>NC_141156.1:40604223-40947723 GCF_053477565.2 Lygodium microphyllum
GGTTTATGTCAAAAAAAATTGAGATATACTTTGTTGCTAGTCAAAAGCTTATCAAATATACAAGTGTTTACTTAGGGCTAAAACTAAGATGCCATGAGATCCATCTGATAACTACTACTATATTTATCAACCCTATTCGAGGTTGGGCTAGATACAAACAACATCTCCAGGCCTCAAAGTCCAAGCCTCAAAGGAAATTGGAGAGCTCTAGGGATAAGAAACCCTAAGTCAAAGAGGAGACCGATACTTTTTACTTGTTTGGGAAGGTTGGGTTATCGATCAATGTAAGTGACCTATAGAACTTACATCATGTATAGTGTTTGAACCCTTAACATATGCCTTAGTCGAGTGTTAAGTAAAATTTTGCATAGTATCTCTCTTAGACCACAAGAGGGAGAGCGAATATGCAAATAGAAATGTTATCGTGTCTACTCTTGCAATGTTGAAGAGAATACCTTCTTTTTTTTTTTGATCAAACCTTTTATTGCATTCAATTGATTGTTGGTTTGTCGTTTAGATGATTATTCCAAGTGCTTGTGATTTATGGTAAATTCATGGCAGGGGTTTGTGATGACAAGTTGCCATGGGAATAAAGGAATGGTTTCTTGGAAGATGATATTAGGTTGATTGCCTTGTTTGTGCTTGATTCTTAAATGATTTAATTAAGGAAATGATATTTTGCACGGGTGGATCATCTCCAAGATTGCACTGCAGATTAACTTGAGAAGGTCATTGCTTGATTCATGGGCTGAAGGTCTCGTGGTGAAAAGGCCAACCACAGAAATGGTGTTTCACTCCTAGGCAGCTTGTGGGTCAGGCGGAGCTCTAGACACCCCTTGCCCATTCGGAACGGATTTGGAGACTATCGTGGCCCCAATGTCTGTGGCGTTGGAAGATCCTATTCTAGATAAAAGATAAAATTTATGGTGCCATGTGATTTGGACTGGCTACTTCTACAAGGCAGAAGGCATATATAATTTCTCATGTATGGGTAGGGGACAAAGATTACTTGAAGATAAGTTAAGGAACTTGTTTGTCAAAAAGACTGCTTGCACTATTTTCGTATCTGTGCTATAAATTACACATATGAACCATATTTCCTAAGGGGCTTAATTAAGGAAGATGGTTTTAAATGTCACACAAAAATGTGATAGGACCTAAATAAATAACTAAAGAACGCCTATTGAGGGAGACGGGTGGACAGAACCCCCGATGGGTTCGTCCTATGGCAAGGTGGTCCCAAAGAACTGGGAGGCTGCTCATAAGATTTTACCATCATTCGACCTTTAGATATTGTTAGGTTAGAACCATGATTCATGCCGTTTTAGGGGACTAGAATGGAACTATGCCCTACGGGTAGAGAGGTTGAGCGGCGCATCCCTCTTGTTTCCCATTCTCTTTGAACCAAATGCAATGTGGGTATGCTTCGGCTTGGGTTTCTCTGTGTAAGGTAGGATGTCCAAGACCTGACACTAGAATGCTATGAGGAGACCTTGACCACTAGGAACCCGGATTTCAGGTCGATCCAAGTGGGTTCGGCTTTGAACATTCTGTTAGACTCGAGAAACCCTAGGCAACAAACCCTGTAACATTCCATGGGAGTGCCGAGAGGCATCACTTAGAATCGTCTCTCAATGGACCGCTAAAAAACGTGCCTAGGTAGCTGATAGGCAAGTACGTTACACTAAACTAGTTTATGTCACCAAGGATCTCATTACAAAAGATGAAAAGTCTTATTGATCTACTCAAGGAGTTTTGACATGATGTATTCAACTGGAACTACTTGGACCTAAAGGGCATACCACCCCAAGTGCTGACACACAATATCCATCTACATCTTGACACCAAGCCCATCGGGCAATGATCCTACTCAATGAATCCTCACTATATGCATTACATTCGAGAATAGCTTGATAAGGTACAAAAATAAGGATTCATTTATGAGATTGAGTATATAGAATGGTATCACCTATCATCATGGTACTCAAGGAAAATAGTAAGATTCGAGTATACATTAGCTATAACAAAATGAGACTATTACCCCTTATCATACATGGATCATATAATTGAGCGAGTAGTACGTAAGGAATCTTATAGCTCCTTGGATGGATTTTTTGTGATAATCACGTGCAAGTTTACCCAAATGAGGTAACATGCCCGCTCGAGCTGCTTCCTTGGCGATACATTCTTCTTAGTATCCCATCAAGAGATATCCTAGAAAACACCCTCTAGGATTTTGATGAAAACCCTCAGAGTTTGCTAACTAGGCTTGCTTGAGTCTACCCTGCAGTGGAAGTTTCAATTATTTCCATGAAGATCGACCTGAGTCTTTTTTGTCGAATCAACTACTAATGGTTGATTAGTGTCAGTGATTCGAGTTTCCATCCCTTATAAAAATTGCTGACTAAAACAGGCTTGCATTGTGCTAGGTTCCAAGAGAACGGAAGATGAAGGGAAGTGTGGCACTTTGATCCCTTCTGTCCATCATTCAAGACATGCTTTTTAATCTCTAATGATCCATCAAAAATGTGATTTTTATTCCTTCTTAGGCAAGCTCTCTGATTACCGAGACCGCCCAACCATAGGTTTGGATTTGTCGGGGGTCCATCCTCCCACTTTCCTCAAGAGAGTATGTTTAATTACCTAATTACCTACCATCTTAGATTCAACATATAAAAACACTTTCTTTGAATTATCTCTTGATACAAATTTGTTACACACCTTCAATTCACAACACAAAAATAGAGTAAAGCAATCCCTTCTCAAGAGTTCCTTTAAGAAAAACAACTTTTACAATGTTTTCTGTTCTAACTAGAATGATGCCAATCCGAAGGTATTGTTCTCTCCAAGTTCAATTCCTAAACCAGTATTGGAAATTCTAGTATGCTATCTAGAATTCGAAGGGTAGTTGGCAGTTCGTAAGAGCCTAAGGAGTTTATGACCAGAGCCCCCTGGTATCCTCACCTCCTCCTGCTAACTAGAGCTCCCTACGATAAGACCTTTCGTATCATGATTGGTCTATCCTCACTAATGAAAAACCAAAAAAAATCCCTTGGAGTAGGTTTTATTCACGCTGGCCTTGGGGAGGTCTAGCACCATCAAGAACACTACCTCAATGGGCATTTTGTGCTCATCAGAATATTGCCTCAGTCGGTGATCTGTAGGCGATTATCCATCTTTTAGCCTAATGATTTTACAAAATATTAGTACCTAACTTACAATCACGAACATCTTATTTTGAATGCATTATGCATAAACTTTTAACAAATTTATTTCCAAGATAAATATCTTCTTTCTAAAAGTATTAATATCAAAGCAAAACTTAGTGCAAGTGGCAATACCTTCCAATAGTCTTCTCGGATTTCCTCTTCCTCGGGATATAGTTTGGATTGAATCTAAACAAGAATTCTATTTTTGAGAATAACTCCCTTGGTGGACTTTTCTCAATGGAGTTTTGTGGGTCCTTGCCCGCGATTAAAAAAGATCTTGATTGGTTTTATTAAGAAAAGTATTATTTTGACAATTCCATCTCAAGGTTTTTTATATACCAAGAATTAGTGTCCATGTTTATCCATCAGAGGTTTCGTTAGATCAATACAAATCAAAAATATTAAGTCTTTTAGGGACACGGTACCTTCCTTATACTTTCCTTGGTACATCCTGTACAAACCCAAATTACCCCTTGGAATTTGCGGTTAATAATTCATTTAAAATATTATATACAGAAAATAAAAGAAATCATATTTTACGAATGTAGCTTTTTGTTGCCAATTCATGGGATGATAGCATCTTAGCTGCCTTTGTTATCAAAATATAGTACTTGAGGATCCATGGCGAGTGCTTGGTTGATGGTATTCGTAGCTTCGTTTGTAATCTCAGTACTTGTCATTCCATTTATAGTGGTCGTATTCACAACATTATTGGCAACTCCTGCCTCCGCAACCTTCATAACTTTCTTCTTTGGAGCCATGGTCTTTAAAGCCAAAATCCTAGAGGGGATTTTTGGCAAGAGAGGTCAGGGTTGTCGCAATTGGATTGATGGGAATTTGATTGATGGGGGATAGTGATCACTAGGAATTTAGAAAAATCAAGAAAAGTCTTGATTCCACATGGAACTGGGGTGGAAGGGATAGAGGATTCAATTCCAAGGGCCTGTGGAGTATCCTCCTTGTCTTCGTGACAAGAATTCTTGTCCTTGTGCTTCTCTTGCCCCTAGTTTCTCTTGCTCTATACTCTTAAGAAAAGTCTCTTCTCTCTTGCTTAGGCTACCCTCCAACAGCTCATCATGCTTTGTATTTATAGTTAAATTGAAGAAGGGTTGTGGCCAAGAGGAGCTCTTTATGAAGGGTAACTTGGCAAATCTGCAATCTGGAAGCTTTCAAGATATGATACTTGCGATTTAATCTTTGAGGTCTAGAGAGGCTGTCAAGTATGCCATGACTGATTCGCCTAGCTCTCGAATGATTTTACTTCAATCTAAGCCTTTCATTGAACTGAGAAGAGAGGGAGATTGCTGGAGTTTTTTGTTGTGATTGAGAAGGAGAATTCATGATTTTTCTTGTGCAATCAGGATCTCCAAATTTAGGAGAATTTGTGTGCCATTTTTTTGTCAAAAAAAGGGAGGGGAGAGGGGAGTGTTGGCATGTTTGTCATCATTTTCCTCTTAATTTTCTTATTTTCTTCATAAAGCTTTAAGCTTTAAAGATTAAATCTTTTAAGCTTGCCTTGCTTTGCTAAGTTTTAAATGGGTTTGGTCAATTATGACTTATGGTTCATGACTTGCATTCGTGTGGTGACTTCCGTGAAGGATGGCTATAGTCCCTATCAACCTAGGGGAAAGTGTCGGGTTACAAACTTTGGACTATTTTTGTTTGAGACTTCCTCTATTTAATGGTCTAGAATTCTTCAAATCTAATTGTGGGAAGTCAGAAAGATTGAAAATAAAGTTGGGATATCACATTCTCTTCCCCTTAGAGGAATCAAGATGTCCTCATCTTGAATGAAACTAGGGATATTGGTTACATAGTGATTTTTGGTCAACCCAAGTGGCATCCTCTTCAAGATAGTCTTTCCACTAGACGAGATACTCTCTAAGGGTTTCTCTTCTTAGAGTCTTCTCCCGCATGTCAAGTATCTTTTCTTGTTGAATTTTGAGGACTCCTTGACTTGGCATCACAATTTTTTGGTCGTTAAGTACATGGTTTGGGCTAGGAACATACTCTTTCAATA
The DNA here is from genome assembly GCF_053477565.2 of Lygodium microphyllum. NCBI lineage: Eukaryota > Viridiplantae > Streptophyta > Polypodiopsida > Schizaeales > Lygodiaceae > Lygodium > Lygodium microphyllum. Next base: position 40,609,453 of record NC_141156.1, read on the forward strand.
GACTGACATGAAATGAATTATATACTTTCAAGTTATTAGGAAGCTGCAGCTTGTAGGCATTTGGTCCTGGACACTTTAGCACCTTATATAGCCCACAATACTTGGGACTTAGCTTCTTGAATTCCCCCAAAGATAAGGAACTTTTCTTTAGATAAACTCGTATAAAAACCATGTCACCTTATTTGACAATGCGTTCTTGCCTTTGTTGATCGACATATGCCTTTTGTCAATCCTAGGCAGCTTGAATACCTTAAGTTAAAGTCTTCACTTGTTGATCCATTTCTTCCATGGATGCTTCTACCCGTAGAGTAGGATCAAAAAAATTTAATGGTGTAAGATAATCTTGCCCATATAGTGCCTGAAAAGGAGTCATTTGAATACTTTGATGGTATGATGCATTGTAGGCGAATTCAACTAAGGGTAGATATTGGATTCACAGTTTAGGCTCCCTATTACAATAAGCTCTCAATATGTCTTCAATAACTTGGTTGATCGGCTCTGTTTGACCATTGGTTTGGGGATGGTAAGCAGTACTAAAGCAGAGCTGGGTTCCTAAAGCTTCGAACAAACTCTTCCAAAAGTTTGATGTGAAGAGAGAATCACGGTTGCATGCTTCTATCCCTTTAGTAGGATTGGAAAAATTTAATGGTGTAAGACAATCTTGCCCATATAGTACCTGAAAAGAAGTCATTTGAATACTTTGATGGTATGATGCATTGTAGGTGAATTCAACTAAGGATAGATATTAGATCCACCGTTTGGGCTCACTATTACAATAAGCTCTCAGTATGTCTTCAATAACTTGGTTGACCCACTCTGTTTGACCATCACTTTGGGGATGGTAAGTAGTACTGAAGCAGAGCTAGGTTCCTAAAGCTTCGAACAAATTCTTCCAAAAGTTTGGTGTAAAGAGAGAATTGCGTTCACTGATGATTCTCTGGGGTAATCCATGTAACCTGAAATTTTCCTTAATGAAAAGCCTGGCGATATCGAAAGCCTTGTAATTGGTTTTTGCAGGAATAAGGTGTGTAACTTTTGTTAGCATATCAATGACTACCATTATGGAGTTATATCCTCCTTGTACTGGGGGTAATCCAACTATGAAGTCCATGTTAATATACTCTCGTTTTATTTGAGAGATTTCAAGTGGTCGGAGCTTTCTTGGCAACTTGACATGTTCGACGGCCTTAATTCGTTGGTAGTTTAGGCATTCAGTGATATACTTGAGTACATCACCCTTGAGTCTTTCCCAATATAACCTTCTTTGAACTGTATTAAGAGTCTTAGCAGTCTAACCAAGAAGACCCAAAAATGGAGAATCATGAGCTTCCCAGAGTATTTTCTTTTAGAGTTCTCAACTTGCAGGAATACATAGTCTTGTCCTGAAATATGCAACCTCCTCATTTATGGAAAAATCTTGATACTTAGTCTTGAGTTTTGGATTTGAATCCTTAACGAAAATTTCTCTTAACAATCTCTAATAGCTTGGATCCTTCATTGCCTCTTCTTTAGCCATTTCTATGAGAGAGTTATTGGGCATTGAAATCATTGTAGTAAGAGTTCGAGCCATAGAGGATTTCTCTAGGATTAGGGCATTAAGAAATGATTTACGGCTTAGGGCATTCGCAATCACATTCTCCTTGTCCAATCTATATTTGATTTCAAAGTCAAATTCTTGCAAGGTCTCAATCCATTGGCATTGTCTCATATTGAGATTTGGTTGAGTAAAAATCCACTTTAGGCTTTTATGATCAATGACTAGAGAAAACCTATTACCAAGCAAGTAATGTCTCCATAGTTTAAAGACATGAATTACAGCAAGTAATTCTAGATCATGTGTGGCATATTTTTTTCGTGGATCTTTAATTTTCTTGAAGCATAGGCCACTGGATTTCCTTATTGCATAAGTATGCATCCCAAAACAAAAGAGCTTGCATTAGTTTATGACTTCGAATTCTTTGCTTAGGTTAGGTAGCCTTAAGATAGGGGCGCTTACCAAACTGTGCTTAAGCTTCTCAAAGCTAGATTGTTCGATGGACATCCATATAATGGAGACTTTATTTTTGAGAAGGTTGGTGAGAGGCGCAGCGATTGAGGCATAGTCTCTAATGAAGACTCTATACCAACCGATTAGCCCTAAAAAGCTTCGCACTTCCTTGACCGTTGTTAGTGGTGGCCAATCTTGTACATCTTGGACCTTGGCAGGATCCACTGAAATGCCATCTATCGATGCTATGAATCCTAAATATTCAATTTGCTTCTTGAAGAAGGCACATTTCTTCTTTTTAACATACAGTTTGTGGACTCTCATTGTTTCAAGAACTACTTGTAGCTGTGGTCCATGGTCTTCTTCATTCTTGGAATATATTAAGATATCATCAAAGAAGACGAGGACGAAGTCATCAAGGTAGGGTAGGAAAATGTCTTGCATCAACCTGTTGAAGGTGGCATGAGCATTTGTTAATCCAATTGACATAACAATAAACTCATAATGACCGTATCTTGTGTTAAAAGTAGTTTTAGGAAAATCTTCCTCCCTAATTCTTATTTGATAATAGCCTGATCTGAGATCGATCTTTGAAAAGATATTTGCTCCCTCGAGTCTGGTCAAGCAACTCGTCTATCCTGGGGATTGGATATTTGTTCTTCACTGTCACCTGGTTTAATCCACAATAATTGATACAAAGGCGAAGTTTTCCGTCTTTCTTTTTCTGAAATAGTAATTGGACTCCCCATGGTGAATTACTTGGCCAAATGTATCCCTAGTCTAATAGCTACTTGAGTTGCTCTTTTGGCTCAATGGCTTCGGGAATTGACATTTGGTAGGGCCGTTTGGCGATGGGGGCAATGCCTAGAATAAATTGAATTTCGTGATCTACTTCCCTTGTTGGTGGAAGCTCTGTCAGGTCTCCTGGAAAAACATCTGCATATTCTTTTAGCCAAGATGGTTGATTCTTGGCTTCATTATCCTACTCGGTCCTGTTGAGTTTAATTAGATATACTGGTAATCCTTTCTTTAGTCCTTTTACTATTCGGAAAGCTTTAGCCAACTGAACCTTAAGGTTCCTTGCTTCTCCCTGAGTGGTTACTTGTTCTCCCTTTAAGTTTTGAAATGTGATTTGTCCCTTTCTGCAATGGATATGGGAATTATTTGGAATTAACCAATCTATACCTAGTAGACATTCATAAGCTCTGAGGTTCATAATTCGGAAGCTCATTTTGGAAGAATTACCAACCAAGCTAAATTCTATCTTGCTATTTTGTTATGTTGATAGAACTTATTTGCCATTTGCTAACTCCACAAGAAAACTAGGTGCAAGAGTAGTGTTTATGCCTAACCTCTTCACGCATTTTGGTGATATGAAAGAGTGGATACTTCCATAGTCGATTAAAATTTGAAAGGGTTTACCTTGATAATTTGCTGGTGTTTGAATTACTGAGAATTGGTGATTTGGACCCTTCTTATTGAGAGTTGCGTATACTCTGTCTCTTTCCATATCTTTCCATTTTCTTTGTCCTACTTGGTTTGTATTGCCCTTGGACTCTTTTTGCATAACCTTGGAAGTTGCCCTTATTCTGACTATTCCTGTTCCAAATTTTTGCATTTATTGGCCTTTCTTCGATCTCCTGAACTATTGGAGCTGCTCGAATCAATGCATCCTGTAAATCCGATGGTCTCATTGATTCAAGGTGCGAATTCATGGGCAGATTTAGACCATTGCAAAATTTGGATACTTGGTGTGAAACATCCATTGTAGGTTCATATTTTAGAAGTGTTACGAATTTGGAGTAGTAAGCTTCTAGACTTAGGCTTAACTGCTTTAGGTTGAAGAACTCATTCATCTTCTGGGCTTGATATGTGGGTGGAAGATATCTCCCACGCAAAGCATCCTTAATCTTGTCCCAAGTGATAGTGCTTTCGGACATTCTTTGGCCCTTGCACCATTGTTTCCACCAAAGACGAGCACCTCTCCTATGAGTTTTAGTTTGGTGATCGTGGCTTGATTTGACGATGCAATCCCTGCGGCAGTGAAAAAGTCTTCCATAGATTCCATCCATGTTTCTGCTTCCATTGGAATGTCCCTCCCTTTACCATCAAACTCCAATGGCTTGTACTACTTGAGAAGAAATTTCTTCTCTTGCGCTTCTATCATATTGAGATTTGGGGTGATGTTCTGAGGAATTATGCAATTTTTATGATCAATTTTCTCTCCAACCATATTCAAAAAAAATGTTTACTTGCTTAATCTACCTCATTAATTTAGGAAGGAAATTATGTACTACTTAGCCTTCTAATAATGATTAGGGTTTACACTTTAAAAATAATTTTTTATGTCAATAGGAAGGGAATACATTATTCGAATAGTTCAAGAGCTTATATTATTCTTGGAAAATATTTTTTTAACACAATCTAGGCATGGCATTGCGATACATCCATTGCATAGTAATTAGGATTCTGGGAATGGATATCCAAAAATCTATATTTTAAGGAAAGATCAGGTAATCCGTCTTTCTTGTAATTGCAGCAACAACAACTGGAGCATCCTACAACCATGACTTGATCAGTCGGTATAACCTTTCTAACCTCATCATAGATGTATTGGTTTAATTTGACTTGCCATCCTCTCGTAAACATGTTTCAATTTATTCTGACCCCATAGAAGAGATAAATCTTGGCAACCTTAAGGGTTTCCATCCACCTTACCTCTTTAAATTATTTTGGAGGTAAGTAAGACGGTTTTTGTCAATGTAACAATACCCTCCACTTAACATCCATCGTCTTTCGTAATACAAAAGGGTGAATGAATGTATATATGATCTAATATTCGTATCATCTGGTTTCTCCACCAGCTAAAACTAGAGGAGTGCATTGTTGACATAAACATAACTTGAAAAATTAATAATCGTTCCCAAGGTTTGTCTTTTTGCCAAAAATCAAGAACATATATTAACAAGAGAATATTTTCACCACTTAAGGAAAATATATTTTATGCTATAACTATAACTAGTTTTATTTACTTGTGTTGTGTCCTATATCAATGTGCGCTCTGATACAAATTGTAACGTGCCCGCCTGAGCTGCTTCCTTAGTGGTACGTTCTTAGTAGCCCTTCAAGAGATGTCTTAGAAAACACCGTCTGGGATTTTGATGAAAACCCTCGGAGTTTACTAACTAGATTCGCTTGAGTCTATCCCGCAGTGGAAGTTTTGGCCATTCCCACAAGAATCGATATGAGTCTTTTTTGTTAAATCAACTACTAATTGTCAACTGGTGTTAGTGGTTCGAGTTTCCATCCCTTATAAAAATTGCTGACTGAATGGGCGTGCGTTGTGCTAGGTTCAAAGAGAACAAGAGACAAAGGGGAGTGTGGCACTTTGATCCCTTTTGCCCATGGTTCTAAAGTAATGCAAGTCACACTTTCTGGTCTCTAATGGTCCATCAAAAATGTGATTTTTATTCCTTCTTAGGAAGAAATTTAAAAAATCCTATTTTACGAATGTAGCTTTTTGTTGCCAATTCATGGGATGATAGCTTATTAGCTGCCTTTGTTATCAAAATATAGTACATGAGGATCCATGACGAGTGCTTGGTTGATGGTATTCGCATCTTCATTTATAATCCCAATACTTGTCATTCCGTTTGTAGTGGTCGTATCCGCAACATTATTGGCAACTCTTGCCTCCGCGACCTTCATAACTTTTTTCTTTGGGGCTATGGTCTTTAATTGTGAGATTATAGAGGGGATTTTTGGCAAGAGAGCTTGGGGTTATCACAATTAGATTTATGGGAATTTGATTAATGGGCGATAGCGATCACTAGGAATTTAGAAAAATCGCGAAGAGTCTTGATTCCACAAGAAAGTGGGGTAGAAGGGATAGAGGATTTGATTCCAAGGCCCTATGGAGTATCCTCCTTGTTTTCGTGACAAGAATTCCCATCCTTGCGCTTCTCTTGCCCCCACTCCCTCTTGCTCTATACTCTTAAGAAGAGCCTCTCCTCTCTTGCTTAGGCTGCCCTCCAACAGCTCCTCGTGCCTTTTATTTATAGTTAAATTGAATAAGAAGGGTTGTGGCCAAGAGGAGTAGCTCTTTATGGAGGGTAGCTTGGCAAATGAGCAATCTAGAAGCTTTCAAGATGCAATCTGATGCTGGTGATTTAATATTTAAGGTCTAGAGAGGCTGCCAAAGATGCTATGATTGATTCGCCTGGCTCTTGGATGATCTTGCTTCAATCTAAGCCTTTTGTTGAATTAACAAGAGGGGGAGATTGCTGGATTTTTCTATTGGAGAAGAATTTAGGCTTTTTCTTGTGCAATCATGATCTCCAAATTTAGGAGAATTTGTGAGCTATTTTTTTGTTAGAAAAAAGGATAAGTGGGGAATGGAGGGACTTGTTCATTGTCATTTTCCTCTTAATCTTCTTCTTTTCTTCATAAAGCTTTAAGCTTAAAGCTTTTAAACTTTTCTTGCTTTGCTAAGTTTTAAATGGGTTTGGTCAATTATGGCTTATGGTTCATGACTTGCGTTCGTACGGACTTCCATGAAGGATGGCTACAGTCCCTATTAACCTGGGGGAAAGTATCGAGTTACAAACTTCGGACTATCTTTGTTTGAGACTTCCTCTATTTAATGGTCTAGAATTCTTCAAATCTAATTGCGAGAAGTCTGAAAGATTGGCAATAAAGTTGGAATATCACAGATGATTACTGTAAGATTATCTTCACCATTGAGTGAGAGTGTTCATCTACATTGTCATGTTGTTTAACTTGACCAATGCATCAGCCAATTTCCACTATCTCATGTGCACTATTTTCAAGGATATGCTGGGACAATGGGTAGAGGTATTTATTAGTGACCTTTACATCCACTCCACTTGGGAGGAGCACCTTAACAAATTTCGATTTATCTTTGAAAGGTGTCAGCAATGCCAACCCCTTGAATCCTTGGCAGTGCCAATTTTGGATTAAACACAACCATATCTAGGAATGGCATTGCAATGCACATTTCTAAGATTAAGCTAATAATGTATCTCCCACCATATACTAGCTAGAAGGGTATTCAATGTTTTCTTAGACATACCAAATATTATTACTACTTTGTGTTGAGATATGCTTCAATAGCTTGATCTCTCTACAAGTTGTTGATTATCTAGGAATGGATGGATGAAATGAATGCCAAGCTTCATATAAATCATAGAAGGCTCTAATGATCACACTCATTTCACGATCCTGGGATTAGATAATAACCTTTCATGTGCATATTGACATTTCAAAATTTACCATTGAAAATATGTTGTGCCAACCCGACGAGTAATTGGGATTGATGATAATCTACCCAATACACATTTGGTCCACATTTAACAAGAATCTCAAGTCTTTAAGGTAGTCTTTATACCCCCTTGGATAGATGGGAGCCACTGCTTTGTCCTACACCAGCCAAGCATGATCACACATTACTTTATCTTAAGGAAAAAGCAGCATCGAGCCCAACCAATATTTCCTCCCAAGCCGCAAAGAACATTGCACCAAATGCCATGTAAGACATCCACCATTGTTGGCCTTATTAAGAACTCTAGGCTCATCATGATTTATCAACCACTTCAAGAGAACCTTCATGCCCCAACTACTCTACCTAATGTGCAAGATCTTAACATGTCTCCCCTTAGGATCAGTGCAACCACAAGCCACTACCTCCCGACCATTTAAAGAAGAACTAGTGTTGCTGCCTTAATCTACAAAATAGTGGAAGAATTGGCCTAACTGCTAAGCAATCCTTCCAAAGAATGTTTTTTAAAACTAGACTCAACTTTTGATACCTTTGTAAAACATCTCGTCATGAGCCATTAGGTCTAGTTGACACCAATACAGTCATTCTCATATCCCAGTGGCAATGGTATCCCATGTGGAAAAAACAAGAGCATTTATATCATAACAACATTCATGTACAAGAGATGCTCTCATATAACCTTTCAAAAAGACAATCGTAAAAATGCTAAAATCTTCATATCTACTATGCACTCGCTACAAGGCTTAAAGACCTATCCAAGGTTGAAGCACTCAAATAAAAATGTACTTCCTCTAACTGCTTCGTATGGAGTTGGTATTAATTGTACCATGATATAACTATTAAACGCAGTCATCTTCTTGGCTTGGCTGAACGTCATGTAGTCAATTTGCTAAGAAGCGACAATATGAGTCTACATCCTTAAGGTTTATTATCAAGTCTCACAAACTAGACACACCAAAATAGTTGCTACATCATCTATTATTAGATGAGACCCTAACTAAAAGAAGCTCCACATCATCAATCATTCTAAAGGTCCCTTCTCATCGACATTATGTCTTATTTATATATTTGATGGTTTAACCTATAAACATGGATGCCCTCCTTGAGCTTGAGTATAATCTTGATTTTTGTGAGGCAAGTCTCTAATATACATGTATATAAATAAAACCACTCTTACTATGGATATCAATAAAACTATCATCCTTACTTATATCAAAACTCAATAAATCATGCACACACTATAACTGAGTTACCAAGCTTGGAATCTTGCCTTCTTTACTACAAGGGAGAAAAGCTTAAATCTATTCTCCAAGTCTACCAACTCCACACGAAATAGATCGGCCATCAAGAAGACCCTAACCCTAGTGTAGTAAAAAAATTGTGGTAAAAAGGTAAAAGAGGAGGCAAGTGGATTAAAATAGATATCCTATTTAAAGACCCTCTCAATGAAGATTAGCCAGTGTCAGAGATATAACTTTGACTTGAAAGTAAGTATGTAGGCATTGACACTCCTCCGATTTCGTATTAAACCTTCAAAGATCGATGAAAATATATTAAACTACTAGAGAGCTCATAGCAAGTTGTGGTTTCGCAAAACTATGTCCAAGTTATAGCAACCAATGTTCATCTCATGACATGCTCAACTCTCATCCAGAACTAAGCCCAAATATCTAGACCAATAGGTTCTCTTGCGCTCTAAAGTTTGACCAACAATTTGTAGAAAGAGAAGCAAACTTTGAATTTGCCCCCAAGCTAGTGGAGGAGACACTAGGGATAAAGATTGGAATATGGAAATACAATAGAACCAAAAAACACTTCAAATCACACAAAGTTGGGATGATTTAGTGAAAAATAGTAGAGGGGTCCTATTGAAGGGTATCACTGATAAAGAACTCAAGGTCACGTTGCAAGTTTTCCATCACTTGTTCACCTACAATAAAGCCATCAACATCCTAGCTAGAGTCTTGAAATGGCTGCTAAACAACATCATAACAAGAAACATAGTTAATGAGGACTTGAATGCTCTTTAGCTAGAATGTGTGATTGAATCCATAGCAATGGTACATAAAGTTCTCTTGAAGAACCCAACAACAAAAGCTAGATTGCACTAACGCACAAAATAACATTGTCAACTATGGTAGTGTGCATTAACCCATATTGTAATTGTCACTATGAGAATCCCTCTACAAAAAATCACGCCATCCCAATACAACCCCCACCTTTGGCATCAAAGGATCACATTGAAGAATACAACACTTAAGAGAAGGAAAAGAGGCAAAGAAAAGAGAGTGAGAACCCCAATTCCATTGATGACCTGGATAATTGAAAAAGGAAGCGAAGGGAAGAAATAGAGCTAAGCTCAACATCTTGGGATTCTGATGAGGGAGAAATTGAAAAGCAGTGCATGATTATTAGAGTAGCTAAAAAAAGTAAAAAAGGAATGGAAAAAGTTGGAAGCTAGGATGAAGCAAGCCAAAGAAGAGCATGAGCGAGCAATAATGCCTCCACTGAAGAAGTAATGCACAAAAAGGATTAGTCAATCTCATAACATGTGTTGGGTGAGATTCTAGCAAAAAAAAAAGAATCTTCAAAAGGGAAGGACTATAGGAATCACAATCCTTTGATTTCACAACTCTTCATGAGCTAATGACATAGATAGGAAGCATTAAGGGACAGACCAATGAGCTCACAAGGGAAAAAGAGACCATGATTGTGAACTACGGAATCATCCAAGAGCACACACAAAGCTCCCATAGGAGGGCAGGGCACAACAAGTAGAGTAGGGGCTCTAGAGCCACTATGTGAAGTACTTAAGAGGGATAAGGTTGAGATAAATAGCAGCCAGACAAGAACTTTCGAAACAACTAAATGAGACCCAAGAAGCATATGATAAGTTCCTTGTGGAGTCCGCGACGACTGACTAAGTGCAAGAGCTCTAAGGAACAGACTCCGAGCTTCAGGAAAACGCTTCTGAGCTTCTAAAATTTTACGATAAGTCTCCGGAGTCCGGACTTTCTTGTTTCAAAGGTTCACTCGACAATAGTGGGTTAGTGTCCCCTTGTACAATAGTTATAATTAGCACAGCGTCATATTGTGAAGAATAAGTAGTCCATCTATGTGTGGGTCGTTTCACAGACTGTCGTCAAGCCATTTGAGGTTGCCTTCCCAAGAAAGCGCTTGGACTTAAGCATTGATTACATACAAGGGCTCTCTCTTTAGTAATCCAGAGCATATTTAAGAGCAGCATCCAAGCTAAGGTACTCCCGAGTCCCTAGGTTTGGCCAATGCATTCTGATTTGAGCTGATTTTCCTCCACATCTGCTGTTATTCTGAATAGCAAAATGTTATGATAGCATCGATAATTAATGAACCTGCATAGTTTGGAATCCTAAACACGTTGAAAACTGTGACATCTCTGCAATTCAGTATGCCTCTTAACTTCGAGATGAGGGTACAAAAGCAGCTTCATTGATAGTTAAGGTATAAGGGCGCCCGAATCCAAGTATATAGTTCACAAAAACACGGTCATCCTTGACTGTCACTGAAGATGCCATTCGATGTTTGGGTGAAGCATAATGGTGAGTCACATTTGCAGTCAACCACCCATTTGAACTTTCCAGCATACTCACTCCACTCCAGAGCCCAGCCACAGCCAACCGACCAGGAGTCACCATCGCTATCCCATCACCAATCACATCTTGCTCCATCTCTACCTTTCTCACTTCTTTGCCATCCTTAGAGACTTTAAATAGGGCCTTGCCTCCAGTATGAGAGACAAGTAAATATCCATCAGGATGATACACTATGCCATTCAAGCTCACTACACCTAATACAATGTTCTTTGCCTTCAGTTTAAATAGTGGACTGTCTGTTAAAATTGACTTTTCTGAGCCATCTGGACTCACTTTCCAGATCAAACCCCCAATTGCGTCTGTTACATAACTATTACCTTCAGGGTCGAAAGCAACATCATCAGCTAAAGAGAGCCTCTCTGCACATAAAATACACCCAAAAAAATCAAGATCAGGACTTTGCTGAAAGGATTTTCTCAATCCCAACTGACAATATTCTGAAAAGACACAATGCATGAAACCAGCCTTCCTTTTCGAGAAAAAGGGGAACCCTATTTTACACTCATTACAATAAGCAATAAACGCATAAAACAAATATTGAAAATTCAGCACTCTACAATTTTGGGCTAATTTGCCAATCAAGAAAAGAGACGAGTTGACAAGGATTGACCCCAAAAAACTTGGTGCCCCTTGCGGTATTTCTTTTCACATTAATTGTAGAAATTGATTACAATTGAGAAATCCCAAAACTTTGGGAACTCAAAAGACCAGGCCAAGAACCCAAAATCCTCCCAGTTCCTTCAATTGAAATTCTCCCCATGAGACCAGGCCAAGCACTCGGAATCCATCCAAGTTCCTTCCACTGAAGTCCCCTTCAATTCCAGCAAATTGAGACACAATCCCTCACAATTTTAAGTAGCTTGCTGTTCTCTGCAACCAACAACCCTACAACTCAATTTGTTGCCCCTTGAATGCACATCCTGAGGAGCCAAATTAAGTCTTCTCCTGTTGCATGCAAATTAGCCCTACTGTAGACCACTAGATCTTTACCAATTTGCTGTCCACTAACTGAATTTGCAGCAGCAATCTTCACAAAGTATCGGGGCATTATGCATGCATCCCCAAGCAGCCATGCAAACCCTAATCCTTGCTAGTTACAAACCTGGGATGATCCGCAAGATCCCATTATGGATATGTTGCATACCTCAATCCCTCCTAGTGAGCTCATTCTGTGTTGATACAACTTTATCCACATTTGTTTGACGATTGATAAAACCTAGAATGCGAGCCTTTAATAAATGTGAAACTATGAGGCGGGCCACTCTGGGCTGGTACATACTCAACCTCTCAAAACAAAGATAACCTAAAAGATCCATAGCCATCTAAAAGCCCATGGATGAGATCTAGAGTGCTCTCCAGCATAATCCACATAAGTTCTGAAGCTAAATAGCATCTAGGTTTTATACACTTAGAAAGCAACGTAGGAAAGTTTCTGATAGAAGTTTAATCTCTTCATATAAGGTTCCTTGCATAGCCCAGTATGCACAGTCAGTGGTTTTTCTAGCACAAGATCGCAGCATGTTAGAATGCAAAGCCTGTTGCAACCAGAAAAATGCAATGAGCTTGTATGGTTAGCCATTAACCACGAGTCTGATTCATAATTGAACAACCTTACACTAAAGCTTTGATGATTCCAGCACTCCATGAAGTCTCTCATGACACCTAGCTAGCTAATAAACTCTTTTCCAAGATTTGCTGCAACATAAACATAGGCATCTCAAAAAATGCCGACTTGATCAGAGAGAAGAGGTCAGCTGAATGGCATAAACATGTCAGCCATGTCAACTTGATCGGGGAGCAGAGTTCAGCTGAATGACATAAACATGTAAGAAGGTCGACAAATCAGACAGCGGAGGTCAGCTGAATGCACATTTCCCTCGTCCTCTACAATTCGTTTCTAAGAGAGACTAAAATGTACGTTACTGCAGAAATTGAGCAATTCCTTTTTGATCCTCAGCAATCATTTTCTAACACAGGCTGGAATCCTCAGCAATCATTTTCAAACAGTTGTAGTGACATTCTTTCAAGAGGAAAACAAGGTCGCTGCCAATTGTTCGCAAACCTGGTCCCGCAAGCCGTGTGAGGAAGATCCTCTGCCACGTCTGCATACTATAGGCAGCCACAGCGCTATATTTGTTACGAAAAGGATCTGCTACGGTCACGATGACTCTGTCTCTGGCATGATCAATCTTGAAGCCTAAGGTAGCATTTCCGGCAAGCTCCGCGTCTTCTACGAGAATCTCTTCTTGAGCAACTGTGCCACTGTGATCGCCCGATGGCAGCTTCACCTGGCCCAAGCCGCCTTCCATGAAGGAGACCATGAATCGGCTCGCGGAAGGGTCCCACTGCGCACACTCGCGGATCCAACCGGAGCGGCTGCGATAGTCGAGACGGGAAGCGCTGGAGAGGCGGGCTTCCTCAGAGCGGAAGAAGAAGGCCAGCATTGATATGGCCGTGGCCATGAGGGCCACAGCGGCGGCAGCAGAGCATGATCCAGAGCAGCGCCGAGCGGGAGCCATAGCTCCAACCTGACTCCAGGAGACAGACACGCACAGGCAGGCAGGCAGGCAGGCATAGACCAGAGAGAGAGAGAGAGAGAGGGAGAGGGAGGGAGAGAGAAGGATGCTGACTAATGCGCGTTACAGATATATATATATATATACATATATGTGTGTGTAATTAATAATACGTAAGATACGAAGTAAGATCAATACGTCAAGTTTCGCCTGAAGTGACAAAATCTGAAGCCTGCTTTTTGTCATTCATGGACGCCTTCCGTGAGCATTGCAAGGGAAGTCCACAAATCATCGTTGCTCTTCATTTTATACGTGTGACGTGGGAAAAGAAATTCCCTTTTAAATATTTTTTTAAAAACATTTAAGATAAATCAGTGCAATCGTGTAGCCTTGGCCCAAGGTATTTGAGAGAGAGAGAGAGAGAGGGGAAATATCATATTTAAAAGAGAGACTAAAAAGGAAAAAAGACGAAAGAAAGAGAGAGACAGAAAAGAGAGGAGAGAGAGGGGAGAAGAAAAGTGGAGAGAGAAAGAAGAAAGGTAGAGAGAGATAAAAAGGGGGGGGGAGAGAGGAGAAAGGGAGAGAGAGAGAGAGAGGTCTTTTCCTTCCCCTTTTCAAATCAAAAGTCTTTCTTTCTCCCTCTCCCTCTTTTCTCCCTCTCTTTTAGTTAAATTAAATTTTTTAGATTAAACTTTTTCCTTTTTTAAATTTTATTTTAATTAAATATTTTAAATATTCTTTTTCAATTATTATTTTTGACATAGTTTTTAAAATACTTTGAGAGAGAATAAACTAAAATAAATGGCAGAGAGAGAAAGAGAGAATAAAATTTAGATATAGAGAATAGGGGAAAGAGGGAGAGAGAGAGAGAAGAAGAAGAAAATTAGAAACACAAGGAAAAAAGAGAGGAGAGAAAGAGGAGAAATAGATTGTCAACCAAAGTTACCATGCAATAGCATGGCAACTTCACTTGTCGCTTCGGGGCAACGTTGCGGTGAAGCAAACTATATATTACATTCTTTAGCATCTTGCACATGATTGAAGATGTTGTACCAACTTATCAAGCTATCTCTTAGCATTCTTCACTCTAATTTTATCATCCTAAGCATAAAAGCATGGGCTAAAAAGCTTTACAATGTTAAAGAGTGGAAGATTTGGAAAAAGAGCATTTAGACTCTCTATCAAACATTGCACCTCAAAACACCATCAATGTGTGGTCTTATCTGGAGTGTCTTGCTTTTCAAGATCCTTTTTCTTCCCAGTAGATGCTTCATCTTTGTCTTTACCTTTAGAAAGCGACCTATATATTAAGTCATGTTTATATATACAGTCATCCTTATCAACCATTTCTAAAAGTACACTTTTTTAGAATATTCCAATAACTTAGATGCTTCATCTTTGTCTTTACCTTTAGAAAGCGACCTATATATTAAGTCATGTTTATATATACAGTCATCCTTATCAACCATTTCTAAAAGTACACTTTTTTAGAATATTCCAATAACTTAGATAAGTATGTGGTATCTTCTACAAAATTCATGGGTCTAAAGCAATGCTTGAGCTTTCATACAACCATATTAATAGCACTTTCAATGGATGTTAGATCCACCATTTCTTCCTAAAATTTTAGACTTCAGAAATTCAATTCTGTTAAGATATTGGCCATCATATGAATGCAAAATTGCACAACAACATGTCTTTCTTTATTGTGCCAATCCATCAACTTTTCATTTATCCAAATTGTCAAGATAGCACGCATTAAGGCAACAAGTCTTTCCATGACTTGTCCACATGAAAGCCATCTGACTAGATGAATTTGTAACAACAATCGATGTGCATCTAACTACATAATCTCTAAAAGAGACATCAATTCATTGTTTGTTTTAGATGAGTTACTGATTCATGAGTACACTTTGTTTGCTAGTTTCTCCATAAAGAGAAGCTTTGGAAATATTTTGCAAGCATCTCCAGCAACCAAAGCTTCTCTTGTGCAATATAGTGCACTGCTATTAAATTTGGCAAGTCTTTTTTGAGAATCCCAACAACCCCTATCTCATGTCCAACCATACACAATGCCACATTAGTTGCCAAGCTAATCATTCTTCACTTATATACATCTCTTGCATTAAGACATTGCATCAAAGTATTATAGATGGTCTTTCATTTTTCATCTATCGGTATCATGATACCCATAAAACTTGATTGCTTACATCCCACACCTTTGTATGCAAGATAAGTACCATACACTATCAAGTGCATCTCAAGTCCTTTGTTTGTACTCTCATCCAACATCACTGAGAAATATGGAGATTCTAGCATAGATACAATTTGCATTTCCGACAACTGGCTTGACATTGCCAAAAGAAACTCTATGCCTACATATTGACTTATATAAGAAGAGTACTTTCTATAGTCCTTGGCACATTTGGAACATTTAAGGCATAGCCAAGTCACAAAGATCTTCAAATGAGGCTATTGAGTTGTCCTTATTGGCAACATAACATATTAGTTTCATGGTGATGATGATCTTTGCCTTATTTGCATCATCTATTGATGCAATGCGCACTAGAATTGGCTTTGCTTTCTTTTCCACAACACAAGTGTACTTGGCCATTGCCATTTTGTGGCCACTAGACAAAGCATGTACCTTGATCGCATCATGTTGCATAGTAATACGCCATCTCTCATCCCCCAAGGACCAGATACTTCGTACATTTCGCACCATTTGCATTTCATAACTCCTTTTTTGCCATCCCACAAAACATATTTGAGCCAAGAAGACTTTGCTTTCTATTGGGCTTTTGAATTTCCTTGTTGAACCTTGCTTTTACTCTCCTTAGGCATTTGTAGCGTTACCTGCATTTCTCAAAGAAGGTTCCCCTTTCAAGCCATGCATATTACTTGCATTTTGTGTGGAAGATGACCCTTCCAAGCCATGCATATCTAAATCCTTTTGCAAATCATCATTAAGATCGTGATGTTAAATGGCCTCTTATGAGGAGCATTACATAATATGTAGCATAGGGTATCACCATTAATAGAGGTGCAAGAGGGCATCTAGTTGGAACTTGTCATCCAATTGCTTCGTCTTGCCTTCAAAATTTCTCCTTCTCGAGACACGAGACTTGACTCTTGAGACTCGCCATTTCTTCAATACTCTATTACATCGTATAATAGAATGTGAACTTAGTTCAATACTGAACATACCTTTTATGAGGTAGATTGTAGGAGTGACACTATGACAGAACTCACCTTCTAAAAACCAAGTGGCAAACTTGATCCATGGCCCAAGGGTAGTCAATGGTCACTCAGATTTGCTCTCACTACTCCAAACTTCAAAGGCTCAACTTGCACATGTACTATGCAGCATGTATCTCAATTAGGAAGTTGGAATCCTACAGATTAGAACAATAGTACAATGAAACATCATTGTGATGTTAGGAGATATGTCAGAATGACAGTAGGAGTATTCTTGACTATATTGGTCAATTTTTAACATGGTGTAAATTGTAGGATTCTACTTCCCTGCTCAATTTTCAAACATTTTCTTCATTCACATATTCACACAAATAGGTATGACTATGAAGAGGGATATCAAGTTGTCACGTGTGGTCCTTGCCTCAAAATTATCCCCCCAAATGATTGAATGGTTTTGGTCTCTATTTTGTGCTATTCTTTTCTTGTAATTAGGCTTAATTTGTGCTATTTCCTTTGTACCATATGTTGCCTTCATGTGGACATGCAAAGAACAAAGAGGATTCAAGTGATAAGGCCAGTACAAGGTGGATTAGGTGAGATTTTCTCACTCTTAGCTCCATGTCTACATGTTTTCTTTCAATTCACATGCATTCAAGTTCAAATACGAGTCAACTGGAGTCAAGTTAGTAAAGGTTTCCATCATATCATGACCTCCATATGTGGTAGAGTTTAGTTGCATACACATCATATTATAGTTGTAGATGTTTATTATAAGTCAGCGTGCCAAACAAAATACAAAAAGAAATAGGTTGGTTGTGCACAAGTGGCTTACAAAACATTGTGCAAGGTAGAATTGATCCTATTGTGGGAAAGAGGGTGAAGCACAAGATGCTTTAGTAGCTCTTAGCTTTGCATGCCTCACTTGGGATGAGTGGATGGATGGTTTAGCAAAGGCATTAGATGCTCATTAATGATGGACTGCCCTTCTCATAATACATTGTGCAACCTGTGTTTGAACATGGATTTTTGACTTTCCCATTCTTTGCGAGCCTATCGCAAAGCAACCTGCTCTCCCCATTGATGTCTCTTTGCATTTGTAATGGCATCTTGTCAGCTCGCTTATAGGCTTGCCACTCTTCTTTTCCTTCTTGGATCTCTTTACCTCTTCTCGCTTTGCAATCTTGGCCTTCATCCTTTCAATGTATTGATTAGAGGTCAAGATAAGGGAATTAGTGTAATCCACGAACGCCTCTTCTATAGGCTTGCACACATTCACCTCAGCATGCATCACATGTAGGAGTTCCAATGTCCATGGAAGGTTTTCAACAACATTGGAAATTGGGATGCTTCAAAACTATGTACCAAGTTAGTTGGGCTTGATGTTTCTTGCTGAAGATTAGCCAATATAGTAGCAAAAACCTCCTCTTCATTCCCTATCTCTGATGCATTAGGCACCTCACTACTAGCTTGACTATCCAATGCATCAACATTATCATGCATGGAGGTATCCATGGCCCATCTCCGACGTATTGGGCACCTCACTGCAAGCTTGACTATCCAATACGTCAACATTATCATGCATGGAGGTATCCATGGCCACAAAGTCCATAGGGGAACACTAGAGGTGAGAAAATTCAAGTGCATCTAGATTAAGAGGCCAAATTCCCATGGCTCTAAACCCCCCTTTCTGTTCTTGATTGTCAAAGCTTTCTTCAATGCTCTTGAAGCAATGCCCATGATATCAACTTGGTCAATGCTGCATCATGGTACTTTAAGCACCAAATTTCCCTCTCTTTCTTAAAGAGATAGGTTGGCTATGCGCAAGTGGCTTACAAAACATTGTGCAAGGTAGAATTGATCCTATTGTGGGAAAAAGGGTAAAGTACCAGATGCTTTAGCGGCTCTTAGCTTTGCAATCCTGGCTTTGGATGAGTGAATGGATATTGTAGCAAAGGCCTTATATGCTCACTAGCAATGGGCTGCCCTTCCCATAATTTAGCATGTTGAACATATCTTGTTGACTTTTCCATTCTTTGCGAACCTATTACAAAGTAGCCCGCTCCCCCTATTGTGTTGTCTCTTTGCATCTGCAATGGCATGTGCTCAACTTGCTTCTAGGCTTGCCACTCCTTTTCCTTCTTGGATCTCTCCACCTCTTCTCACTTTTGCAATATTGGCCTTCATGCTTTCAATGTATTGATTAGAGGTCAATATAAGGGAATTGGTGTAATCCACAAACGCCTCTTTTGCAAGCTTGCCTGCATTCACCTCAGCATCATGTAGCACATATAGTAGTTCCAATGTCAATGGAAGGTTTCCAACAACATTGGAAATTGGGCATGCTTCAACACTATGTGCCAAGTTAGTCAAGCTTGATCTTTCTTGTTGAAGATTAGCAATATAGTAACAACAGCCTCTTCTTCATTCCCCATCTCTCGTGTATTAGGCACCTCACTACAAGCTTGAGTATCCAATACATCAACATTATCATGCATGGAGGTATCCATGGCCACAAAGTCCATGGGGAAACACAAGAGGTGAGAAAATTCAAGTGCATCTTGATTAAGAGACCAAATGCCCATGGCTCTAAAGCCCCCCTTTATGTTCTTGACTCTCGTAGCCTTCTTCAATGCTCTTGAAGCAATGCCCATGATATTAGCTTGGTCAATGCTACATCATGGTACTTTAAGCACCAAATCACCCTCTCTTTCTTAAAGAGATAGGTTGACTATGTGCAAGTGGCCTACAAAACATTGTGCAAGGTAGAATTGATCCTATTGTTGGAAAGAGGGTGAAGCACAAGATGATTTAGCAGCTCTTAGCTTTGCAAGCCTTGGCTTTGGATGAGTGGATGGATAGTGTAGCAAAGGCCTTACATGCTCACTAGCAATGGGCTTCCCTTCCCATAATATAGCATGCAATCTATGTTCAAACATGGCTTGTTGACTTTCCCATTCTTTGCGAGCCTATTACAAAGTAGCCTACTCTCCCTGTTGTGATGTCTCTTTGCATTAGCAATGGCATCTACTCAACTTGCTTCTAGGATTGCCACTCTTTCTTTTCCTTCTTGGATCTCTCCACCTCTTCTCACTTTGCAATCTTGTCCTTCATGCTTTCAATGTACTGATTAGAGGTCAAGATAAGGGAATTGGTGTAATCCACAAATGCCTCTTCTGCAAGCTTGCACACATTCACGTCAAAATGCAACACATATAGTAGTTCCAATGTACGTGGAAGGTTTCCAGCAACATTAGAAATTGGGCATGCTTCAACACTATGTACCAAGTTAGTCAGGATTGATGTTTCTTGCTAAAGATTAGCCTATATTGTAGCAACAACCTCCTCTTCATTCCCCACCTCCAATGTATTGGGTACCTTACTACAAGCTTGACTATCCATGGCCACAAAGTCCATTGGGGAACACATATGCCTGGAGGTATTCATGACCACAAAGTCCATGGGGGAACACGAGAGGTGAGAAAAGTCAAGTGCATATCAATTAAGAGACCAAATGCCCATGGCTCTAAAACACCCCCACTTTATGTTCCTGACTATCATAGCCTTCTTTAATGCTCTTGAAGCAATGCCCATGATACCAGCCTGGTCACTGTTGCATCATGGTACTTTAAGCACCAAATCACCCTCTCTTTCTTAAAGGAGATCTTAAACAGCTTAAAGATGGATACATCCAATGGCTGAAGTCGATGGGATGTATGAGAGGGAAGAGTAACAATGTCTGTGCCTCATGACTCGATCTTTGTAAATAGGTCCAAGCCAATGTGTCTTCCATGACCATCCAAGACTAGCAAATGATGATTGGTTGGCATTGGGCACCACTTGCCTAAAATGTTCCATCCATGTTGCAAATAATTGCATGGTCCTAAGAGACCTTGTGTCGACAAATATAAAGGGCAATCTAGAAGTTCAGTAGAGAAGAATGTTGACAACCTAGATTTGCATAGACATTGTAGCCCCCTCTTTGCACTAGCTCAAATAATTTTGCATGGGCCTCTTCCCCTTGAATACCTGGCAATGATTGGCCTTTGGCATTCACACAACTGAGAATGCTTAACCATTCTTGAGAGTCTGGTGTCATACCATACACTACCCTTGTGCCCTTTTTTGCAAAAACCTTCATCCCTCCATCTCTCGAGCCTTGGTAGCCTGTCTCATCTACATTCCATATGTTGGAAGATGGGTAATTGTGTTGGTTGTATAGTAACTTCGGATTTTCATACAATGACTTAACTACTTTAGGCCTCAAATTTATAGCCCATTGGCGCTCCAAGGGTTCAACAACTCTGAGCCTTAGCTTAGGATGATGCTTTCTACACCCATCCAACTAACTACATCCAGGGATACCATCAATGAAGGGGTTCACTCTGGTTTGACACACCTTAGCCACCTTCAAAATGAGATCTTGAGTGGTGCCCCCATGACTGCATCTTCCTTCTTGAAGCACCATTGGACAATGGCTTCTTCCTTGTCTTCCATCAATGTGGGAGATGGTCCTTTGCATTTCTTAGTAGTTCTCCCTTCCAATCACACACCCAATGCAGATTGGGTCATTCCATAGTAGTGGGTAGCAACTCTTTGAGGCATGCCACTCTACACTATTGCAATTACAACAACCCTATTAGCCTTTGTCCAAGGCTTCCTAGCTCTTCTCTTGGGTCTTTGAACAATGCTCACCACTTCAAGTTGCCCGTTGGGTCGAGAAGGGGCTTGCACTTCTTGTACAATCTCAGTTGTGACTATGCTTATTACCTTAGACCGTTGGATTCTTGTTTGAGTAGCTCGCAAATATGGTGGACTTAGAACACTACATTACTGAGTTAAAATGAAGTTGGACATTTGAGAACCTCTCTTTGCCTTCTTGTCTATTCTAAGGTTCATACTTGGGAATAATAAGTTAGTGTTGAGAAACACTATTATAGTAAAGGTGGAGTTAGTGTTGAGAAATGCAATTGTACTGATGATAGTGGAATGCAAGAAATTCAAGGACATACTATGAGGAACCTTTAGCAACAAGGAAGGTAATGCCAATCCATGCAACCAACCAAAAATATATAAAGAAATATCCGCTCTCTTTATTAAATGCTGCAAGTCACAAAATCCTGTCAACGTACTTAGGACTCAACTCTTAAAACTCCTTCAATAGGTTCTCATAATCTCTCACCAAAAACTTGGGTTTATTTACATTAGCATGTGCTTCAGTTGGCCTTAAGGCTTGTTTGGAAGGAAGGTGAGGGAGTGTGGTATCAACTTGTTGCCTCCTTCTCTTGTGGTGATTGGCTATAGAAAGTGCTAAGGGGGGAACTTATAAATTATGCAGTTGTTTTCTAGGTGTAAAGGCTAGTGGACTTGACATGCACACCTCAACTATACACCTGTGCTTGTCTAACAAGAGATCAATGTATGAGATTTTGGTTAGTTGTGGATGAAGAAATACTAGGTAGGCTACATAGTCACAATATCTAAAAGATGGAGGAGTGGACATTGTGAAAGGCTGAGAGAAGGGTAGACCACATGGGCAATATGAGGGGTGAGAATGCAAGAAAGAGTAGGGAGCGTGAGACATGAGACCTTGATTTATAAATGGTGAATGCTTCCACTTGGGTTGATCCAAGCCCTTTTATTATGGAGAGGATTAGCAACATCATTGATTTGCAATCCTGAGATTTTGATTTGTTGAATCAAGGTAATCAAGATCAATATAGGGTGAGAGAAGTTGTAGGGTATAGGTGCAGGGAGTAGAATGTGAGAGTAGTAGAGAGTGCTCTTTGTTTGAAATAGCATGAATGTATTGGTTGGAAGGTGATTTGTAGAGGTGGAGTTTTAACACTTTTGTTTTTGTGTTGTAAAAGTAATCACAAGTAGGTGGGCATGAATGCACTAGAAATAACATGATAAGGGGCAACGGTGGTCGTAGGTATAGAATAAAGTGTCTGCTTTTCCATATACATCCAAGTTATTATTAATATACTTTTTTTTGTTCTTTGGCCCTAAACCTACCTTTCTAAATGATAATCTTCTGCGCCCCCGACTTGTTACTAGTGCCTTTACCCTAAGTCTTTTCTTTTTGAAGGGCAAATATGAGTTTGCCCTTCTTAAAAGATAGATAAAAATCTAGAATAGTCTTCATAAGATAAGTTTATTTTTAAAGCACATTTTTAAGTTGAAGGATGTGTTTTTGAAGTATACTTATTCACTTAATATTTATTATTATTACAAACCCATAAATTCAATCTACTTCACCATTAAGGATTGTAATTGTGCAACTATAGATGTTAAGGATACCTTAATATCTAGAATGGGTGATAATAATAAATCAAATTGCGAAAAACAAGCTGTGATTTAGTTCAAAATTGATTTTTAGTGCATGTGGGTATGTCAATGGACATGAAAGAGAAATAATAAAGTTAAAAGTAAATAGCCAGATTTTAGTAGTATGAAAATCTAAAATCATTTTAAATCATTCGAAAGTGTAAAACTGTATTATCGTAATAAGGAAATAAACCACCATCCATATAAAACATAATTAAAGATATAGAAAAATCTATTTATATTTAGATTATAGATGAAATTAAGCATACTAAAAAGAATTTGATCATGGATTGTATTGAAGGTAATATTGTTTTAAAACTACTTAATGACCTATACAATTATGAACCAATACCAACTAAAAGAATTACAAATATAATTATAATGCAAGAATATATTAAGAGTGAAAGTGATAACAGACCCTCCTTACATGAGGGTATGACAGCCACCTTGAAAATGTGGTCCTTCTTTTTCATGCAACTCAAAGAAGAAAAAAATTCAACTTTAAGTGAGTAAGGGTCAACCCTCTAATTACTTCCATGTGGTAGCCTTCCAAAAACTCTTTCATTCGTTTCTCTCCAAATCCATGTCATTGCTATTCCTCCCTATAGATTCCAAAGCTTCACGACTCATTGTGTACGCTAAGCTGCATCTCCAAATAGGATGGCCTAAGTGATATATTCGAGTCAAAACTAGCTACATGTGCCCACTTTCTTAACTTGTTCTAGATTAAGTTAGTCTATGTGGGAGCTATGTGGTCCTTCTTTTTCATGAAACTCAAAGAAGAAAAAAATTCAACTTTCAGTGAGTGAGGGACAACCCTCTAATTATTTCCATGTGGTAACCTTCCAAAAACTCTTTCATTCCTTTCTCTCCAAATCCATGTCATTGCTATTCCTCAAATTCCAAAGCTTCACAACTCATTATGTAGGCTAGCTACATCTCCAAATAGGATGGCCTAAGTGATATGCTCGAGTCAAAAACTAGCTACATTTGCCCACTTTCATAACTTGTTCTAGATTAGGTTAGTCTATTGCACTCCAATAACAGATGGGATGTAGTCTCCGATTATCTTTTGCAAAGTATACACATAGGAGATTTCTTGACGGTGAAGATCTTGGCCAGCCTCTCTTTTACAGAGAGCTTATTGGCTAGAACTTTTCAAAGTAGTAGTTTAATTTTTGTAGAGGGGGTTGCTAACCATACTCTTCTTCTGGGTCCTTTGCTTAGTTCGTGGAAAATTCTCGTTCCAAGTCGATGCAATTTTCATGATAAATTGTTGATCCCTCAGAATGAATTCATTTTCCTTCTTGCAAATAGACAATAGCTTCCTTGTTTGGGATTTAAGAGCTCTGACAAATTGTGAATTGTCCTCAAAGATGGAAGTTGGCCAATCTTCTCTTTTCCTTGAAAGAAAATTTTCCAGCAAGATGCATTCCCCACGCCACTAGCTGAAATCTTGTTACTATCTCATTTGACATCATGAAGTCCATCGGGTCAAGGTCCTAGAGGTCATGCTATCTACTTATTTCTTTCTCCATTAATTCCCTACACAATCGAGGGTTCTCTCTTGAGGGAGAGAAAGGGGTTCTAAAGACATTCTAGCACAAAAAAAAGACTAATTCAAGGAAGGGTCACTTCTACTTCCTTTAGTGCTTGACCATGTAGCCTCTAAAATCAACACCGCCCATGTGTTAGCTAGTGCTTGTGCTACCATTGATTGAGGAATCTTGATCTTTAGTCCAAACAAGAGAGGGTCCATCTAGTTTATGCTAACTTGTGTTTTCCCATTGATCTTGGCTATGCAGAGCCATTGCTTCATTAGAATGGACCACTATTGTTGAGAATTCATTCTATTGAGAGCTTTGAACACGCAAGCACTTTGCTTTGAGCTTGAGGTTTGGGAGGCCAAGTCCCCCTTGACTCTTGGGTGTGATCATTTGAGCCTAGCCAATTTCTCTCTAGCATCTGCTCTAGTTCGAGCTCCAAAGGATCGTACTTAGTTGTTGCTAATCCACTCTCTTCTAGAATGTTGCACTAAAGCCAATAATTAGTGAGAGATATACAAACATTGCAGCCAACATGGTCTTAATTACCACCAGTTTACCATTGAAGGATAATGGCTTTGTCTTCCACTTAAGCAGCTTGTCATTAACTTTCGAGGTTAGCTACTTAGCCCTTTAATTCATGTTGATAGCCACACCTAGGAGGCGGCCCAAATATCTGAATGCTTGGCCTTGGGTCACTATCTTGATGCTCAAGCTATTGAGCCACAATTCTAGGTCCTTCCAAATGAGGGAAACTAACTTAGTTTTGTTATTGTTTCTCTTTGAACCCGATATCTCAGAGAAGGTACTATAGGTTTCCAGTAAATTATTCACAAATGTTTGCTTTGCTTGAACAATATTTCAATTATTGGCGAAGAATGGAGCCAAGAGGAGGTTCCTGTGATTGAGAGACAATCCCTTGATTAATCTTGACCGCACCTTCATGTTCAAGTTTCAGAGGAGAGGGTCAGTCACAATTGCCAAAAAAAGGGGGGCAATGGGACAACCTTGCTAGATTGACCTTGCAAGGTTGAATGGCTGGAAGATGGTTCCGTTGACACTTACCTCCACTCTTGCATTCGAGAACAAGGTTCTAACCATATATAGGAATCCATTGCTAAAACCCATGTACATGATAGCCAAGATAAATTCCCATCCAACCTTGTCATATGCTCTTTCAAAGTACATATTGATGAGGACAAAATTTGAACCTAATGATATCGATGCTACATTGGGTGTATCACCTTCCATAATATAAATTTGATCCTATTGGCCATACACGCATCAAAGATCTTGAAAATCACATTTGTCATTGTGATCAGCCTCCAATGGCTAATTAATCTTTTGTCACAAGATTTTGGTATTAACTTTATGAGCCCTTTGTTTAGATGTGGTAGAAAAGAAGCTTTGGTTTTGCTGCAGTTCAATAAGCCTGCTATGTCCTTTGCATAACAATCCCAATTGGTTTGAAAAACCTCAACAAGTAGGCCATCAACTCCTAGGGATTTACCTTTTTTCATTTTTTGCACCTCATTTAATTTCCCCCCTCTCTAGAGAAGGACTCTCCAGGAGGAGAGCCTCCTCTTGTGAGATAAGTTGGGGTTCTTCTTGGAGAAACACACTTATTCTTTCCTCATATATGTTGCCCCTTTTGAGGGGATTGCCAACTATGGATGGTAAGTGTTTTGAGAAAGCCTCTAGAATGTCAACTTCATTTTTGTATACTTTTCCCTCACTATCCTCAATTGATGAGATGTGTTCCCTCTGCCATTTTGCTAGTAGGGAGTCAAGGAAGAATTTATTGAGTGCATCTCGTAGCATTAGCTATTTACTTTTTTAATTGACATTTCATGCTTCAATATTCCCTGACTCCTTTTCTTAACCTTAGACAAAAAGATTAGATGAAGAGAAGAAAATGGTCTACATTCTCAAGAGAGATGGTAATAATTAAGCACTCAATGAATATTATTAGGACCTAAAACCCATAGATTTCTGAGATAAACTAGCAAGCAATGATTAGTAGTTTGATCAATAGTGTTAAAAAAATACTAGTATCCAAGCTTAGTGAAGTGCTTGTGTTGGAGTGAGTCGGTTGGATGTTGGCTTGAGAGTCATCGTCAGGGCAAGAAGCTCTGAGTTTTGAGCTTCTAGGTTTGCAATGAACTTGAGCCTTGCTCATTCAAGGGTTAGAATCATTGTTGATGAATTCAGTGATAAGAAAGCAAAAGAAAACCAAGTTTCAAGATTTTTGGCTATGGGTGCCTAATGTAGGACCCAATGCAAAGAAGCTTTTAAGTTGACTACAACAAGGGAGTAGCCCCACAACAACAGTGACAACAAGGATGGTGGAGAAGGTGACAACTAGAATTGAAATGCATCAATACCTTGATTTTAGAGGTGACTGTGTAACTATAGCAAGGAAAAGAAAGGTTGATGGGAAAGTGAGATCAAAGGAAGCAAGCACCTCTCATAGTTTAGAGTATGTACTTCAAAACCAACCCAGAAGAAAGAATTCTAAAAAATTAAAACTTAAGGGCCCTTAGCCTCTTCTAACCAATCAAGAGTAATGTCTCCAATTTCTTTGGAGGAAATGGTGGTGGAGACAAATCTTCATGACATCGTCTAGGCCATAAGAAGGATTCCAACTCATAGCCATATCCAATGTCAAGGCAATCATGTGTAGTTTTCCTTTTTTGAGCAATGCATGGCAAACTTCCTTGCATCTCTGTGATCCTAGACCTTGATGTTCTTGAGCATTTTAATAGACACATTTGCATGTCAATACAAGTCATAGAAGTCACCCTTTTGATTAGGGGCCAGTTTCTTTAGAGAAATAGATTTCCTTCCTTTGTTGGTACCATCCACAAGCCTAGGGTAGCCCGATTGTCCAAATAGCTTCTTCAGTGATACATTTTCTTTGTTGTCATCTTTCCTGATTGGTGGTGCTTGTTTAATTAGGGGTACCTTCCTGAGGGGAGGCTTTCCTAGCCTCCATTGGTTGCTTACCATTGCCCTTGTTCTCTTTTTGTGTTCTTGAGGCCATAGACTTTTGGAACACCATCGACATGAGCCCAATGGCTACCAATTTCTCAGATATTTTGGAGGGATTTGTAAGTTTTGCAATTGTCTCTCCCTCAAAGAGTCTCCTTGGGCATTCCTTTGGATAGTGTCCATATTGTTGTTCGCAAACAAAACGTGCATTAGGATAAGTCAACATCAATAAGAACCTCAATGGCATTCGGCGGATAAAAAACCTCCAGAGTTCCTAATTGATGCTTCCTACGATCCCACAACACACAAACTTTCTTCTTTGGCTTGAGAGCCATTTTGATTAGCCACACCGTTGGAGAATGCAACACCTTCTACAAGCTTCTATAAGATTGCAACTTCACTATCCATCCAAACAGGGAGCCCCAAGAATGACAGCTAGATCAGACTTTTGTATTGGAGAACATCCTTTGGAAAGAAGTTAGTAGACCAAGGGGAGAAAGTATACCAAATTACCTTTGAAGCTCGCTGTTGAGTTCATGATCCAATCCCTTTCATTTTTAGAGCCAACCACTACAAAAAAGAAGCCCTTCCCCACAAAATAGAATTGTGACAATAAGGCTCTTCCTACGAAGATACTCCAAAACCATTTGGGAAATTCTTCCTTGGTTGGGGGGCACCCAAGAAAGAACATATAAATCCCACGATAAGCAAACTCATCGTACCTTTGTTTGAGCCTCTTGAGGGAGAAGGCCACAAGCATGCATAGTATGAGTTTGTCCTCTTAAGGGAGAAGGAGAGCATAGAGAGAGGTGAGAGAGCTAGGTGAGCAATACACATATATTTACACTTTGAAACAAACGTGTAGACAACCATATTGACAGCAAACATCTCTTTTTTGGTAGTATGAACATAAACTATTCAACCATATTTAAATAGCATGTTTTAAAAAGAGTCAAAAGTAAACATCCAATACAATTTGAATTGTATGGAAGTAAACAGCCATATTTCAACCTCATGTCTTAAATAAAGTCAAAGTAAACATCCACACATTAGGTGTATGCAAGAAAACCACCAAACTAACATAATAAATATAGAGCAAACTAGCTTTACATTTAGATTATGTATGCAACCCAACATTAGAGACATAATTTATAGGAACATATGCTTCATAATTGTAAGATATCTTCATTGTCTTTCAAGGAGTGGACAACCACTATGCAAGATCGATTTCAAAATGAGATAGATATGGTGGCACAAGAAAATGCCAAATTCAAGGGAGAGAGAATTCTCTTGGATGCTAGAATGTAACCTTTGTTGAAGGTTGAGAAGCAACTCTTGCAAGATATGGAAGTGGACCTAGATGGTTTGGTTTTTATGGAGAATGATTTAAGTGCCATTGAATACCTTGAATAAGTTTAGGTGTGATCAGTGGAATCTTATTGCAGGGAGGATGGCCCAAATAATCTCATGGCCATATGCATTGGTTCAACGGGGTTTTATTTAAGAAATTTTAAAAGCATTAGTGAATGAGAAGGATTCTCTCCAAGCAAAGTTGAAAATTTTGTAGGCTAAATATGATAAGTTACTGGTTATGCTTTTGGGTTTGCAAGGTTTGAAGCCTCAAAACAAAGTTGAAAATAAGATACGTTACGAATCTCTCTTATTACAATGTTACATTTTATTGGGTTCATGTTTAGAATTCTGAATGTTCTATTCCTGCGAAATGTGTCATTTTTTTGTTTAATATTGAATTTCCTATTCATAAGGGATTTGACTTTTAGATATCTAGGGAATCTTGTATTCCTTTGTACTTTGCTATTTTTACTTTTGGAAAATTGTCTAAGGTTGATCCCATAAGATATGATATTGGTGAAGTTTTGTAGGATATCAATCAACAAGTTAAGATAAGAGAACTTACTCCAGAAAAAATTCAGCAAATGGAAGTTGTACCTTTCACATCACATGATCATAATGTGTAGGAATAATCTCTTGTGATGTCTACTAGTGAGTCTCATGATGCTCATGAGCAACCTAGCTCATTAGATGTTTTGGTAGCCTACTTAGATTTTCTATCTCCATCATAGTATGGCATGGATGCTTTTATTTTGTCTTGACTATCTCTTGAGTGGATTATGTAACTACAGTAGAGGGCTATAAGTATCCTATTAGAGAGGCTCTACTTATCATTTCTCTTTGTGCCTTACTTCATTGTGCAATGCTATGAGAGTGCATACTTTTTCTCATTTGGTATGTAACTTTTGGATAACGCATTTGACACTATGATATGACATATGTAAGGGTTCGAGTCATGGCTGTGCCAACCATCCACTGACTATGTTAGGTATTAGCTTTTGGCCTAATGCACTATGTTTGCCATTAGCATAACTTAGAACCTTAGTCATAGTAGTTCCATGTGAAGTTGTATGCCTCATAAAGTACAATTTGTAAGTAGTTGTAAAAATGTGACCTGAAGAGGTATTGTGTGTCTTTCTTGTTGAACGATGTGGATCTAGGACATGACACAAGCTATGGTGGATCAAAGATGTAAACCAAGTTCATAATGACATGGACAAGTAGAGACAAACTATTACACAAGTGAATTAGGTTCCAAGATAGATTAGCTTGGACTCATAAACACAATCTTGTGTAGAATCGATAGTGACAGACACTTAACTGAAAGTACAAAGCATCATGATATTGTATTCATTTCATAGTCAAGTACAATGCTTTATAGGCTTTGAGTTGTTCCACTCTCCTCACTGTGCATATGGGATTTAGGACAACTCCTCTTGGAGCATACATCATTTGACTATTTCTCAATACCCCCCCTCAAATGATGAGTCCCTACACTTGCTAGCTTTTGCCCCCCTACATGATAACATGGCCCAGAAGACTAGCTCATAGGCAGCCTAGTCAAGTTAAAGCTTGAGACTTTACATATTGGCAAGGGTTTTACAAATCAAATCCAATAAGGAAAAGAAAGATCCACTATGGGAAAAACATATGAAAGATACAATGAAAGTTCTTCAAAACAATCTGTCAGAGTTGTTGATGGTAGCGGAAGCATATTCTTCTTATTCTTCTTCCATGAATTGGTTCTGATGATGATCACTTTGCAATTGTTGGGCTCTTTTCTTGTGGAAACATTCACTGGCTACATGGCCAGTCTTACCACAATAGTGACATGTAATCCGATCCTTGTTGTTGTTGTTGATGAATCCTCGACCTCTTCGTTTAGGTCCAGCAGCTCCTTTGGTGTACAAAAGATTGTCCCTAGATGATGAGACATTGTCTTTTGCATTCTTGTTTTTTACTTTGCCTTCTTCATCGAGTAGTGAGTGCTCAATATCTTTAAGTGTGAGGCTTGGAACATTACTCAAAGTGGACACAAGATTTTCATATGGATCCTTGTTTACACTTGCAAGCAGTACGGCTATTGCTTCATCTTCCTCAATATTCTTTTTAAGAGATGCAAGTTGAGTTTTTAAACTCTTAAACTTATTAATGTGTATGGTCATAGAAGCACTATCTTTGATATCCGGTTTATAAAACTGCATGATAAGTTTTACCTTTGAATTCTTTGCTTGAGTACCAAACATTCTATCAAGTTCCTCCCAGGCGGTTCTAGCATTTCTAATGCCAGATATATGATGTAACACATCATCACTTAACCCCCAGGCAATGATGCCTAATGCCTTATTATTCATCTTCTTCCATTCTTTGGATTTGAACTGGTCTTCTTCAACAAACCCGTCTTCATCATCTTCCTTCTTGTTATCTGCATCATCTTCAAACAGGTCCCATAAATCCTTTCGCATCAGGTGATACATGGTCTTTTCCTTCCAGGCATGAAATCCTTCACCGTTGAATTTAGCTATTTGCTCAATCTCTACCATGTTGCTAAACTTCAGTTAACCAGCAAAAGATTGTATTTTAATGTTCAAGAGACACAAGAGAATTAGTGTCAAATTGACACTAGTTGAGTGTTAATGGATACTAGTCGGTACTTGATCTGCTTTCTCTCAGGAACTTCGTGGATGGCTTCTGAGCTTCCTTGGACACTTCCAGACTAGTAATGATCTTCAGAGAGTATTCCTCAGTGATTAAAATCACTGTTAATGATGGTAATGAGAAAAGGAACAAGGTTTTCAAGCTTTCCAAATTTCTAGATATGGCTTCCTGGATTAGGGTTTCTGTAGCAGCCTGGTTTTTTGGTCTATGTGGATCACATACTTGATCATTCTCAAAATTTTTTACATGGCCATGAAGCTTATCTCATGGGCTACAAAAACCCTATGGTTGCTGCGTCGATTGCGCTATGTGTTGTGCGTGCAGTTGTACGAACCATCATGCAGTTTCAGACTGCGCCGTTTCTGCAGATCGCGCAATGCTGCCTACTGTGGATGCTAATGTTGCTATCCGATGTGATAGGCTAAAGCGCCTGGAGCAAGGGAAGATACTTCCAGAAGGATTCACTTGAAGATATGCCCGTAGAGAGAGATCCAAGTGCTCCAAGGTGGGTAGGTGCAGTCTGGCTATGGCTGCCACAAGGTCCAATTGAGATTTGAAGTTGAAACTGAAGATATGAGCTGAATGTGGGCTGGTTAGAGATCACCAGAGGTGAAGGGAGACTAGAGATTCAGAGTATGAGTTGTGCCATGCCCAACTAGGCTCTGATACCATGTTGAACGATGTGGATCTAGGACATGACACAAGCTATGGTGGATCAAAGATGTAAACCAAGTTCATAATGACATGGACAAGTAGAGACAAACTATTACACAAGTGAATTAGGTTCCAAGATAGATTAGCTTGGACTCATAAACACAATCTTGTGTAGAATCGACAATGACAAACACTTAATTGAAAGTACAAAGCATCATGATATTGTATTCATTTCATAGTCAAGTACAATGCTTTATAGGCTTTGAGTTGTTCCACTCTCCTCATTGTGCATATGGGATTCAAGATAGCTCCTCTTGGAGCATACATCATTTGTCTATTTCTCAACATTTCTCACGTATGGATCATCATTCTTAATCATGACCAGTTGTATGATGGAGTTTCTTGCTTAACAATACAATATGATAATGGACGCCATGTCATACTCTGTTTTTTCTCTTTTCTACCATATTCTCTAGTTTATATATTTGATTTACTGAGTATTAGTGCTGAAGTATGTGTTCTCATATGTCATTATTTCTAAGTTTCCTACTTGTTGCTTGATGAGGCATTAGGTATTTTTTGCATTGCCCGATGCAATTTACTCTATTCTTGTATGATTATGCATTTGGCATATATTTGAGGTTGAAACAAATACTTCCTTTGGGATGTCTTGAAAAGTTTTTGCCAGGGCTTTGTAATGGAGTCATTAAGCTCCTTAGGGAACTCATTCACCATGTCATCCATGCTTTACCCAAGTTTTCCATCCTTTGATCCATGCTATGTATGGCATATATGAGGAGCATCATTACATAGTACACATTAACTATAGACCACCACCACTTGTCTTTATTTAGACAATTAGAATGCAATTGGGCAACCTTATCCCTTATTTGCACACTTTGCACAACCTCCAGTCATACATATCCATGCACAAGAACGTCTCTATCATAGCACCCTTATTTCAAAGCCAATGACTCAAAAGTGTAAAGGTGGGTGCAAAACTATGACTTTATAGGAAGCTTTAGCATGCATCACACAACCGAGCCTAATAAATGTCAATAAGCACTCAACCTCTCTTGAGAACAAACTTGATAACTTTCATGCTATCATTAATAATATTAGAAAACCAAGTTGTATCCTCTATTTCATACCAATATTTCAACACTATTGCAACCACTATAGCTAATCTATGGATAATACTCTTATATAAGTATGGTGGCATTTTTGCAATTCTTTGCATGATCCATAACGAGTTACACTTCATGGAAATGCTCTATGTAGCTCTTCAATGGTTTTGCATAAAATCTTTTATATGTACTCCCCCTAATTCAATATTTCACGTGTTATGTATGGCTTTTAGAAATGTCTCCCTACTTGTAAAATCAACATGATGTTTATTAACAATTATTGTTGAACATTGGAAAAAAACTTCAATGGTTTTGCACAAAATCTTTTATTTGTACTCTCCCTAATTTAATATTTCATATGCTATCTATGGCTTTTAGAAATGTCTCCACCCTTGTGAAATCAACATGATATTTATTAATAGTCATCATCAATCGTTTGATACAACGATACATCTAGTCATGTCCAAGTTTTGTGGAGCAACCCTTGCAACCCATCCTTCACTATGAGTGGAGATCAAGAATAAAGACACAATGGGGAAAAGCTAGCCCCAAACTCCCCAATCTTTTTGCACACATGTTTCTAGTGATCATTGTCCACAATTGTCATTGCATGGCTAGAAAAAAAGATAGCCATAGCCAAGGCCATCTATGTTTCTTCTAAAAGTGGAATAGGGAAACTCTCATGGAGAGAGGCTTGATAAACACTCACTTTGTTCTTAGATTGACAGCTTTCACCATCGTATCGCCCTTGAAACTCTTTTAGAAACAAGGAGTATTTACGAGATCAAGATGCATTTTTTTGGTTGACAATGTCATTGTGCGAGTCAAACATCACAATCTCAATACATGACACTCTTACAATGGAACCCATCTTGCTTTCATAGCACTCTCAAATGGCTTTAGTTGCTTTTTTGGTGACGATTGGGTGTTGATACTACATAGCATGGAATTATTCACACTACCAAGGAAGTGATCCCTAATGCAAGGTGCAAGCTAGACTTCAAGATGTGACAAAAAGTATACTCCCAATGCATGTATTCACCTAATAAGTTGTGGAAATTTTCTATTCTATCCTAGTGGCCTTTTTTGCAACTAAGATCTAGCTTTCTATTATGGTCAAAGGGAGAAGATTTGATCATCTTTGAAAGCTTTGCAATTGATGCCCTCATATTCTCATATACTACAATGCACATAGAGTTAACATGTAACTGATCAATGATCACTAATTTGTAATGTTGCCAACCACATCAAATGCTCATAATATAACAAAACATATAAAGAAGCAATACATGGAACAACCCATGAAACAAATACACAATCAAAATGCATGTGCTCACTTCCTAATGCTATTGGCTATAACATTTAAACATCTATATACACACACTACTCATTTTTCCATTGAAGCGGGATTCTAGTCAATCATATATTGCAAATGTATCATGATTTGATGTGAGTCTTTTATCTAATTTTAATGAACTGTAACATTCCTCCGCGGCCTATAGAAACCCCCCTTAATTTTAAATAATATTCATTTTAAAAAAAATTACCACCCCTTGCCATCGCCGATAGGAAGAGGGAGTGGCGTTGACGAGGAGAAAGTGAGATGTTGAAGAGGGAGAGGGAGTAGGTGAAGTGGAAGACGATGGGGAGAAGATAGACGATGATGATGATTGTGTCAAGGGGGAGGCCACAGGCCTACCACTCCTCCCTAGGCCTTTGACCAGTCCGCTTGCCACCATGCACACTGTAAGATGTGGTGAACACCACCACCACAACCATTCCACCTCTTCCACACATCCCCCCCAATCGCAAGGTAGGAGAGCCAAGATGAACGGCACACTGGAAAGAGAAAGAGAGAGAGAGAGAGAGAGAGAGAGAGAGAGAGAGAGAGAGAGAGAGAGAGAGAGAGAGAGAGAGAGAGAGAGAGAGAGAGAGAGAGAGAGAGAGAGAGAGAGAGAGAGAGAGAGAGAGAGAGGGGGGGGGGAAGAGAGAGGGAGAGGGAGAGGGAGAGGGGGAGGGAGGGAGAGAAAGAGAGAGAGGGACAAGGGAAGAAGAAGAAGAAGAAGAAGAAGAAGAAGAAGAAGAAGAGGGAGGGGAAGAGAGCCACACACATTTTCTCTTTTCCTTTTCCCTGAGCTTATCCCCTAACCCGCAAGTTGATTGCCCCTCTTCTCAAGCAAGTGGCTACCAAAGTCTTGTGCGAATCGCATCTAGGGAAGAAGCAGATCGAGAATGGCCCCCACGTAGAAAATATCACGCGTGGATAGCAACCCCACAACGAGAATCGAAGCCTCGAGCAAGGACGTCACTGCCAATCCAACTGCAGTACCAGTTGTAAGTAATGCATTTCCAAATTGACGGATGCTTGCTTTGATTTTCGCATGAGATGCATTAGACCTATACTATACCTCACAAGAATAGGTTAATCGAAGCAAGCATTTCCAAATTGACGGATGCTTGCTTTGATTTTCCCATGAGATGCATTAGACCCATACTATATAGCACAAGAATAGGTTAATTGAAAGGGATAAATTTCATCTCAATTGTTTGAAGATGGAGTTTGCAAGGCACGAGTATCAAGAGAAGTAAGTTGCATCTAGATGCTATGCGACAAATTTGTACATAGCATGATATCATTCCAAGGTATTGTCGATTCTCCTTTTCGTGAAAATAATAGATATGTATTTCCCCACATTGAAAGTATGTTATAGCTTGCACGCTTGATGGATTGCATGGTAAGTAACCTAGCCTAGGGGAAATTCAATCTCGAATCTCTAAGGTCTTTGCCCAAGCTCTCGCTAATATCATGAATTTGTTAGTTCATTGGGATGTTGATGATGTGCGTATTTAACACAAACAATGACCATAAGGAATAGAACTAAGATGCCTTGAGATCCGCCCGATAGTGACTATGTTTATCAATCCTATTTGGGGTTGGTGGGCTAGATGCAACAACAACTCCAGGGCAAATGAAGAGCTCAAGGAATAAGGAAACCGTAAGTCAAAGGAAAGACCGATGCTTTTGTACTTGTTGGGAAGAAGGCTGGATTATCGATCAATGTAAGGGACTAATAGAACTTATGTCTTGTATAGTGTTTGAAACCTTAACGTATGCCTTAGTCGAAAGAAGGGTGTGCTAAGTAAATTTTACATGGAACCGCTCCTCATCCCAAGGGGGAGAGCAAATACGCAATGGAAAGGTTATCACGACTATTCTTGCAATTTTTTGGAAAAGGATACCATTGTTTTTGTTGATTGATCAAATAATGTCCTAAATACTTTTGCATTAGACTGATTGTTGGGATGTGATTTGGATGATTATTCCAAGTGCTTGTGTTTGATGGTAAATGCATGGCAGGGATCAGTGATGACAAGTTGCCATGGGAAATAAAGGAATGTTTTCTTGGTAGATGATATCACATTGATTGCCTTGATTGTGCTTGATTCTTAATTGGATTAATTAAGGAAGGATATTTTGTGCAGGTGGATCATCTCCAAGGTCACATCGCACTTCAACTCGAGAGAGCACTGCTCGATTCACGGGCCGAAGGTCGAGTGGTGAAAATGCCAACCACGGAATTTGTGCCTCTCTCCTAGGCCGCTTGGGGTCACGTGGAGGTCTGGACACCCCTTGGTTAGTTTGAAATGGAGTTGAAGATTGCCATGAGCCCAACGTCTATGGCGTTGAAAGATCCTATTCTAGATAAATGATGGAAATTATGTGCCATGTGATTTGGATGGGGTACTTCTGTTGGATAGAATGGATATATAATTTCTCTTATATGCGTAGGAGACAAAGATTAACGTGAAGATAAGTTAAGGAAAATTTTTGAGCTTGTTTGTCAAGGATTGCTTGCTCTATATTCGTGTTGTGTTGTAAATTATGCAAACAAACTTTGTTCCCTAAAATGCTTAATTAATGAAGCTGATTTTAAATGTCACACATAAATGTGATAGGACCTAATTAGATAACTAAAGAACGCCTACTGAGGGAAGCGGGTGGGTGGAACCCCCGACGGGTCTCTCCTATGATAGGGTGGTCCCAGAGAACTCGGAAACTTCTCACAAGGTTTTACTAACACTCAACCCTTAGAAATTGTTAGGTTAGAATCCCAATTCATGCCATTTTAGGAGACTCGAATGGGATTATGCCCTATGGATAGAGAGGTTGATCGACACATCCCTCTCATTTCCCATTTTCTTTGAACCAGGTGTGGAATGGGTCTGCTTTGGCTTGGGATTTGTAGCTCGCTGCGTAAAGTAGGATATCCAAGACTTGATGCTAGAATGCTATCATGAGACCTTGACCACTAGGAACCCAAGTTTCAGGTCGATCCTAGTGGGTTCCACCACGAACATTCCATTGCGAGGCGGACTTAGGAAACCGTAGGTGACAAATCCCGTAACATTCTATGGGAGTGCCAGGCTAGGTCTCTTAGATTCGTCTCTTGATGGATCACTAAAAACGTGCTTGGACAGCCGATAGGTGGCCACATTACATGAACACCTAATGCATGTGACATGAAAGGATTGTGAAATACAAAAGTGGTAAACATGTAATAATAACTTTACAATCAATAGCTTTTACACCTTACAAATATGTAGTAACACATGTATGTATTGTGTACACATACTTAGGGTGCAATTTGAATTTTCATAAGTAATAATATTTATATGCATACAAGCTTTGAATATAGTGTAATTTAAGGCCTAGCAATTTATAAACAAAAGGATGAAATTAAATAACTTGCAAGCAATAAACATTACATTAAAGCACATGTTTAAACTAATGACCAACAAATGCTAATGAATTAATTATGATCCATTAGCATCAAACAACCATACCACGAACTAACATTATCGAGCTAGGATGTTAGTCCATTAAAAAATGATCACACATATCTAGTTGCTATTGTCTAATCTAATGCTTCATCTCTAGGATAGCTACAGTCCATAAAAGGACCAAATACCCAAGATTTAAAGCACCTTGTGATTGCCATAATATTTTTCCAAAAACAAGAATCAAGCCCATACAATCAAGGATTATCTATTGCTCTTGCTACAACAAGCAACTTTTGTCTGCCACATGCTTTTGTTCTTTGTTTTAAGTATCTCTATGTAAAGGATGGAACCTTGCTCATCAAAAAGATTCTTAGAATCATTCACTCAATGCATGAAATACTCTCAAGGTTTTGCCTCGTAAAAGAGTTATTAACCCAAGAAGGGTGCAATCCCTACAAGACTCACTCATAAGCTATAAAAGTGATAAATGTGGTTGAATCCCCTACATATCGAGGTTTTTTCCATGTCTATATGGCTCGCTGAGATTATAGGTACCCCGCAAGCCCATTGAGCTATGGTAATAACCTAGTGGACCTTGCAGGACATGTTAGATTCTCAGTGGGCTAACTAGCATAGGTGGTTTCACCCGATTAATGTTAATTTTAATATTATTAATATAAAATATCAGAGTTAATATCATATTATTATTATATGGTCACAAAAACATAATCATGTCATCACGATCCCTAACTAAAGTGCTTGAGATAACACAAATGAAAAGAAAACCATATTAGGTGTACCAACTCTTATGGATACTGATGTGCAAAATATCCAAATCAATGCCATGAGGCATTATCAAACATGCATGCATAAGGCTGCCCAAATGATTCTATTGTAACAAATATAGAAATGTTAAAAAATACCACAATAGATTAAAGTGAAGGCAAACATGTGTTCAACATTTTTAGCAAACAAAGGAGATTTAGTCACATTAACAACACTATAATAAAGCATTTGAGGTTGTTGATACACAACCATTTGTAGGTTCAAGCCTCAAGCATCCAAACATAGCATCATCTAGTAGCACTCATTACCATAAACATAGGGCATGCAATAGGTGCAACATTATTAGATTATTTGTATGCATTGTTTTTTTCCATTAGGCAAAATCCTACGACAAAAATTGCACCTTAAGCCACAAGATGCTTAGTCCATGTTAGTCCTTTTTGGTGACTCTAAACATTGGTAGCATTCAGACATTGAAGCTATAGTACCATTATCATTAGGAGGCCACACCTTATATCATAATGCATACTCCTTTTAAGTCAACTTTTTTCCCTAACCTTAGGATGTGATTGGTTAAGAACGTAAAAAGCATCTTTTGACTTTAGAGAGAGAGTTTTAGAATCACCAAATACATTACCCATCCCATTCATTATCCTATCCATAGACAATCATTTTCAATAAATCTAATTAGAAGATGTGTCCATCTAATAAAGATAAAGAGAGATTCAATAGATACTAAGTATCCCAATTTGCTATTGGCTTATGATAATAGTAAATTTTGCTTAATCCACAAGATGCTCCAAAAACAACTTTCAAGACACCAACGGGGCTATTTCAATTCAAAGTTATGCTGTTTGGTTTAACAAATCCTCTAGGAATATTTTAAAAAATGGGCTAAATCTTTTTCAAGGTCTCGTTGAGAGAAGAGCTTTAGTCATTTGTTCAGATGTTATTCTTGTACATACCACAACTTGGAAGGAACATGTTTTGGCACTTTAAGAAGTACTATATAGGTTGCTATAATGAAATTTGAAGATACAACACAAGAAATGTACAAAGGGAGAAACCATACTTCAACTTTTAGGGTACATGATATCAATTAGTGGCATCAAAGTGGACCAATGAATATTTTTAGCAATTAAGAATGATGTAGCTAATTTCTTATAAGATGGGCAGAAGCAAATGCCATACTTGATGCACTAGCAACTAGTGTTGCAAAACTTTGTGTGGAAGAGATCGTAACTATGCGCTCATGCTGCCCATATCAAGTAATTTTAGCAAATTGAGGGCAATTTGCATATAAGAGGTTTTACAATCAGCCATGCAATAATGGGCATAAAACAAACTAATGGCATGACAAAAAGGCTTAATAGGACAATCAAAAACATTATAGTTGTTTATGCAGATCCAATATATGATAAGTGGGATCGATATATTATCTTACTTGCTGCATGCACGTCCAACAACAATGTAAGCATCCACCAAAATAAGTGCATTTTGTGCACTTTATGGAAGGAATTCAAAAGTGCCTTAAATTTTGGATACCATCAAGATCCACCCAAGGATTCCATGGATTTGTATATGCATCTCAAATGGAACCAACTAATCATGCTCTCTACTCTTCAAGTGTGTCTTCAAGTAGCACAAAAATGTTAGAAAATAAGCTATGATGAAGGAAGAAAGCATCCTAATATTGAGAGGGAGGACTAATTAGCATATACTATCCTCTACATAAGAAAGTATTATCAAAACCTTCATGCATAGATGGATTGGACCATATGAACTAATTAAATATCTCAATGCCACAACAAATCTACTTTAGCATAAGGAAAAAAAGACTAAAACTATGGTTGCATCTACTCAATCCCACCTTGGAATCTTGGTTTCATCTAGCACAATAGTAGATCCAGGCCACATCTAACCAGGAACACTAAAACTAGGCAACACAAAGTCAAATGCAAGAATCAATACATGTAAACATACATCAAAGGAAGGTAGCAATAGGACTCCTTGAAGATGATGAGACACAAGCTTTGGGATGTATACATGCAACAGTTGCTATAAACAAATGAACATAATCCCCACCACATAGAGCACAATGCTTGGTGATGAGCTCTGGTGAGATGAAGTGGAGCACAGGTATCTTGTTGCAAGCAGGCCATAATCAATTTTAACTATGTTGTCCCTCCAAAACTTAAAGTCGCAAGGACGACACACAAATAAGGCATAATCTATGAAACTCAGGATAGTTACACACCGAATGATGGACACCCACTTTCTAAGTTTAAAGCAATCAAAGTTCTCATTTAAGGGTTGGACATCCCAAGTTTTTTACACATTGGAGAGGACATGACATATTGTTTACATGCTAAACATGTGAACTTCCCCACCCACGGGAGCCCCCCGTCCCCAGTTTGTAAAGTGATGGACATAGATATACTTTGTGTATTTGCGACCAGGGC
The DNA here is from genome assembly GCF_053477565.2 of Lygodium microphyllum. Lineage (NCBI taxonomy): Eukaryota > Viridiplantae > Streptophyta > Polypodiopsida > Schizaeales > Lygodiaceae > Lygodium > Lygodium microphyllum. Next base: position 40,650,769 of record NC_141156.1, read on the forward strand.
AAAACAATCTTAAATACATCGATTTCTAATTTCTTGCAAAACAATCTTAAATACATTGATTTCTAATTTCTTGCAAAATGTATTATTTTGGTGTGTAAAGATATTCTGCCACTATCCATGCGAGGGGGTTGGGTGTTATCTCACAAAAGTTTCTGCAAAGGGAAGATCTCCCAGAAGTCCGATCGAACCGAGAAAGTCGATGATGATTCGCGAGGCCGGTCAGAAGCTAGTGCTTGTTACCAGGAGCTTGCTTTTCTTCTGCATCTGCATATTATGCCTTGCCCATGCCTTCGCCGTTGCACTGGTGGACCTCCAATTTCGTCAGAATACATTCAAGATCGCGCTCTTCGCGGATCTGCATTACGGAGAAGCTGCCTCCGAAGAATGGGGACCTGCTCAAGACCGGAACTCCACGCGCGTAATGTCCGACATCCTCGATCTGGAGAGACCAGGTGAGAGAGACAGCTACATGTAAGAGCTTTCTTGGCGTACGCTATCTGAAGAAAAGCCAATGGGGTTTCCTACTGGCGCAAGGATACAGCAGTAGGGAATTAGGGTACTGGCAGGGTATTGTGATAAATAAGGTTTTTTCTCTTGGTGCACGGCTTATTAACGAGGCTCTCTTGTGCCTCCTGCTCAGATTTGGTAGTATTTCTGGGAGACATCCTAACTGCAAACAACATGGCTTCTCCCAATGCCACCAAGTATTGGAACGAGGCCCTATCCGCAACCTGGGAAAGGGGCATCCCTTGGACATCTGTATTTGGAAATCATGACGATATGCCTTTCGAATGGCCGATCGAATGGTTTGGTAGTGATGGGATTCCCGGTACAACATTATCTCTATCATGCCAGTACCTCTTTTCTTTGCATAGTGTGGAGCGCGTGTGAATGAGTCATTTTGTGCTACCATGTACGGCGTCCATGCGGCAGGGGAAAACCAGATCACTGAGTATTTCAGGGGCACGACTAGAGCCGAACTTTTTGCCAACGAGATGACTTATGAGCTTAGTCAGTCTAGGCATGGGCCCAAGTCACTTTGGCCAAGCTTATCAAACTATGTCCTCCCAATCAGGCTACCTTCCAATCTGAATTCTTCAAGCGCCCCCGCAGTGCTCTTGTATTTCCTAGATTCCGGAGGGGGTTCTTATCCAGAAGTGATATCAGCTCCTCAGGCAGCCTGGTTCCATGAGACTTCAACAGTATTGAACCCTGACCGCAGGTAAGTAGCGAACCCCTTTTTTTACCTCAGTGATTCCATGACGATCTTGTGAATGATACGAGATAAAGTCAATGGTTATTCTGTCTATTGTGAAGGATAACAGAGCTGGCCTTTTGGCACATACCAACATATGCCTATACAAAGGTTGCTTCCACTCCAGGATCTTCGATTCTGCCTCCTTGTGCTGGCTCAATAAACGAAGAGCAAGTTGATCCTCAGATAAAGGAGTTTGGGTTCATGGACATCCTCTCCGCCAGACAGTCTGTTAAGGTTTGATCAATCTATCTATCTCTGTAAGAGAAAGCTCTTATCTAAATGGAAGAACATGTACACATATCGCTAGTGAATAAAGGGCAGTAGGGTATACACCCAAAAACAACAACCTTGAACCCACATCCCCCCCAACAGCCTTTCATGTTTTTTTTAAATAGAAAATGATATTGCCCTAATGGCTTTGTGCTTTTAATTTTTGGTAGCACAGGCTTCTTTTGTGGGGCACAACCATGGCCTAGACTGGTGCTGCCCACACAGAGGAATGCACCTGTGCTTCGCAAGGCACACCGGGTATGGAGGATATGGAACTTGGACAAGAGGAGCTCGCATATTGGAGCTGGAATTATCTTATCTCGAGGAATATGAAGAAGAAGAAAAGCCAAGACGCCAATTTGCACGATCTGACAATTACATAAACTCAGCTTTATCTGGCCAAGCAGCAGGTGCTGGCAGGGCTGGAATATCGGTCAGGATAAGCACTTACATTCGATTGGAAGATGGCTCCATCACTGGTTGGCTCGACCTTAAGTAGCTCTCCTGGTGCTTACCCTCACGCTCCTTTGTGATTGAAAGTATCCTTAATAATATGCCTGCAATGGCAATGTTACATCGATAGCTAATGTTGTTAGACACTACATGGATGCAGGCTTTAGATGGTTTGGCTTTGAAACTCCGTGGGTCAGAGTCTCAAACTGATTCTGTCGAACACTCAACTTGATACCTGTCTCTTTGTGATAGTTTGGGAGGTTGAGTCAAAGATTTTAATTGGCTTGGCTGGCATTGTTGGCCAGGCTCACTGACCGTGGCATCATTGCGAAGCTCGAATGTTGTGATGTTTGTTGATGTTCTCTCTATGGTATCCTTGCACAACAATGTATTCAAATGTTTGTCCGATCAGCATTTCGGCATATGACAATATGTGATAACATAACATGATCAAAAGACCGCCTTGTTGGTCTCATACAGACTCATAGTATACATGGATCCCATTGTTGTGTGGGGATCTTGTGCATCCAATTAACCACACAAGCACTCTGTACATGCCATCCTACCCACCATATATAATCACAATATTGTATGTAGCCTTATGTCATTGAGTTACATATCTCTTGTAAAATACCATACTTCTTGCCAGCTAAGAACTGTTTTCATCATATGCAAAAATAGATTTTTTCCTTCAAACAAGTCATCTTTTCAAAGTGTGGTGCTGGTTGAAAAGGCACGGCCCATGTCCTTAATGCACTTGATCCCATCTCCTTGTGTTTGACATTCTACACCCATATCACCACAGGCTCAAGATCTTCCCAGGTGAATGGACCACTTGAACCCTATAATTGAGGAGATTGGTGTAGAATATATATATTTTTGTAATAAAACATGTGATACGATGCAAAAGGCTTCTCAAAAGCCTCAATAATGTCCCTCATCAATGATGTTTGGGATCCGTAAGGTCTCATTTGTGTCATGCACATTCCCACCAGCAAAATATGGCATTTTGGACTAGACATGAGAAGGACAAGCTCGTGAGAAGCTAGTGCTCGGGAGGTCATCAGACAGCTTCTTCCGCTTGACCAAACTTGTAATGTGCATTAGCAAACTCATTCTTAGTTGTTTCTTTGATCAAACTAGAAGTTACCAAAGAACCATGCATCAGACTAAATAGAGACCTATTGAATATGCCAGCTACACCTAGCATGTGGAAAGGATATTGTGCTTTGTTTGGAAAATAGTCATAAATGCTAATTATTAATAATTAATGTTTATTTTTATTACTTTTTTTCATTTTGAGACTTACTAGAATGAATATTGTGACTATTCTACCATGCTTCTTGAAAAGGGAGGAAGAAAAACTCATATTAGTTATTGACTAGTGCGTTGTGTGGGGATCCCCTCTCAAAAGTTAACCATAATGCTCCATTTGTAGATATTCACATGGTTGCATAGGGTACCCATATATTTGATTTACAGGTCACATACTCAAGATGACCATTAGAGCTCCTAGGCTAACTATTTAAATGTATTTTTTGAAAGAAGTTTTGTGCATACATGGGTATGTGAGAATATACATGAGCAAAGGATAAGCTCTTTATCTCATCGATATCATAAAGACTTGTAGTACACATGGATTCCATTCTTGTACGGGGACCTTGTGCATCTGATTCACCACAATCACTCTGCACATGCCATTCTAGCCACCATATGGTATGTTATTGTATGCAACCATATGCTATAGATTCACATATCTATTGTGAGTTACATCGTACTTCTCACCAATTAAGAACTGTCTTCATCATATGCAAACTCCATTGCAATACCTATTACAACCATGAATATCAAGAAGATTGAAGCTTTAATCTAGCACATAGAGGACTTTAATTGCTAAATCCTATCTATCAAAAAGTTGAGGGATGGTGGCCTACACTTCAAATAGAAACATATGAATTGTTAGCTATGGTGATTGAACTCCCACTATCATGGAGATTGTAGATCTCGTCACATACGAAGTGTCACCTATTTTGATGAGCCCCCTCTTATGATGGACATCGTAGATCAAGTCACATATGAATTGTCGCCTATGTTGATTGAGCTTCTCTGTCATGGAGATCCTAGATGTAGTCACATTGATAGGTCATGTGACTAGACTCTCCACTTACCATTAGCCAAGGTTTCCCTAGTGAAGCAGTAAGGGTGTTATCATATATCTCAAATAGATGGAAAAACAACTTCAATGTTGGGATTGGTATAGCCTTGGAATACTTCACCCTATGCTAAATATTGGGGTACTTTTTTGGATTTTTCCTTTGAATGAGCTATCTTTCCATAATGTGAGCACTTGAGGATGACTCTTGGAATTTTTGAGGATGTGGCTACTTCTAGCATTTCTCCTTTAGATAAGACATCTTCCTATAGTGTGGGCACTTGAAGAAGACTTGTCCTCCTTTTCTTATTATCACTGATTTGTCTCTTGCCCTTTTGCTTTTAACCACTACTTGAAGACTATCTAGCTATAAAGGCATGATTGTTGTCCCTACTACACCTAATCTTATCTCCTTGTGTTTGGCATTTTACACCAATGTCATGGGCACAAGCTCTTTCCACATGATGGTATTTTGAATCCTAAAATTAAGGAGATTGGTGTAGAATATGTATAATCTGGTGACAAGAAATGTGACATACTCAAAAGGCTTCTCAGAAGTCTCAACAATGTCCCTTATATCTTGAGCTTCTGGGATCTTTATAGTTTCATTTGTGTCATGCACACTACGAGCCTCTTGAACCCTTAACATTTTGGACACCCCCACTTAGTAACTGACCACAATGCCCCATTGTAGATATTCATATGCCTGCATAGGCACCCATATATTTAATCTACCGATCACATAATCAAGATGACCATTAGAGCTCTTAGACTCACTATTTGCATCTGATCTGTGACAGAAGTTTTGTGCCACAATGAAAATTTGAAGTGAATGACCAAATGTAACATACCCTTAATTTTCAAAAAAATACTCAACTAACTTCAAGACCTTTGTTTCAACACATGTGAATAGCTCTAAATTGCACGCACACACGCACACACACACATGCACATGCACACGCACATACGCACACACGCACACATGATCACGTTTTGGGCATACATGGGTGTGAGAAAAGGATGAGTTATTCACCTTATTGGTCTCATATAGACTCATAGTATACATGGATCCATTCTTGTGTTGGGACGTTGTGCATCATAATGACAATCATTCCACACATGCCATTATGCACCATATGATCATGTTATTGTATTAGCTATATGTCATTGATTTACATATATATTTGATTTACACCATACTTCTTGCCAATTAAGAACTATCTTCATCATATTCAAAGACGATATCAATGCCTAACTAAGGCCATGAGTATCAAGAAGATTGAAGCTTTATTCTATCACATCAAGGACTTCAATTAATGAATCCCATCTATTAAGAAGTAGAGGGATAGTGCCCACGCCTTGAATAGGAACATATGAATTGTCACCTATAGTGATTGAGTCCCCCATTGTCATGGAGCTCCTAGATCTAGTCACATCAATAGGTAATGTAACTAGACTCTTCACTTCCCACAATGCTTCTCTAGTGAAATAGTAAGGGTGTTATCATCTACCTCATGTAGATGCACAAATACTAACTTCAATGTCATGGATAGTGTAGCTTTTGGAATCCTTCACCCTAGGTCAAAGATGGGGGTACTTCTAGGATTGTTCCTTTGAATGAGCCATCTTTCCATACGTGGTCACTTGAGGATGTCTCTTGGGATTTTTTGAAGGTGAGGGTACTTCTAGAATTTATGCACTAGATGAGTCATCTTTCCATAATGTGGGCACTTGAAGATAAATCTATTGCATATTTGATTTCTTGCCCCTTTGGTTCACTCCTCAAAGATGTGCTTGTTGCAAAGGCACAACTAATGTCCCTAATGCACCTAATTTTATCTTCTTTTTGTTTGGCATTCTACACCAATATCATGGGCGCAAGCTCTTCCCACATGATGGAATGAATCCTAAACCATAGAATTGAGGCAATTGGTGTAGAATATGCATATTTTGGTGACAAAAGATGTCATATGATGGAGAAGTCTTTTCGAAAGCCTCAATAATGTTGCTCATATAATGAGGTTTTAGAATCCTTAATGTTTCATTCATGTTGTGCAGATTCCCACTAGCAACATATGGGCCTCTTGACCCCTTACTATTTTGATCACAATGCCCCACCTATAAGCACGATCACTTTGCACATGCCATCCTACCCACCATGTGGTCATATGGCAGGTAGTCATATGTGATAAGAAATACCTAACTAAGGCCATGAATATCAAGAAGATTGAAGCTTTAGGCCATGAATATCCCATCTATCAAGAAGTAGATGTATGAGTGTCCACCTCAGAATTAAAACATATGAATTGTCACCTATGTCAATTGAGCCCTTGGCTCTCATGGAGATCCTAGATCTAGTCACATAGATAGCTCATGTGACTAGACGTTGCACTTTCCATTAGCCAAGGCCTCCCTAATGAAGCAATAAGGGTGGAGTCATCTACTTCATATAGATGGACCATAAAATTAAGTTCAATATTGTGACTTGTGTAGCCTTGGAATCCTTCACCTTATGTCAAAGGTGGGGGTACTTCTAGGATTGTTCCTTTACATAAGCTACCTTCCCACAATGTGGGCACTTGAGCATGACTCTTGGAATTTTTGAAGGTGGGGGTACTTCTAGGATTTTTTCCTTTAGATGAGTCATCTTCCCAAAGTGTGGCCACATGAAGATGACTCTTGGACTTTTGCCCTCCTCTAACTGCTAATACTCATTTGGTTTCTTTTCCTTTTACTTTTGATCACTCTCTAAAGACGTACAACTATTGCAAAGGCACAATTGATGTCCCTATTGCACTTGATCCTATCTCCTTGTATTTGGCATTATATCATAGTTACAAGCTCGTTCAAGGCAATGGTATCTTGAACCCTAGTGTTCAGGAGATATGCATAGAATATGTATATTTTGGTGACTATTGCATGTCTGTTATGGTCACATGAGTTTTGGCAATTTGATGACACTTCAGCATTGTCAAGGCCTCTTGAATACTTGGCTTTTGTACATCCCCACTCAAAAGATAACCATAATGCTCCATCTATAGATATTCATGTAACTTCATAGGACACCCATATGTTTGGTCATATGATTAAGATGACCATTAGAGCTCTTAGTCTAACTATTTAAATCTAATCTTTGTAAGAAGTTTTGTGCTTCAATGCAAATTTGAAATGAATGTCCAAAAGCAACATGCCCATATTTTTCAATAAGAACACCCATCTTGCTACCTAACCTTTGTCTTGAGACACACGCATGTGTTACTTTGGTTTACGAAGACAAAGAATCTCAGTATCTATATATGCACACACATGCACGCGCACGCACACGCGATCATTTAATCACATTTTGGGTATATGAGGAACGTGAAAACATGTGTGAGCAAAGGATTACCTCTCCATCTCATTGTTGGTCTCATATAGACTTGTAGTATACATGGATTCCATTCTTCTATGGTGGTGGGGACCTTATGCATCCAATTAACCGCAATCACTCCACACATGCCATCCTACCCACATATGGTCATGTGCCATTAATTTACATATGTATTGTATGTGAGAATGTTGGTAAGAGCACTCAATGTTGGAACTATAGGACATACACCTGTTCAATTGGTGTGCCATACACAAGCATGCCAAAGGTCACTGCTACGACTTTCTCCACAATTCCAATAGTTCCAGCATGATAGAAAAACAAGAACACATAGTGTTTCCTCATAACTCCATGGGCTTATTTATGCAACAAAGATAATGGAGAAAAATTATCTCAACACTTCCATTGTTAATACAAAAGATAGAATGGAGCAAACATATCACAAAAAGATACAGTGGAGCAAATATATCGCAATACTTCACTTCCAATGTAACATAGAATGGAATGGAGATAAAATATTATAACATTGTGGCCATCTTAATGAAAGATAGAAACAGAAGTATCATTAAAATGTATAGCTTTGCATGGTTAATAGTAACCATAAAGTCCAACAAAACTCAATCCTCCATTGCACTATCGTCAATGAAAATGCATTTCTTCCTTCTTTTTTCCACAATGGCTATGTCATATTCTGAAGCACTTGTCATGTGCCATATCCTCTTCATAACATTGACAAATAGCTATGATAGGTCTTTTTTTTCCAAAAATAATAATATCAACACACAACTCAGAAAGTGGACTTGTTCACTTATTCATCGAATGGGACGTATCGCACATCAAAACGTCAACATCGTCCTCATCCTCAATGTTAACATCCATGGATGCAACTAGATCTATGTCATAGTATCCATTCACAAAAGGGAGTGAGTACTTATCACATATCTTATTGTCAACTCTTAATTACCATGCATGCATGCCCACTATGCATAGTTGCTTTCATGCGAGGTGGAGTTCCACCTCCAAGCACAAGCACACAACTAGTAGGAGGCCAACATGCCTCCATGAACAACAATATATGTGAGGCACTTTTCTTTAATGACCCATGTCTACCACTACTCTTTCCATTCCACTGTGCTCCTAGAGATGAGGGTAAGTAATGGTGGATATAGCACCTTGTGTTAGATCTTCTTGCGATGCATTTGCGACCTATGCCACCATAATACACGATTTTATTTTTTGTAATAAAAAAATGATCAAAACTCATAAGCAAACAATATTATTGCACAATGTTGTACTACTTATTGTTCTCTACCTTTGTAGTAACCTCTATGTTATATTTTAGACTCTTTCTAACCCTATGGAAAATCACTATATAAAAAACTCGATTCTATGCAAACATAAAAAATAGTTGGATGCAATATCACTGAAAAAGTAGAGCTAATAAGCAAAAGAGAAACAATAAAATTAGTTAATTAATATCTTAAATGAGACCCCATATTTTATTGTGGTTGAATAAGGCTTTGAACACTCCATTGCCCATTGTGTCTCCAATCCTACACATGGTGCCATTTTCTCTATATCTCCAAGACATGAGGGTAGACAAATCATGAGCACCCATCCCAAGTCATCAATGAATACACTCGCCATGGTAAATTTTGACTTGATGTGATCACTTAAGCAACTATTCCATGAAGGAATGTCATCAAAATCTACTACGTAGGAACCTATGGGAAGATCAATGACACAATAGTCTACACTCCATGAGCTTGGCTTCAAATTGCTTAGCTTCTTTCCACCATTCACCTCTAGATAGAACTTCCTCATCACCTCAAAACCCTCGAAAGTTCTAACAAGCAATTCTCTTCCCAACAAAATATAATCATATTGCCAAACACTTGTGTGATTACGAGGGTTTTTATGTGCAAGCTCTTGAAAATGTTCAAGAGGCACATGATGCAATTCCATGTGACCCATGTTTTTGCAAGAAAGGATGCCACAAGTAAAATGGATAGAGTCTACATAGTCAAAATTATAGTGATCTTAAATATAGAGCCATGAAAATAGAGAAAATTGATAATATCCAAATAATAATGCAATAGTTCAATTCAGAAGCATACCTTTCCCTTGATCCGATCAATCAGGAGGACGATCGCCCTTGGTGTGCTTCATCAATCTCTCTACCTTCTCTTTCTCTTTGATTTGTTTTAATTCCTTGTCCAAATTCTCATGTTATTTATTGATCATCCAAAATTCCAAAAGATCGTGAATCAAATTTGCATTCACCCTTCAAGTGCCTAAGATAAGTCTCCTTTTCTTCCTCCAAACAGTCTCCCTTTTTCATATATCCAACCAACAACCAATGACAATGCTTATGCTCCTAGTGAAACAATATGGAAGAACCATCTAGATTTTTATCCACCATAAAAATTTGAGAGGTGTACATGCAATACATGGGGGGAGAGAGGATCATCCAAGCCTTACAAATATCAGGCAATGATGCAATTTTCTTCATCTCAACCAATGCAAGTAGAAACCTTACACCAGAAGTAAAAAATGATGTCAACTATTAAATCAAATATGCATGCATTAAAAGAATCTAAATAACACAAAGCTGACATGTACACCAACTAGCAAGAGGCATTTTGCATGTCCACATGCCTAGCCACTAAAGTAGCCATGTACATCTCCTTTTGGATAGGAAGAAAGAGGGCCCCTCTGTATACCTGGCCACAATGTTAAGGAAGTATTGATCCAACATTGGATTTGACAGAAGCTCAATTCTCTCCTTGGAAACATTGGACTCAATCACATGCTTTAGCAATTGAGAAGCCTCTTCCAAGACTTGATCCATCCATACCTCCTTTGCCAACCATGGGATGAAAAAATGATCACCCATTGGGACTCCATAGCTCCACCCTAAATTTTTATTTGCGCTGAGCAATGAGAAGAGTGATAGTTCCTTTTGCATAGAACATGTAGTTGAAGCAATGGAGTACAACTTCTCAATTGTTATTATAAACTTCACATCCTCAAATGAAAGCTTCCATAGTATTCGAAACTAATCATTGCCTAGCAATGGATTTACCATTGCCAAGATTTGGAAATGCATATCCTCCACTTAATAATACTTTTGCTTTAGTGTGAGTGGAGATTATAGAAGCACGACTCTAAGATATGCAACTTCTTATCCGTGCCATTTTTTTGTTGTACGTTTTCGTGAAGACCTTTCTTGTTGAATTGATTTTTGCCTCCATTTCATCCTTTGGAAAATTGGCATGGATCTTCTTGCATGCAACCTCAAAATCGGCCTTCCATTCACCCTAAATCAAACAAAAGAAAAAAATTAAAGTTTATGAAAGACAAATGACAAAATAGAATTTGGTAACTCACCATATAAACCATACACCCTATAGGATGGATTGGGTAAGACGATACTTGCCTCCAAAGCTTGAGCTTTTTGGATAAACTTTTTCTATTCTTTTTTGAATCTATTAATGAATTCTTAATTATCACCATGAATATAAGGTATTGGTGTGAACAAGTAGTCCTTGAGGTTTGTGACAACAATTGCATCTTTATTCAACCTATGAATTTGCAATTACATGCACTTAGTCCAATGAGAAACATAAATTTGATCAAAGTAGAATAAAACACAATTTGTAATGACGTAGAGAAAAACAAAAACATGAGGAACCTACAAGTTGAATCTTTGCAATGTTGCAATTAATGGTCCTATGGTTTCCCTCCCAAATATAAAACAATTATTTGCTTAGGATGCTCCAATCCTTATTACTTTCTAACTCATATTCAAACTCCTCATTGACCAAATTATTGCTAATTTTTGTCACACTTGGATGATTGGATCGATTCTTTTACTTCACTTTTATAGCTTTGCTAGTCACTTGCATTATCTACCTCTTCAAACTTTGTCTTTGCTTCTAGAGGGGATATGTAACCCCCCCTCTCTCCCATCTCTCTACACCTCTCCATTCCTTTTCTCCCCCCTTCTCTTTACCTTTATCTATCCCCCTCGCTATTTCTCTCCCCATCCCTTTTTCTCTCCCTCTTTCCCTTTATTTGTTTGCCTCTCTCCATATCTCTTTGTCCATTCCTTTTCTCTCCCTCTCTCTCTGTGGATCCAAAATGACCATGTAATAGGCGAATAATAGTATATCCATATCAGTGTCATAACTAATCTTAGAGGTTACTCTTGGCTCATGCAAGAGGGTATTCACCCATGTCAACTTTGCATCCTTAGGGAGTTGGCTCACCATGCCTACTTTTAGGATTGTGCCTCTATTTTCGTTGGAAATATGTGTTTTACAGTTACGTAAGGGAACCATGAGGGGAGGGGGAACTTGCTCAAGTCAATTATCAAACCTTTGAGGATTTTAGATCCATATGGTTTTGCCACAACTTGTGGAATAATACACTCATTATCTAAGTCCTCTTGCTATTTATTCCTTGCAACATTGGAAGTGCTAGTACCATGATCATCACCCATGTCACTTTCTTTAAGATTGGGAGTAGCTTCACATGTCTCAATTGGTGCCATATCAGTCGTCATCTTATTCCACACTCCTCTCCACCACAAGGTTCTTTCTTTTCCTTTTCTTACACCCCGTTATTCACCAATGTTTACGTACAAAACAAAAAAGGTTTCAATATATTTGAATTACAAAAAAAATTGAACCATACATACATACATTGCCAACAAATTACAATTTACCATCATTCCATCAACTTGGGGGTCAAAAATATCTATAAGGGGATAATAAAGCCCTCACAAAGGTGCACTTTATCATGGACATAAAAACTTTTTTAACAAGCCCAAATCACAAATTTGGCGGTGAAACTATGATTAAGTGCTTCTTCCCAATCATGGATAATACAATCATGTGTGCAAAATGACCTAGCAAAAAAGTTATGTCATAGATTTTTTCATTATCTATATCATGGCTAAACCAAATCTTTGGAAGATTTCAATGCAAGTAAACCAAATCATACTTTTTTCCTTATCTATGTTATGGTTAACTAAAAGTGATTAACCATAAGTTTAGGCCTTCTCGATGTTGTCTTTCATCAATATGTTTTGATTAAATGACATGGACAATTTCTACCCTTTTCGGTCTCAAAGAGGTATTAGAGTCAATCAAATCTTGAAAAATAGGGGAGTTTTGAGGTCTCGAAAATGCCTTCTAGGTAGAGAGAGAGTGCTCTAGACCAATAGAGCAGAGCCTCTGTAACGGAAATTCTATTTGAAAAAATATAAAAATAATTTTACAAAAGGAGATATATATAATAATATTACGATATTCTATTATCAATATCTATTTTGAGTCTCTTATATTTGTGATTATGACATTCTTTGCATTAATGATATATAGTCCCAACCACTTTTATTTAATGATATGTTTGGATTGATGCATTATGTTGGTGGTAGTTTGGTTGCTTTAGACCAAAATCTTGATAATTTTAGCAAAGATCCTATAATGGATCTTGATGTTTGGTACAATGAGGACATTATTGCAATCCTAAAGATTAGATCATCATGTACGCTATATCAAGTGAGGATGGATTTACAAACTGAAGATATTGAACTACCATACTCATTTGTATTCCAACTTAATAACTAATGACTAAGTTTTTATATCATATTATATCCACTTAGGTGTATATCTGATTTCACTTCCCAATTAATAAATATTTGTAACATGTTTTTTTAATAGATATCAATGAGGAGAGAGAACAATATACAATGCAAGGATATTGAAGAAAAGATATCTTTACTATCAATATAAAATACATGTACAAATTTTGTGGCAAATTTTTGTTAGCCATCTCCATGACTTATACACAAAAGGGCTTACAAGCAATGAGGCAAATCTACTTATTTTTTTGAGAACTTTTCTTAGGAGAAGGGACATCATTTCTAGGAGTCCTTTTGTTTTTCTTTGATGCTTTGGTTGGCTTGGGTGTTGAAGGCATAGCTTCACTTGCTGTAGTGACATACACCTCCTCTCCTTCAATGTTCGATCCCCCACTATTGCCCATTTTTATCGATTGCATACAATTGACCATTATGTACTTCATGATCTTTGCTCCTATATACCAAACATGCTCACTTATATAAAAATCCCTTGTAAACTATCATATATTTATAAAAAAAGATTTTTAGTTCATTGTTATTTTTTACAATGGACTATATTATTATCATCAATGGACTATTTTGCAATAAACCTTTATCTTAAAGTTTAGTATCTTTCACATTACCTTTATAAGTTTATCATCATTGAGATAAATAAACTTAACCGATCTTCTGTATTTGCAATTATTCTCGAGCCACAAGAGTGACTATCATCTTGATGAGGGCACTACGATCAACAGTATAAAGTAAAACTATGAAACTTGTTTATGGTAGTTTATAGAATAAATTTTCTTAATCAAGACCTTACCGCAACTTGTCTATATTGCATTGTTGCAAGCAAATCAGAAGGCATGGGAGGCTTTTTCTTTAGCACTTCAATCAATCTTTTTACAGCTCTATACCAAAAAGGTAATAAAATTTAAAGTAATTGAAAAAAAAATCAAAATATTTAGAGTACTTGCAAAAAAAGATCAAAATATCAAGGAGACCCTAGATTATATAACTTACAACTTGGCATTTCCTTGGCTTCCTTTCATAGAATTGATGGGGGTGAGGAAACATTGCCTCTCCACATAGTCTATTCCAATTAGGCTCCAACGAGAACTAAAAACAATCATATTTTAATAATCTAGCAAAACAAGATCTCATAAAATTTAACAAAATATCAAATTACTTACTTTTCATTGTATGGAATTAGAAGAACCTCCAAAGTTTTAAAGTCAATTGGAGTGAACCAATAATCAAATGTACTTGCATCAAGCTCACTCCTCATATAGTATGAGATAGATGAATCAAGAACCTCAATTTTTGGTTGTATATCAAAGGGGAGCTCATGCATTACACACCTAGCAAAGGAATGGAGATAGTAAGCATTAACATGAAAGTCTATCGCTAGAAAAATATAGTGGGTAAAAATAAATTTTTGGTATACTATACCTCATCCAACAAGAAGAATAGAGTCATTTCTCTCATTTTGTAATAAACCCCTCCCTTCACGTTGTTCCATAGGAACCCCCTATAATTTTCCATGAAAATTAAGGCAAATTTTAAAAAAATGTCATTTCCACCTTGTCGACGCCGAACAGGTGGTAGGGGGGAAAGAGGAGAAGATAACGATGATAATGATGAGGGGGAGACCACATGGCCTACCACCCCTAGCAATCTTGCCCGGTTTGCGGCCACTTGGGGGACTGAGGACTCCCTACTGCCATGCACCACATTGACAAGTGGTGGGTGGGGTGGGACACTACCACCACCACCCCATACCATCTCCCCTCATTATAAAATTATCCCCCCTCCCCTCTTTGCAATGGAGAGAATGCCTCGCCATGCTGCACTAGCAAAGAGAGAGAGAGAGAGAGAGAGAGAGAGAGAGAGAGAGAGAGAGAGAGAGAGAGAGAGAGAGAGAGAGAGAGAGAGAGAGAGAGAGAGAGAGAGAGAGAGAGAGAGAGGTTCCAAAAGGTTTTTTTCCCCCCTCCTTAGAGGGAGACCACACGCACCTCCCCTTCCCTTCTACCCCACGAGCTTATTCTCCCCATTTGCCCCTCTATTTGAGCAAGAGGCTGCTAAAGTTCCTGCGGGGGTTGCACCTAAAAGAGAAGAAGATCGAGAATGGCCCCCAAGCGAAGAATGTCGCGTACAAGTGCCAATCCCACAACCAGCAAAACGAAGCTTCGGGCAAGGTATCACTGTTAATATAACTACAGTACCGGATATAAGTAATACATTTCCAAATTGTTAGATGGTTACTTTGATTTTCACATGAGATACATTAGGTCACGTACTATATACCACATGAGAATATTTCATTGAAAATGATAAATTTTATCTCAAATATTTGAAAGATTGAGTTTTCAAAGTGCAAGTATCAAGAGAAGTTAATTGCACCTAAATGCTATGCGATAAATTCATACGTAGCATAAACAACATATAAGGTACCAAAGTATTGTCAACTTCCCTTTCTTGCAAATAATAGTTATGTTTTCACCTCATTGAAGGTATATGCTATAACTGGCATACCTAATGGATTGCATGGTAAGAACCCTAGTCTAAAAGAAATTCATTTGTGAAACTCTAGATCTTTGCCCAAGCTCTTGCTAATATCATGAATTAATATCTCATGTTTGATAGATTGGGATCTTGATGACATGCGTAGTTAGTACAACCAATGGTCATAAGGATTAAAACTAAGATGCCTTGAGATCCATATGATAACTACTATTTTCATCAATCCAATTCGAAGTTAGGCTAGATAAAAATAGCAACTCCAAGCCTCAAAGGCAAGTGGAGAGCTCAAGGATTAGGAAATCCTAAGTCAAGGGAAAGACCAATACTTTTATACTTGTTGGGAAGAATGTTGGATCGTCGATCAATGTAAGTGATCAATAGAATTTACATCTTGTATAGTTGTATGAGACCTCGACATACACCTTAGCCAAAGGAAGGGAGTGTTAAGTAGAATTTTGCATAGTATTGTTCTCGCATCCCAAGGGTGAGAGCAAACATGAGGGAAAAGTGATATTGTACTTATTCACGCACCTTTTGAAGAAATGCAATGGTCTTGATGGTTGAATAAACATCTGCCATAATAGTTGTGCTTTCAAACTAATTATTGGTTGTGGTTTTGGCCAAGTGCTTGACTAGTTATATAATTTCATGGCAGGGGTTTGTGATGACAAATTGCCACAGAGATAAAGGAATGTTTTCTTGGAAGAGGATATTAGGGCTAACTACCTTGATTGTGCTTGATTCTTAAATGAACTGATTAAAAAAAGGTTCTTTGCATGGGTGGATCACCTCCATGATTGCACCACAGATCAATGTGAAAAGGGCACTGCTCGATTCATGGGCCGAAGGTCGAGTGGTGAAAAGGCCAACCATGGGAATAATGTTTCACTCCTATGTAATTTGTGGGTCAAGGGAGCTCTGGACATCCCTTGCCAAGTTCGGAATGGAGTTGAAGACCTCCATGGCCCCAACGTTCGTGCATGTTGGAAGATCCTATTCTAGATAAAGGATGGAAATTGTGGTACCATGTGATTTGGACCAGCTACTTCTGCAGGGCAGAAGGGACATATAATTTCTCCGGTATGGGCAGGAGACAAATATTAAGTGGAAGATAAGTTAAGGAACTTGTTTGTCTAAAGGATTACTTGCTCTGCATTTGTGTATGTGCTATAAATTATGCAAACAAATCTTGTTTCTTAAAAGGCCTAATTAAGGAATCCGATTTTAAGTGTCACACATAAATGTGGGAGGACCTAATTAAATAACTAAAGAATTCCTACTGAGGGAAGTGGGTGGGCGAAACCCCTTGACAGGTCTGCCTTATGGCAAGGTGGTCCGAGAGAGCTAGGAGGCTTCTCATAAGGTTTTATCGACGTCCATCGACGACCCTTATAGAACCCCAATTCATGCCGTTTTAGGGGACCGGAAAGCAAAGTGCCCTGACTTAGGTCTAGAAGATATTGAGCCTCCGAGAAAACGAAGCTACACAAGTGCAATCTTTGGATATATAGAGGAATCAGATGAAGATGAAGACCTAGAACCCACTATAACTCTTTAGGATGATTAGAAACCCTAGAAATTTTAATGACATATAATACAACTTGTATTGGAATAAATCTTACTCTTGTAACTACAGTTAACCCGAGTAATATGAGTTGCATCAATTTTAAGCTTAGAAATTAAAAGTGATCATAGATACTTTAGCAAGGAATGACAATTATAACTTACAATGAATTTTCTTAAGTTGTTTCTTCTCAACTAATATAGATTGGGTCTTACCAGAATGTCGAAGCTTGGGAGTATTCTTTAGTATTACAAGCAAAGCTGATTGTCCATGGATCTTAGTCCATATCTAAAAAGAGGACAATTTGGAAACAGAGTTTCCGAGGTAAAGGACCACTTTGGTCCGCTAAAAGGATCCTAGGGCAATTGGTCTAAAGAAGAAAATCCTGCCAAAGACAACCAAGAAACTTGTGACCCCAAGTGATAAAGTTCCACATTGTCCGAGGTAAAGGACCACTTTGGTCCGCTAAAAGGATCCTAGGGCAATTGGTCTAAAGAAGAAAATCCTGCCAAAGACAACCAAGAAACTTGTGACCCCAAGTGATAAAGTTCCGCATTGTCCGAGGTAAAGGACCACTTTGGTCCGCTAAAAGGATCCTAGGGCAATTGGTCTAAAGAAGAAAATCCTGCCAAAGACAACCAAGAAACTTGTGACCCCAAGTGATAAAGTTCCGCATTGTTTCTATTGCAAGGAGCTAGGTCATTTCAAAAGGGAATGTCCAAAGCACCCTCAACATCGATGCTCCTAGTGCCACAACATTGGACATATCCACGTCAATTGTCCCAACAAGACTCAAAGAGAACTTGAACTTACAAGAAATGAAGTTATACAAGCTTTAGTGATCCAGAACCTACTAGGAAATTATTTGATACCTAGGACAAAACCTAGAAGATATTCATGAGATGTAACTACAATAAACTTTTCTCTTGTAAGCCAAACTCAGATATATCAAATACAATAAGTTGGTGTTTTGAAAGACCATATGCTTATGAGTGATCAGAGTGTTGCAATGAATGTGTGATGGATCCTACCCCATAGGTTCCGAAATGAAGCATATGGTCTTTCAAAACATATCCCCCCCCATGGAACACGTGAAGGGGGGGGGGAGGTTATTACATCTCGAGTCCTCTAAGAAGGGGGAGAGGATGTAATAACCCCCCCTTCACGTGTTCCATAGGAACCCCCCTCCCCCTATAATTTTCCATTAAAATTAAGGCAATTTTTTTAAAAAAAATCTCATTCCCCCCCATTCGATGTTGAACAGGTGCCGGGGGGGGGGGGGGGGGAAGAGGAGGAGATAACGATGATAATGATGAGGGGGAGGCCACATGGCCTGCCACCCCTTGGCCATCTCGCCCATTTTGCGGCCACCTGGGGGGAATGATGTAATATTCCCCCCTTCCCATAGGAACCCCACCTATACTTTTTATTAAAATTAAGGGAATTTTTTTTCCTCCTCCTCCTCCCCCCCTGCCCAATTGTCGCCGAGCAGGTGGCAGGGGGGAGAAGGAGTGGATGACAACAAGGAAGAAGAGGGAGATGACATTGATGAAGGAGAAGATTGTCGTCGAGCAGGTGGCGGGGGGGGGAGAAGGAGTGGATGACAACGAGGAAGAAGAGGGAGAAGACATCGATGAAGGAGAAGATGGTGATGATGATGATGATGAGGCAAGGCCATGTGGCCCACCCCCCGGGCCACCTGGGCGGTTGGAGACTCCTTGCCACCATGCACCACCTCCACCAATCCACTTCGTCCCTCCCTCCCTCCCATTATAAACCCCCCTCCCCCCCATCGTAAGGAGAAGGAGAAACGGGACACTGCACGGCAGAGAGAGAGAGAGAGAGAGAGAGAGAGAGAGAGAGAGAGAGAGAGAGAGAGAGAGAGAGAGAGAGAGAGAGAGAGAGAGAGAGAGAGAGAGAGAGAGAGAGTTCTGGAAAATTCCTTCTCTTCCCCTCCTTAGAGGGTGACCACACACACTTATCTTTCCCCTCTTTCCCACAAGACTATTCACTACCTTGCGAGCTTTTTCCCCCTTTCTGCCCCTTTACGTGAGTAAGAGGCTGCTGAAATTCCCATAGGGGTTGCGCCTAGAAGAAAAGAAGATTGAGAATGTCCCCCAAGTGAAGAATGTCGAGTGCGGGTGGCAATCCCATAGCCAACAACAAATTTTCGGGCGAGGGTATCATTGTCAATCCAACTACGGTACCAAACATAAGTAATAAATTTTCAAATTTTCACATGGGAATAGTTAATTGAAAAGGATAAGATTTGTCTCAAATATTTGAAAGATTGAGTTTTCAAAATGCATGTATCAAGAGAAGTTAATTGCACCTAGTTGCTATGCGACAAATCCATACACAGCATAAGCATCATATAAGATTCCAAAGTATTGTCGATTCCCCTTTCTTGTAGATAATAGATATGTTTTTCACCACACCGAAGGTATGATGTAGCTTGCAACATGACGGATTGCATGGTAATCAATCTAGCCTAGAGGAAATTCATCCTAGAAACTGTAGGCCTTTCCCTAAGCTGTTGCTAATGTCACAAACTATTAGCTCATATTTAATAGATTGAGATCTTGATTATGTGCATAGTTAGTACAAATTATGATCATAAGGATTAAAACTAAGATGCCTTGAGATCCATATGATAACTATCACCTTCATAAATCCAATTCGGGGTTAGGCTAGGTACAAACAACAACTCTAGGCCTCAAAGGTAGGTGGAGAGCTCAAGGGTTAGGAAACCCTGAAACAAAGTAAAGACCACTACTTTTATACTTGTTGGGAAGAAGGTTGGGTTATCAATCAATGTAACTGATCTATAGAACTTCTTGTATAGTATTTGAAACCTTAACGTATGCCCTAGTCGAAGGAAGGGAGTGTTAGGTAGAAATTTGCATAGTATTGCTCTTAGATCCCAAGGGGAAGAGCGAATATGTGGATAGAAATGTTATTGTGCCTATTCTTGCATTGTTTGGAAAAATACAATTGGTTTTGTTGGTTGATCAAACAACATCCTAAATGATTTTACATTCAACTTATTGCTGGATTGTCATCTGGATGATTATTCCAAGTGTTTGTTGCGATTGATGATAAATTCATGGCAAGGATCTGTGATGACAAATTGCAATGGGAATAAAGAAATGTTTTCTTGGAAGATGATATTAGAGCTGACTACCTTGACTATACTTGATTCTTAAATGAATTAATTCAAGAAATGTTCTTTGCATGGGTGGATCACCTCCAAGATTGCACTGCAGATCAACCCGAAAGGGGCACTGCTCGATTCATGCGCTGAAGGTCAAAAGGTGAATGGGAATAATGTTTCACTCCTAGGTAGCTTGTAGGTTAGGTGGAGCTCTGGACACCCCTTGCCAAGTCTAGAATGGAGTTAAAAGACCTCCGTGGCCCCAATGTCTGTGGCATTGAAAGATCCTATTCTAGATAAAGGATGGAAATTGTGGTGCCATGTGATTTGGACCAGTTACTTCAGTAGGGCAAAAGGGACATATAATTTCTCCTATATGGATAGGGGACAAAGATTAACCTGAAGATAAGTTAAGGAACTTGTTTAAACTTGTTTGTCAAAGGATTGCTTGCTCTATATTCGTGTTTGTGGTGTAAATTATGCAAATGAACCCTGTTCCCTAAAAGACTTAATTAAGGAAACTGATTTTAAATGTCATACATAAATGTTGTAGGACCTAATTAAATAACTAAAAAATGCTTAATGAGGGAAGTGGGTGGACGGAACCAAAATGGGTCTACCTTATGGCAAGGTGGTCCTAGAGAACTAGGACGCTTCTCACAAGGTTTTACCGATGTGACCCTTAGAAATTCTAGGATAGAGCCTCGATTCATGCTGTTTTAGGGGACTGGAATGGGACTATGCCCTATAGGTAGAGAGGTTGAGCGGTGCATCCTTCTCGTTTTCCATTCTTCTTGAACCAAGAGCAGCATGGATTTGCTTTGGCTTGGGTATCTCTGCGTAAAGTAGGATGTTCAAGACCAGATGCTAGATATTTGTCAGGAGACCTTGTCTAGGACTGGGTTTTGATGGGACCTAAAATGGGCCGACACTAGCTCATGCACTAGCCGGACCTCTATTATGTGCTTAACAACCCCACGGCCTCGCGGCCAGGAGCATGGATGACACATACATCATCTTCCTAAACATCTTGCGTTTGTATCACGTCTCGTAGTCCAACTCTAACCCAATTAACACTCCTCAGATGGAGTCCCTAGCACATTGCCAAATAGCACGAAGTACAAACATAGGAGGTCCACTGCCGCTACCTCACTGCGACTCTCCTACACCTTGGGGATTGGCCTCTCGATGCGTCGCTAAAAATATATAACACAATATCGCACACATTTCCACTCAAGGTACCAATTGATCGTATCCTGGAATGTACCATTTTCCTCACTTTACTTCCCCCTTAGACCCAACGCCTAGCCTACAGCTTGGGATATCCTTACTCACTCAACGTTGGTCATGATCCTCTAGAAAGCAATTGCCATGCATCCAGGAGGTATTGTCTGACACTTTTTATCATTTTATGCTTCATGCAAATTGTGAATGTCCATGTGCTCAATCAAAGAAGAATCAACATTGTGCTTAGTGCAAAAGCATTCTTTCAATGAATTTGACTATTGCTCGTATGCGGCGTTGCATGAACCTAGCACCGAGAAACCCTCGTGCTACTAGGTTCTTAATTTTTAATTATCGACCAACCTAAATGGTATGCATAAAACTAGCAAGCTTTTCATCATTTCATTCAGTATTTAAATACATTTCACACACTCTACCCCCTCACCCGTTTAGGTTGTGTATGGTGTATAGGTTTAGGGTTCATTTTCTACATTTTTATTGTATAAAAAGCAATAAAAACTCACTAAAACATAAAGGTAGGACTGAACTGAGGCTAAACCTCATACTTCAGACCCCCCCATACATCCACAAACACGAATCTTATTTTTCCTTAATTTTCGGCACTCAAAATCCAAATTTTCTCTATTTTTCCCTATTTTTCCTATTTTTCTTGTATTTTTTACAATATTTAATGACTGAAAATACAAAGTGAGTTGTGGGCTATGGCCCTTAGGTTCATTTGCAGCAAAAATACAAGTTTAGTTGGTGTGTCTTATTATATTTTCCATTGATATCTCAAAAACACCCAATTTCCCCCTATTTTACGTGTTTTACGGGTTTTACACTATTAATTTCATCCACAACACTTATGATTTTCTGAAATTCTGATTTCAAACAGTTGGAAGACATTGTAAACAACATTATAATGCATAATCATCCCATGGAAACAAGAATTCATGAAGCAAATTGCATAAAACATCAAATTCCTTTGTAAAAATGAGATTATCGTTCTTTGCGGGTTGCGGGTTTTTATTTGCCATATCTCGGGACTGATTTCCAGCCACTATTAATGCTCATGGCAGTCCACAATCAGCAATCTTCATTCCTCTTGAACCACGGAGCAATTCGGTCTTCATTGGGGACAAGCATCCATCATCCGTTCTTCTTCTTCTTCTTCACCACATGAATCTGCCTTTAGAAGAGAGAGAGGGAGGAGAGAGAAAGACTGAAATCAGAATTCTTCATAGAGACCGCCAATAGCGAAGCATGGCGATAGAGTCAGCATCCAGGGGGGATTGAAGCCCCATGATCATTGATGTGGGTTATTTGCAGGCTGGGAGAGCCATGATCAACAAGAGGGCGCAAAAATCGGCGCCCTCCTGCTCATGCCCTCTCCACGTTTTTTGCTCTCTCATTTCATGTGAAATGTCATGCTACATTTAAATTTTGGGCTTCCAAGGGTCACTTGCCCATTTTGGCCAAATTTTGTCCACCCCTTCGCATCTTGACCGGTTTCTTGGCCATTTCCTCGTCCGGACTCCGAATTGAGCTCTGAAAAATCCTGGACGTCCACCTTGACATCCCGCATTGGCCGGTAACTCTTGTCAACCCGCACGATAGTCTGAAAAATTATGAAAAATCAACAAGTGTTGCTCGGGCGCCTTTAAAGCACTTTGGCGCTTAAAATCGTCCTAGATCGAGCCGCCGCCTTCGACGTTGAATATTTTTTCCTTGATATTCATAATTTTTAGCTATTTTTAAGCACTTATCGGCACCAAAATTCCGCTCTCATTGGCGACCACGGGATAGGGCGACTCAGCCCATCGAATCCCACATTAGATCTGCACAAAAATAACCAAAGGGAGCATCAAGCTAATACAAAATAAATACATACTAAACACAGCACAATGCTCACCCTACCCCCTGATAGAACCAAGGCATGACATCCACAAGGAGTAGGCCTAGCATAATCTGATAAAAGAGCCGAAGCTAGTCACTAACCAACTGCTCCAACACAGCGAAACTAAAAAGAACTGTCAAAGAGGTTGCTCTAAGTGGTGGTCTGAACTACCTACCTAACTAAGGACAACACAACTAGGAGTTCCTACTAGGTGAGGACTCCTATAGCCTGATCAAGAAGTATTTTTCTTTCAACACATTTCTTCTTTTAGGGTTTTTATGTTTCATACTCGGGTATGTAAAAAGGAGGGAGCTGAGCGTAGTGACCCAAGGAGAACAAGGCATCGGCCTCAAGACCTGTCTCGGTACCCAAGAACCTACCAAGCCCTCACAAGGCGACACTTAATCCTTTTCTAACGCTCACTTTTATTTTCACTCCAACCTTCCTTAGTTTTTTCTTTTCCAGCAAGATGCCACCCTTAGGAAGACAAGGCATCGGCCCCGGGTCTAACTCGTCCCCAGGGACCTACCAGGCCTTCGCAAGGCAACGATCGTCTGCGTATACATTTTCATTTCTTTTCTTCTCTATTTTTAGAGGGGTTAGAACCCCTTTTTACACACCTTTGTATATATTGATTTCCTTTTGGGATATTCAGGGTTTCTTTTCCTTTATCATCATTATTTTTCTTCTGCAGGCTCCTCTAACAGCCTCACAACTAATAGGAACTCCTAGAACGGCTGCCTAGCAGGGTAGCAGAACAGGATCACTAGAACTTCCTTCTAAAACAGGTCTTTCAATGCTCGACAATGTCTTTACAAGAGGCAACAACCACTCAGACCTCCCTCAAACATACTAAACCGAAACCTCGGGACTTCATGCCTTGGACGCCGGTCCCCAACAAGAAACGAAAAACCCCTTGATAAGTACACAAACACATAAAAAAAACCATAGTACTCATAAAGGAGGGATATCACCTGGATAGGGCCACGAGAAGCTTCCGCGCAACAAAAGGCTCCTTCCAAGCTCTTCTTCCGAACCTGTCTAGCACAAAACTCAAACAAGAAACCATTAACCGCACTTGTACTAAACAGACAACTGGCCCTCTTGGCCGAATGAAATAAAACACTTTACTACCAAACTTAATCAGCCCTCTTGGCCTAATGAAATAAAACAAAGTAGCACCTACACATCCTTCCCTAGAATAGCACAGATATACAATAATAGGCTCCCTCCCAAGGAGGAAAAACAGGCTCATAGCCCTAAACTAAATGCATGATGTTATGACCTATCCCTCCTGCATAAATAGCAAGAGACATACGCATAACATGTTGTCTAATTAACCTATGGGTCCCGGATAATAATGGTAGATTGGTCTCGGCTACTCTTTGCATCACCCATATCAACCATCGTCTGCCATATATTGCATGTTCTGATAACATACCCCACAAGTGATCGGGTCCTGTTTTATCATTGATCACAATATCCAGACTAGGACCACAATTAAAGAAGAGATCTTCTTCATAAGCAAGGTTTGCTAATGAATCCGCAAATTGATTCCAGTAACGTGGAATTAGCTGAAAAGACACTCTCTCAAACTCCTCTAGTAGGGTCATAGCAGTCCGATGATACATAGAAAGAATGGGGTTCCGCACTGTGTATGTCCCATCTAGCTGATTCAGGATCAACTGGGAATCCCCTTTTACTAACAATCGACGAATACCACCTTGATTGGCAATATACAGTCCCATAATCAAGGCTTTATACTCTGCCATATTGTTAGTGAATCCTACCACGAGATAAGCAGCTAACTTCATCGTAACTCTACGTCGGGGGTCTCGGATTACTACTTCAACACTTCCTTTTTTATTAGGGCCCTTGGACGCTCCGTCAAAATATAATGTGTATGTCCATAATGGGTTTACACAGCCGGCCATCATGAACTCCTCTATTCGTAATTATGGTAATGAAAATTTAGCATGTTGAGAGGATGAACTGACGGCTCCATCCCACCTTCTTCATTGAACTCAACAGGGATACTCGTTAACAGTCGTAAACAGTGATGGTAAAAGACTTTAATCTCCCACACAAAGGTTCCGTCTTCTTGCTCAATCACTTTATACCCTTTGCTCCACCAGATGAGTTTCCCCTGATGGTATCTTTGCTCCAGATATGGGTGCTCCAAATAAGGGATTAACCGACCCATCAACCGTCTTTTACGCTCTTTTCCGTAGGTCTCCGATCATTCCTAGCATGGACCTGCAATGCATTTCTCTATATATTAGCATACTTAGAAGTAATAAGGTTTAATCTTATTAAGATTAACCTTATTCTTAAACTCTACTCCCTTTAAATCAGCTAATAGGGCTGTAGACCTGTTCTTCCCTAACCTAACGATCTTGTAGGGGCCATCCCATTTAGGTTCCAATTTTTTTGGAAACTAATTGGCCTTTTTTAAAGCTATATTTCTTCGCTTTTAGGTCATGCAACTGTTTCATGCGACGTTTAGCCACCTCTTGGTGTAATAGGCTTTGCAGCTTAATTTCATCGAGGTGCGCTAAGGTCGTAAATCGCTCTAATAGGGCGTCTTCACTACCCAAAGAATGGTTTATTGCGAATCTAATGGTCGGTAATTTAATTTCTAAGGGTAAAATGCACTCCTCACCATAAACTAGTTTGAATGACGTGTGGCCAGTGGCTCTCTTGAATGTGGTATTATATGCCCATACTGCCACATATAGCTTCTTATCCCAGTCGCGTTTCTTTTCAGATACGACTTTCGATAGGATACCCACAAGCTGTTTGTTGGTACTTTCAACCTGCCCATTTACCTGCGGATTATAAGGAGTCGTTTTATTGTGCTTGATTTGCCAAGCCTCAGTCAAGCTTTTGATCACCTTATTCAGGAAATGGGTTCCACGGTGCGATACTAATTCTTTTGGTGGACCAAAACGGCATATTATCTGTTCTAAAAGGAAACTAGCAGTTTCTTTAGCATCATCTTTCCTTGTTGCACGTGCTTCTGACCACTTTGTGAAGTAGTCAGTTGCTACAATAATATACCTCTTTTGCGTAGTCGACGACGGAGTAATAGGACCCACAAAGTCTATTCCCCACTTCTCAAATGGAAGTATCGCCATAATAGGGGTGAGTGGTCTTTTCCTATTCTCTCGACTATCATGTCGTTGACAAATATCGCATCTCTTAACATACGCAAACGCATCCTGGAAGATGGCAGGCCACCAGTAACCTGCTCTTAAAGCCTTTTGTGCTGTAAGCCATCCAGCAAAGTGCCCTCCACATGCAGAGTCATGGCACTCCTCCAAGATAAATGGCACCTCGTCAGGCATCACACATCGGCGATAGATGTCATCAACCCCTTGCTGATATAGTGTACCTGCGATTAAGGCAAACTTTAATGCCTGCTGCTTAATTTTCCTTCTCTCAGCTTTAGATAGTTCGGATCCAGCCTCTCCTGTCGATAAATAATGCATTATTGTAGCATACCAGGAGGGAATAGACGCCGTATCTATCTTAAATAACGACTCCATATCACTACCTTCAGCCATAGATTCTTTCGGCTCCCCAAAGTCCACAAGACATTCCACAATACCCTGTAACCTTGGTGGCTTACTCCTGATCTCATAGTCAAACTCCTGCAAAGTGATTAACCACTTCGCTAGACGATCAGGCGGCTGCAGCTTATTCATCAATAATCGAAGCCCCTCCACCTTTGTATAAAGCACAACTTTCTCATAGAGGATATAGTGCCTGAATTTCTTAGTCCCAAAGACCATCGCCAGACACAACTTCTCCATGTAGGTATAATTGATCTCGGATACCCCCAGCTTCCGGCTAGCAAAAGCAATCTTGTGATACCACTTTTCTTCCCAAATTTGGGCTAAACAGCACAGCTGATACTATGCATGGTGGCTGCTGAAAATATATAGAACACCTCACCTCTTTTAGATGCTTTTAAAACGGGAGCTTTTACTAGCTCTTGCTTCACATCCTCGAAAGCTACCTTACAGGGGTCACCCCATACAAACAAACAGCTAAAGGACAATAGATTTGTAAGCGGCAACGTTCTTTCTGCCAAGGCGTTTATGAATCTACGGTAATAACCAACCGAAGATAGAAAGCTATGAACTTCTTTCGGAGTGCATGGTGGACCCATGGCAATTATGACTTTGACCTTCTCGGGATCTGTCGCAATTTCTACTGAACTGACCACATGGCCCAGCAAGAGCCCATAAGGTACACCAAAAACACACTTCCGTGGGTTTAGGGCGATGCAAAATTGTCTGCAACGCTCAAAGCATTTTCTTAAAATGATCAACTACCTTTCTCTCACGGTGGCGGCCCCTAAGTCATCAATAAACACCTTCAACTCTTCAGGGGATATGTCACCGAATGTCTTATCTGCTGTTCGTTGCCACGAACCAGGTGCATTGCATAAACCAAAGGCCATCACATGGTACACAAAAGTACCAAAGGCAGTAATAAAAGTTGTTTTCAACTTGTCCTCTTCTGCAATTGCCATCTGGTTATATCCTGCAAAGCAATCCATAAACAAATATATCTCCCTACCTGCTAATTGATCCACAATCTGGTCAATGAATGGCAACGGATAGTAATCCTTAACCGTCTGCTTATTCAGCTCCCTAAAATCTACACATAATCGGATTTGATTATTTTTCTTCTTTTTGATAACAACTGGTGAACACCATTCCGTGTGTTGCACATAAAAAATCAAACCTGCTTTCCGAAGCTTCTGTAACTCTTCAAACAACCCGTCCCTCAGTTCAAAAGGCATACGCCTTACCTTCTGACGCACATGACGAATGCCTTCTTTCATAGGAATAGTATGAACAGCCAGGTTGGGAGGAATGTCTCAGCTCATCATAACTCCAGGCAAAGATATCGCGGAATTCTTGAATTAAGGACACATAGTCCTCCCTTTCTGCTGAGCTGAGCATAGAACCTAGTTTAATTGGCCGCGAATCATTTGGCGTGCCAAGGTCTAGCTCGATAACATCTGCATCTCTTATACGATCTTGGGCCTCTATCGGCTCGTTTAAAGTGATCTGATAGATGTCTTCCATGGTGGATCCCTCTTTGGACTCATCACTCAATGATGTCTCACTGGTAGATAAATCCTCTAATGTCTCCAATTCTGTGGAAGATAGAGGAGCTATCTCACTCTGCGGGGACTCAGGATAGGCATCAATCACCATGCGTTGAGCACCTCTGCCGAATATCAACTGACCGGCGGGTATATCCACTTGATAGTCCGCTTGCAAGATCCAAGGTCATCCAAGTAATACTTGGTAACTTGGACGCCCTGCTAAACGAATTACCCTAAAGTCCAACATGCATTCTACATTTGCAACAGTGACATGGACCTTAGTAATGCAGCCTTCCGGCTGTCTCAAACTATCATCCGCCATTCTAAGAATTGTGGAGGTATCTTTCTGGATTGCAAGACCCAACCTTTCCATCAATTTAGAACTCATAATGTTAACAGATGATCCCGTGTCGACAATGGCATAATCTACTAATATCCCATCGACATAGGCTGCAACCCTTGGGCAATGCTTCTCAGCATGCTCGAACCAGTCATCACCAACTCGCGCAATACCCAAAGGTTCTACGATATACCCGGTACGCTGGATCTTTCTAAATTCCTTGCGTACTCCTGGGGAAAGCTTAATAAGCTGTAAAAGGTTTACATCCGGCTTGACTTCGCAAAGAGAGCTCGCCAAATCGAAATCATGATAGTTCGGTAGAGTTCGCTTTTCATGCCAAACCATCCGCTCTTTAGGTCGCTGAACTAGCTTTACTGCCTCTTTTTTAACTTTCACCTTCTTCCTCAGTGGTTCCTTATCCTTCTTAACATCGGCTTTACTCTCCACGGGCTTCAGAGGTCCCCCTTCCATGGCAGGATCCATAACTTGCGTTCCTTTGTCGCCCTGTTTAGGGTTTCTGTCGACAGGCTTATCCTTGTCGGCCTCTCTACCCTTTTGACCTCTTGTAAGGACCGCTCGCAGATTAGAGGTTTCAGCGTCATTAATGCGCACAGCCTCAATCAAACTAACCCCACTACCACTAGGCAGCTCCTCTATTGTAGTCTTTGGTTGTTGGAGTATTTGTTTAGGTCTGTCTTCTCGTTGGGAATCATTTCCTTGCGCACGATGATTAACAGGCCCTGGTTGTTGACTACCTCGCTGGAGGGAACTAATCTTACTCCAGCAAGTGGTTGCTAAATGGCCAGATTTTCCACAGATGTCGCACTTGACATTTGGGCAATTTCGTGCACGTGTTTTACGGATTTTACACTATTAATTTCATCCACAACACTTATGATTTTCTGATTTTCTAATTTCAAATAGTTGGAAGACATTACAAACAACATTATAATACATAATCATCCCATGGGAACAAGAATTCATGAAGCAAATTGCATAAAACATCAATTTCCTTTGTAAAAATGAGATTACCGTTCTTTGCGGGTTGCGAGTTTTTATTTGCCATATCTCGGGACTGATTTCCAGCCACCATTAATGCTCGTGGCAGTCCACAATCAGTAATCAGGGAGCAATCCGGTCTTCATTGGACAAGCATTCATCATCCATTCTTCTTCTTCTTCTTCACCACATGAATCTGCCTTTAGAAGAGAGAGAGGGAGGAGAGAGAAAGACTGAAATCAGAATTCTTCATAGAGACCGCCAATGGAGGAGCGAAGCACGGCGATAGAGTCAGCATCCAGGGGGGATTGAAGCCCCATGATCATTGATGTGGGTTATTTGCAGGCTAGGAGAGGCATGATCAACAAGAGGGCGCAAAAATCGACGTCCTCCTGCTCACGCCCTCTCCACGTTTTTTGCTCTCTCATTTCATGTGAAATGTCATGCTACATTTAAATTTTGGGCTCCCAAGGGTCACTTGCCCATTTTGGCCAAATTTTGTCCACCCCTTCGCATCTTGACCGGTTTCTTGGCCATTTCCCCGTCCGGACTCCGAATTGAGCTTTGAAAAATCCTGGGCATCTTGCTTGACATCCCGCATTGGCCGATAAAGGACCACTTCAGTCCGCTAAAAGGATCCTAGGACAATTTGGTCTAAAGGAGAAAATCCTACCAAAGATAATCAAGAATCTTGTGAGTCCAAGTGATAAAGTTTCGTGTTGTTTCTATGGTAAGAAATTAGGTCATTTCAAAGGGGAATGTCCAAAGCACCCTAAACATTGAAGCTCTTAGTGCCACAACCTTGGAAATATCCATGTCAATTGTCCCAACAAGACTCAAAGAGAACTTGGACTTACACGAAATGAAGTTGTACAATCTTCAATGATCCAAAACCTACCAGGAAATTATCAAATACGTAGGAAAAACCTAGAACATATTCATGAAATGTAACTATAATAAAATTTTCTCTTCTAACCCACACTCGGATATATCGAATACAATAAGTTGTTATTTCAACAGACCCTATGCTTATGAGCGATTAGAGTGTCACAACGAATGTGTGATGGATCCTACCCCACATATTCCAAAATGAAACCCCTAGTTTCTTCCAAGACGAGGACATCTTGAGTTCTTTAAGGGGGAGAAGATGTAATATTCTCCCCCTTCACATAGAAACCCCCCTATACTTTTCATTAAAATTAAGGGAAATTTTTTAACCTCCTCCCCATTGTCATTACTGAACAGGTGGCTAGGGGGAAGGAGTGGATGATGACGAGGAAGAAGAGGGAGATGACGTTGATGAACAAGAAGATGGTGATGATGATGATGACGAGGAGAGGCCATGTGGCCTACCACCTCCCCACCCCCCTGTGCCACCTGGGCGGCTAGAGACTCCTTGCCAACATTCACCACCACCACCACTAGTCCACTTCCTCCTCACCTCCCTTCCATTATAACCTCCCATCCTCCATCGTAAGGAGAATGTAACGTGCCCGCTCCTCAAATCGCGGGACACATCTTAGCAGTCCATCGAGAGATATATTTAGAAGATGCCTCCTGGCACTCCCAAGGAATGACATGCGCTTTCCAACTAGGGTCTCTCGAGTCTGCCCCGCAATGGAACTAATTCGGCCGTTCCCACTAGGATCGACTTGAAGTCCGGGTTCCTAGTCAACACTGTCCAAGGTCATAAACCGACTTTTTCCTAACATTTCCTGTAACATCTCTTTTGAGGAAAGCTCTCGGTTAACTGAGACCACCCTTCTGTAGGATAGACCCATTGGTCACATCCACCACGCTTCCCTCGAGGGTTGTTTTAGTTATCTAATTACCTACCACGTTATGCTTGACACATAAAAACAGCTTCCTTAATTAACCCGTTAGTCACAGGTTCCTTTACGTAATTTAGGCCATAGACACGAAGACAAGATAAAATAAGATCAAACATTTTTTTAACTTATCTTCGGATTAATGTTTGTCTCCCGTCCATACATGAGAATTAAGTGTTCCTTTCTGCCTTCGTAGAAAAATCCTTCCGTCGCCCGGCAATAAAACCCGAAGGTTTAGCCTTCCAAGATTCTGCCTTGTAACTAGTATCAAGGCCTCGAGATTCCATCTCGAGTCATGTAGAACACTTGTGTAGGGCTCAGAGGCATTGGGATTTACGGCCAAAGCCCCCACTAGCACCCAAGCATCCTCCTACGCCAAGTGATTTCCACAGAGAGACCTCTCACGACGAGTTTGATCCACATTCCTGGCGCGGATTCACAACCCCCTTGGTTAGGGTTTGGCGGTTCGCGGGGGGTAGTTAGTGCCATCCTTCCTTAATTAATCCTTTTATGAATCCATCACAACTAAGGCAAAACGAGCCTATCATTTCCAATCAAGAAAATATCATTTTCTACATCAAGCAATCATTTTGCTTATAAACCACTTGTCCTTAGTAGGATCTCCTCTTACCAAGGCAACCAGCCAATTCACTTAGAAATATACTTTTCAAAATAACCAAGCATAAGCCTTGATCAACATTCCATTTAGAGTCAGCTTACTAGCCTAGCTTAAACTAGGAGAGTATCCACTTCCAATAATCTAAGACAAGATCATTAAAAACAACTCACAAGCACATGTGTTTAATAACTCAACTTCTTTTGAATCTCTCTTACCCTTTGGGTTTTATCCTAGGGTTCCAAGTTGTGAATCCTCAATTCTTTGGACGTCTTTTAACATACTTGGTAATCTTTAAAACACAATAAATATATTGCAAGACTTGTCATACATTCTTTCCATCCTCTCTTAGTGCGATGCTATGCAGAATTTTGCCATCAAACTCATCTCCCGTGCACAAGGGTCGTTTAATAAATTGACACAATCTACAGTCCTTAACTCCCTTCACATTTAGTCGATGACTTTTTAATCTTAATATGCATGTATTTGTGTGGCTTAAGAACATGAAAGCCTAAATTTCCATGCATTTGTGCATTTGCGTGCTAAGAACGGGAACTATCATTTCATGTGTTTATTGTAATCACGGGCGCGAACCATGAATCCTAGATAACTGCTCATGTACTAGATTGGGTGGAAGCCTATTATTTTATGTGAAATATTGTAAAAACCTATCATTTCATGTGTGTAAACCCATGCGGAAATCCATTTCTCATTATTTCATGCGTGCAAGCTTATCAATACCCTATCATGTAAGTCTACTCTCATGTTTCCTTAAATGAATGTAAGATCTTAAAATACATAAGCATAGAGCCTAGATCCTTTAAAAAAAAGAGTTGGTTTTAATTTGAAGACGGAGGGACATTTGGTGTGTTGGCCCCTTCACTTGGACGGTCTTAACCTTCGAATCTCTTCTTTCACTAACTCCCTTTCTTCTCCTCCTCGTCTCACTCTTCCTTCTTTCTCTTCTCTCCTTCTCTTCCACTACTCTCTCTTCTCTTTCCCTCTCCTTCTCCTTCCTTTCTCCTTCTCTCCTCCTCTTTTCTCTCTCTCTTCCTCCTCTTCTCTCTCTTCCTTCTTTCTCTTCTCTCCTTCTCTTCACTACTTTCTCTTCTCTTTCCCTCTCCTTCTTCTTCCCTTCTCCTTCTCTCCTCCTCTTCTCTCTCTCTCTCTTCCTCCTCTTCTCTCTCTTCCTTCTTTCTCTTCTCTCCTTCTCTTCCACTACTTCTCTCTCTTCCCTCTTCTCCTTCTCTCTTCTCTCACTTCTCCTCCTTCTCTCCCTCTTCTTTTCTCTCTTCCTTCTTTCTCTTCCCTCCTTCTCTTCTTCTCTCTCTCCCTCTTCTCTTCTCCTTTCTTTCCTTCTCCTCTCCTTCCCTTCCTTCTCTTCTCCTCCTCTCTCCTTCTTCCTCTCCCTCCTGTTCTCCTTCTTCTTCTTCTTCTCCTTCTCTCCTCCTCTTCTCTCTCTCTCTCTTCCTCCTCTTCTCTCTCTTCCTTATTTCTCTTCTCTCCTTCTCTTCCACTACTTCTCTCTCTTCCCTCTTCTCCTTCTTCTTCTCCTTCTCTCTTCTCTCACTTCTCCTTCTCCTTCTCTCTTCCTTCTTTGTCTTCTCTCCTTCTCTTCTTCTCTCTCTCCCTCTTCTCTTCTCCTTTCTTTCCTTCTCCTCTCCTTCCCTTCCTTCTCTTCTCCTCCTCTCTCCTTCTTCCTCTCCCTCCTCTTTTCCTTCTTCTTCTTCTTCTTCTCTCTCTCCCTCTTCTTCTCTCCTCTCTCTCACAGCACTGCTGGGGCGGGCTTGTACGGTTATACAAATCGTAGGTCGGCAGCAGCAGCTGACACAACTCGGATTCTCTCCATTCTCTCAATGATCCCGAGTGGGGTGGGCTACCGATCGGATGCCAGGGGGTGCGCGCTGCCTTTATAGAGGGGGAGCATCACCTGGGCGGCATGCACCTCCCCTTCCTAATTCACTCCCTCTCTCTCTCTCCCCCCGACTGTTAGGGGGGAGGGAGAGGGAAAATATTTTAATTTTTTTTAAAGAAAAAAGGGGGTAATGTTACAGAGAAGGAGAAATGGGACACTGCATGAGAGAGAGAGAGAGAGAGAGAGAGAGAGAGAGAGAGAGAGAGAGAGAGAGAGAGAGAGAGAGAGAGAGAGAGAGAGAGAGAGAGAGAGAGAGAGAGAGAGAGAGAGAGAGAGATAAGGTTCTGGAATATTCCTTCTCTTCCCCTCCTTAGAGGGTGGCTACATGAACTTATCTTTCCCCTCTTTCATGTGAGACTATTCACTACCCCGTGAGCTTTTTTACATTTTTTGCCCCTCTATGTGAGCAAGAGGCTTTTGAAATTCCCACAGGGGTTGTGCCTAGAAGAAAAGAAGATCGAGAATGGCCCCCAAGAGACGAATGTTGAGTGCGGGTGGCAATTCCACAACCAACAACGAAGTTTCAGGCGAGGGCATGACTGTCAATCCAACTAGGCTACCAGATATAAGTAATAAATTTCCAAATTGATAGATGCTTGCTTTGATTCCCACATGAGATACGTTAGGTCCTGTACTATACCACATGGGAATAGTTAATTGAAAAGGATAAACTTTGTCTCAAATATTTGAAAGATTGAGTTTTCAAAATGCATGTATCAAGAGAAGTTAATTGCACCTATTTGTTGTGTGACAAATCCATACACAACATAAGTAGCATATAAGATTCCAAAGTATTGTCAACTCCCCTTTTTTGTAGATAATAGATATGTTTTTCACCACATTGAAGGTATGAAGTAGCTTGCA
This sequence comes from Lygodium microphyllum, assembly GCF_053477565.2. Lineage (NCBI taxonomy): Eukaryota > Viridiplantae > Streptophyta > Polypodiopsida > Schizaeales > Lygodiaceae > Lygodium > Lygodium microphyllum. The sequence continues at coordinate 40,685,954 of NC_141156.1, forward strand.
CGCTTGACGGATTGCATGGTAATAAATCTAGCCTAAAGGAAATTCATCCTAGAAATTGTAGGCCTTTGCCCAAGCTATTGCTAATGTCACAAACTGTTAGCTCATATTTAATAGATTGGGATCTTGAAGATGTGTGTAGTTAGTAGAAACTATGATCATAAGGATTAAAACTAAGATGCCTTGATATCCGTTTGATAACTACTACCTTCATCAATCCAATTCGGGGCTAGGCTAGGTACAAATAATAATTCTAGGCCTCAAAGGCAGGTGGAGAGATAAAGGGTTAGGAAACCCTGAAACAAAGTAAAGACCACAACTTTTATACTTGTTGGGAAGAAGGTTGGGTTATCGATCAATGTAAGTGATCTATAGAACTTACAACTTGTCTAGTGTTTGAAACCTTAACATATGCCCTAGCCGAAGGAAGGGAGTGTTAGGTAAATTTTGCATAGTATTGCTCTTAGATCCCAAGGGGAAGAGCGAATATGCTGATGGAAATGTTATCATGCCTATTCTTGCATTGTTTGGAAAAATGCAATTGGTTTTGTTAGTTGATCAAACAACATCCTAAATGCTTTTACATTCAACTGATTGTTGGATTGTCGTCTGGATGATTATTCCAAGTGCTTGTGTTTGATGGTAAATTCATGGCAGGGGTCTGTGATGACAAATTGCCATGTGAATAAATAAACTTTTTCTTGGAAGATGATATTAAGGTTGATTGCCTTGACTGTGATTGATTCTTAAATGAATTAATTAAGGAAAGGTTCTTTGCACGGGTGGATCATCTCCAATATTGCACCGGGATCAACTTGAAATGGGCATTGCTTGATTCACGGGCCGAAGGTCGAGTGGTGAAAATGCCAACCACGGGAATAATGTTTCACTCCTAGGTAGCTTGCGGGCCAGGTAGAGCTCTGGACACCCCTTGGCCAAGTCGGGAATGGAGTTGAAAGACCTCCGTGGCCCCAACATTTGTGGTGCTGGAAGATCCTATTCTAGATAAAGGATGGAAATTGTGGTGCCATGTGATTTGGACCAGTCACTTCTGTAGGGCAGAAGGGACATATAATTTCTCCTATATGGGTAGGGGAGAATACCTGAAGATAAGTTAAGGAACTTATTTAAACTTGTTTGATAAAGGATTGCTTGCTTTGTATTCGTGTTTGTGTTGTAAATTATGTAAACAGCCCTATTCCCTAAAAGTCTTAATTAAGGAAGCTGATTTTAAATGTCACACATAAATGTGGTAGGACCTAATTAAATAACTAAAGAACGCCTATTGAGGGAAGTGGGTGGGTGGAACCCTAGATGGGTCTGCCTTACGGCAGGGTGGTCCCAGAGAACTGGGAGTATTTTCACAAGGTTTTACCGACGTGACCCTTAGAAATTGTTAGGATAGAACCCCGATTCATGCTGTTTTAGGGGACAAGAATGGGACTATGCCCTACTGGTAGAGAGGTTGAGTGGCGCATCCCTCTCGTTTCCCATTCTCCTTGAACCAACTGCGACATGGATTTGCTTTGGCTTGGGTATCTCTGCGTAAACTAGGATGTCCAAGGCTCGACGCTAGAATGTTATCAATAGACCTTGTCCACTAGGAACCCAAATTTCTGGTTGATCCCATTGGGTTCGGCCACGAATGTTCCGTTGCGAGGCGGACTCGAGAAACCATAGGCGACAAACCCCATAACATTCCATGGGAGTGTCGGGAAGCATCGCTTAGATTAATCTCTCGATGGATGGCTAAAAACGTGCTTCCTTCCTACCGCCCATCTACCTTTACAAATTGCACGGGTGAGAGCCCGACGACGCTCTTTAAATTAAACCATGATGCGCTTGTACTCTTTTACAAAAGTATTGACTTGCACTTTTTCTTGTGTGCCTTTTTCTTTTATTTAGGACTTTTCTGCACTTCTTGTGCTTCCATATCTTTCTTGATGTGCTTTCATCTTCCGTTTACTTTTGCCTTGGCCTTTGTCTTCTTCTTTAGATTTTCCAGATTTTCCACCTTGTTCGTCTGACGGTTCCACCTTGTTCGTCTGACGGTTAACATTACCCCCTCCTAGATTAGTGCTAGTCCCATGGCACTCACCGTCGTAGGTAGCAGGCTTTGGCATGCATTGAAGATGTGGGTGGAAGGGACATCGGTGATTGCCGTGGAGGAGTGTTGGTGGTGGTGTGGAGGAAAGTCGTTGGGGGCACGTTGGTGGCCTAGGTGGCTGGTGGTAGGGTTGTTGGAGTTGGTGGTAGGGCTATTCTTTGTTGGGGATTTCACTTATGGCCAGCACAAGTGTTGGTTTTTTGGGGATTCTACACATGAAGATTTTTGGAAAGCTTGCAGGATGATAAATGATAAAAATTTAGAGGTGAGTGTCAATGAAGAGCAAATGATACTTTCGTTGGAGTCTTCAATACTTGCAATTGAAAACCTCTCATATGTGGTCTCTCCCTAGGGGTAGTGCTAGTTTTCTTTATCGTGCACAAGACGTAGTTCAATTAGTTTGGGAGATAGGTCAAACTCTAAGTAAGCTGAGAGTATTGTCATGCACTTGAGGACCCAAACTGTGTATATATTTTGATGCAAATATTATATGAGTGCTCGTGCATTCTTAGATATTATGTAGTTAGAAGACCGCGCCTGGTTTCTTGTAACAACGTGTGGGTGAAGCAAAGTTATCCATGTTGAGAAGAAGTACACGTGAAGGTGTATGAGACATTCTTTGCATTGTGCACGACGTAGCATAATTGAACACGGGGGCACCGCACTTTCGGTAGTTAGCTGGTAGCTATTGGACCTGCGTGATGAGGACGGTGTACTTTTCATGGCCATTCGTGCGGTGCTTACCACAATTGATTACAATAATATTAAGGTAGAGTGCAAGATGGAATCGTGCGAATGGGTCAAGGTGACAGTCTAACCATAGGCGAGACAAGCTCCCCAAGTATGTCCTGCCCTTGATGTGCCCTGAACAATTATGGGTGATGCTAAAGGGCTAGGGGACTAGAGACGGAGCCAGACGACCAAAGTCACTGGACATACCTAATTTGAGGACCCCTAGGTGTTGTGCTGTGATCATGGGTGCTTCTTATCTTTTTGTTCTTTTCTTTTCTTTTTTTCTTTTTTGTTTTTTTTTTCTTGTTCTCTTTTTCTTGTTCTTTTTTTTTTTTTTTTTTGGAACTTGCCTGAGTACAACCATTGCAATATGTTGAGGCTATCAGCCTTTCAATGGATTGGGAAATATCAAGCTTCGAAGGCTCAGGAAATGGATATTACAGCGATGATTGTGTCTTAGCCTCGTTGTTGGAGAAGCAGTTGTTGAGATGGAGAGATACACTTGAGATTTTGCAACCCTCTTTGGAACGTGCGATATTGGTACAATTGAGGTAATAGTTGATGTGAGTGCCCGGTGTAAAGTGTAACCCAGAAAGAGAAAATGGTTATGATCATGCTTTGGGCCATGCGATGTGGGCGATCGGCAAGGGTGATTTTTGCTTTCAGCAGTGTGGCTTTGTTGCGGCTCTTCGTGGGGTTGGCAGTCTTGCGGTGTCTTGGGTATTGAACACTTTCGCACAAAGACCTGCGTCATCCTGCATCCACTTGTCACTTCATGAGAGTACATGCACATCACATGCCGCAACTATAATAAACCAGTGCAACACAAGGAGACACCACTTATCTAAATTCCATGGTGTTGACTTAGATACTTATCACCTGTGCTTGATTATCTTTTTCTTTTGCTAAAGCCATAAAATATATTAAACACAGATATGAAAAGTTTGTACAATTGGGGAACCTGTCAGTACTTAACCATTTAGAGAAAAAAAGTCATGGCCGGGTAGCATTTGATAAGCCTTTTATATAACATGGGGCTACTCTATTTCTACGAGACGGGGCGAGTCCGGGTGGTTGGGTGATTGAGGCTTTGCTGGTGAGGGGCTCTTGTGAGGCTGGGCGGGGAAGATGTCGGCCGGGACCTGAATGGTGTAGTCCCTGGCCGCCACTATTTCCAAAATGCTTTTGAACAATGCATCAAATTCCAGCTTGTCTCGAGCTGCCCTCTTCTCTTTGAAGCACCTAGGGCCCGAGCTTCTGGGAAGGGCCCACATGACTGAGGTTGCCACTCTTCGAGCATTCCCTTGAGCTTTTGTTCCCTTGGCCTGGGGATTTTTTGGCCTACGTCTAGGGCGGTGTCGCTTGGGGCCTCGTTTCTTTGCATACCTTTTAAGGGTAGGTACGTACCGTTCTGGCGGAGGAGCTTGTGATGCATACCTTTTAAGGGTAGGTGTCACTTGGGGCCTCATTTCTTTGCATACCTTTTAAGGGTAGGTACGTAGCGTTCTGGCGAAAGGAGCTTGTGTTGCATGCTCCTCCAACGACGGATAACGTCCTTGCAATCCAGCTACACTAGAGTGCTCCATGTTGGCTACTGTAGGGGGACTTGCAAAATGCGAACCAAGGATTAGGCCTTGAGGCAGGATAAAACTATTTGCATGGAAGGGATTATACAATGGGTTATCCAGTGCATATGACGAGGGGGGGCGAGGTGAGGCATGCAACATTTGTTGTAGAGGGACAACCCCCTGTTGATGTTTGTTTTGCCTCCAGCCATTAGTAGATCTTGGCTTATGCTAAGTTTCATGGACTGGTTGTCATGGAGTGGAGCAGGGATCATCCTTGGAAGGATAGACCGGAAAGGGGAAATGTGTATAGAAAGAAACGGTGCCCTGTCTACACCATCAGAGATGTTGGTTAGGGCTTCCTATGGTGGTAATGAGGGTTGCATGCCCTCCTCGTGGAGGCGGTAATGGTCACTCGACTTCTAAATGTGTGACGAGAGGAGGGGGTCTAAGGAGATGAGCTTGTCAAACCCAACTCTTCTCCCTACACTTGACTATCATTGCTTGTGGGTGTTGATATTATCTATACACGGTCACAAAATTCATTGTTTATTTATGTACATATTTACGAATCCATGTCACTTCATGAGGATAAAAACCAATTGTAGAACTCCGGATTGTACTGGAGTGTGGCACAGGCATCTAGTACTCGTGGCAGCTTACTCAATAACGATAGATATTTTGCAACATCGAGTAGCATGGTACCTTGTTCGAGTCTACTTGCAACATATAACTCCTCCTCAGTGAAAACCTTATCAGCTAGAGAGTTCTCTTGGCTAGTTCCAACTAAGTCCGTACCCCGAATGGCAGTCAACACTCGAAAGGAAGTTGGTGCCACATAGGTTGGGTCTCTTTGAGACCTCCATTTGGCCAATTGCTCCTCTGAGATTGTCATAATTTGGGCTCCTAGTTCCGCATTGCAACATGGTTTTCAAACCAACATTTTTTGAATTGACTTCAACTCTTTGATTGTCACTTTAGTTGCTCTATCTCTAAGATATTTGGTTGGCAGAGCATGTCATTGAATGTTAGAGTTAAGCGTAGTTCGTCGACTTCCTCATCAGAGGTGAGTCGCATGCGTTCATGTAGGAGCTTATCATAGTGCTCGTCAAGATGTTCTTGCTCTTCCCAGGATAGGGGAAATGGCAAGTATTCTTCAAGCTACTCCTTAGGGAATGCTCCCATGTCCGCAAGGATGTAGACACGTGCGAACACTTTGAGTTTAGCATCCAACTCAGTTAAGCATTCTGCGACACTTCTATGTTCAATGAGGGCTTGCTTGGTTGCTATCTCATGCAAGGTTCTAGGAGTTTCCCTAGGCTTTAGTATAGCTAGGGGCTCACGCCTAGATGAGCAAGATTGGTCAACGCTAGGGTTGCTTATGCTCTCAGGGTTTCCATGTTTCCCCTGAGGCTTTGCTACTATTGTGTCATGGCTCTCCTTGGATGTGACCGGTATAGTCTTGTCACCTTGTTGTGACAATGTTGTATCCACTCTTGATTGATCAATGTGAGTTCTGTTGTCGGTGTATTGAGTGTTGCAAGCAACCGTTGATGGTAATGGTTGCTTTGATTTTTCAAGACACACATGAATGTGTCTAAGGTTTCACCACTATTAGGAGAGACATCAATGGGTTCATTGGTGGATGGACTCAATGCTTTATTCCTCAGCTCTTCAGCACTCTTGGTTTCAATCTTCTTGGGGTCTATAACCACTTGCAACTGCCATTGTTATTTTCGTTCTTTTCTCTTCTTTTTCTTAGGCAATCGAGGTGTATCCCTTGAAGACTCGGGACCTTGAACTAGGTCAGTCACATCGATGTGCTTTGCTGGGCCTTAGGATTCTCTTTCTCTAGTGTGTCCTCATGGGACATAGCCGCGGCTTGCTGAATAGCCACGCTAGGTTATGAGGATACAACTACCTCTCTTTTTTGGAGAGTCTAGTTCTTCAGCCAATTCCTTTCTGTTTAACTCCTCCATCCTAGGCTTTAGACGCTTTGGAAGTGCTAAAGTTGTCAAGGAATTTGGTTGCAACACCTCCTCCACAGGTGAACTACTAAGGATACGTTACATAAGGGGCATTGTCGCAGCCAAGGACTATGACTACTATGATCCCTAATTGGAAGTAATAGTAGCTAGTTCAGTGGACTGGCTACTATTAGTAGATTGCAGTGTCAAGTCCTTAGGCCGATTGAAAGTGGCCGTGTATTTTGTTGCCCCTTGAGCATTCACTTGTGCAGTTCGAGCCTCAACTGTTCTAGTCACAATAGATTGCACAGGCATACCCCTGGGCCGAGAGCTACGGGTGGTGCCATGTCCCACCTCTTAAACATTTGGAAGCTTAGATGGAGGTAGAGATTGGGATTGATCAGCTGCACATGACGACTGTTGTTGTGCTTTCCTATGTCCATCTAGGGAAAGAGGGTGTAGGAGACTTGGGACTCATAAGTGGCTCTGACACTGGCTGGAAGAGTTGCTTGTGGTTGTTAGATGATTTAACCATTTTCTTTGTTGAGCATTTAACCTTGCCATGAGCAACATTGTGCCTATGATGCTTGTTATCCTCTTGGGAAGTCAAAAGCTCCTTGAGCACTAGTGGTATTTGTGCACGCTCAATGGTTACATCTGACATCTGCTTATAAAGCATGCTATGCTCTGTTGAGATGACAAGCTCAACACATGCGAACATTAATGATGGACCGCCTGGTTAGATGGGTCCACATGTCTACACTCAGCACGTCGGTGGTCATTATGACTCTCACATGGCCACTGACTCATTACTTATTATATTCAGGTTGTTACACCTATTTACAACTGGCATAGTTATAGCGCCAGTCGACTAGTGTAGTCGGTTATGCATTGTTTGACTTAGTAGGCCACTTTCCTTTATGTTGTATCTTATCTATACTTTGTGTACATTGTAAAGTGTGTGGAAGAAGAAGAAGAAACTAGCAAGAAAACGTTTTGGCCTCCATCTCTCTTCTTGTCTCTTGAGTGAGCTTCTCCTTGTGCATTCTGTGTGTGTTCGGCGCAGCATCTTGACCAAGTCCCCCCACCACGCGATTTTGTGTGTTTGGCGCAACATCTTGAGCAAGTCCCCCCACCACACGATTTTCCTTGTGCATTTTGTGTGTGTTCGGCGTAGCATATTGAGCAAGTCCCCCCACCACGCGATTCTTGACATGCTCTTCCTTTCTAATACTCATGTTTGGTTTCTTGGCCCAAGACCTAGATTTTCTCTTAGATTTCCTCTTGTGCCTCTTTGTTTTTTATGCAATCTGGCCTTTAGCTGATAGAGGTGGTTTAGCAAGGGGTTTTAGTACCCAAATCCATCGGTTACCTGCGTAATACCCTTGGGCATGCAGCGATGCTTTGGATATCCATCGCACCGTTGTGTTGGCTCTCCATCGATACCTTCATATTCATATATAAGGCTTGGGCTTCTTTTGTAGTCTTCTATGATATTTTTAAGTCCAAAGCCTATCCTTGGCATTGTATCCTGACCTTCTTATTTCAAGCATGGCCTCACTCACTAGTTCTCTCTATTCAACCTGTGCTTGTATCAACTCTTTCAGTAGGTCCTTGCTCTCACTACTAGGCTTGCCTATTATGTCAGGACCTTCCTTGCCTTTCCCTCGAGGTTCAATGAGGTCACCCTTGCTAAAGGTTGTGACTATCCTCACACGTGGTAGTGTCAAGTGTATCCTCTATGCTACATAATTGACCTCACACTTGGTCGCCCTTTTGAAAGGTCATCCGAGAAGGGTTTCCTTTTCACAACTAGCACTATTTGGAGGGACATGGAATAGGATATGCAAGCTTTCCGTTTCAATTGTCGCAAGGATTTTGCACTTTCTTATGAGTGTTTGTGGGTGTCCCTCGTAAGAACTAAGAGTTGCATTAGTCAGTGTGAGCTCTGGTTAGCCTAGTAGGGTCCACACTTCATAGGTCATGATATTAAAATCTGTCCCTTCATTGATGAGAGCATCGACAATATGCTCTCTTTTTGCGGTGAGTTTGACCCTAAGATAAGCTGGCGGTACTATGTCTTCATCTTCTGGGTCTTGGCTTATAAATTTAAGCCTTCTGATAAATGCCCTTGAGTCCCCAACTGCACAACCAGATGTGGATTCTCCACTGATGTCTTGGATCGTCTGTACAGTGCTTTTCAAGGTGCATCTATCATCAGGGCTGTCATATCGTCGTTGTAGCTTGATACTCTTGCTTTTCGCTTTGATTAGATGCAGTCTGAATGCAACACGTACGTGTTTTTCTAGTGTGGCATTTTTGCCCTTTGTTGGCTAGATTGGCCCATTGAGGTTCTAGGGTCTCTGTTTGTCTTTGTTCAGGTATGGGCTTTTGGTTGCTCTTTTGCAAGTGAGAATCCATGCACGTGTAGAGCCATTACTACACTAGGGTCTAATATGGAGAACATGTCATAGCGCATGTTTTCTCTCCAACCTACTTGGGGGAGGTGCGGAGGGGGTAGAGCCTCCTCTGCAAGGGTCCGAGGGGGGGCAGTCCACCCCGGCCCGTAGAGCCGTGTAACGTGCCCTCTCCTCAAATCGTGAGACACGTCTTAGTAGTCCATCAAGAGATATATCTAGAAGACGCCGCCCGACACTCCCAAGGAATAGCACGGGGTTTGCCAACTAGGGTCTCTTGAGTCTACCCGTTTCCACTAGGATCGACCTGAAGTCCGGGTTCCTTGTAATCCGGTCTTCCTAACAGCCTTCTAGCGTCGGTCTACAATGGCTCTACTTTGCGCAGACGCAACTAGGCCAAAGCAGATTCATACCGCACCTGGTTCAAAGAGAATGGGAAACAAGAGGGATGAATCGCTCGACCTCTCTGCCCGTAGGGCATAGTCCCATTCCGGTCCCCTAAAACGGTATGAATCAGGATTCTAACCAACATTGTCTAAGGTCATCGTTTGACTTTGCCTAATATTCCTTGTTACATTTTCTTTAAGGAAAGCTCTCGGCTAACCGAGAACACCCTGCCGTAGGATAGACCCCTTGGTCACATCCACCATGCTTCCCTCGGGGGTTGTTTTAGTTATTTAATTACCTACCACATTATGTTTGACACATAAAAGCAGCTTCCTTAATTAATCCAATTAATCACAGGTTCCTTTACGTAATTTAGGGCATTGACACGAAAACAAGATAAAAGAAGATCAAACACTTCCTTACTTATCTTTAGATTAATGTTTGTCTCATGCCCATACAGGAGAATTAAGTGTTCCTTTCTACCTCCGCAGAAAAATCCTTCCATCTTACGGCAATAAAAAACCGAAGGTTTATCCTACCAAGATTCCGCCTTGTAACTAGTATCAAGGCCTCGAAATCCCATCCTGAGTCATGTAGAACACTTGTGTAGGGCCCGAAGGCATTGGGATTTACGGCCAGAGACCCCACTAGCACCGAAGCGTCCTGCTACGTCAAGTAATTTCCACGAAGAGACCTCTCGCAGTGGGTTCGGTCCACATTCCTGGCACGGATTCACAACCCCCTTGGTTAGGGTTTGGCGGCTCGCGGGGGTAGCTAGCACCATCCTTCCTTAATTATCCCTTTAGGAAATCAACCACAGCTGAAGCAACTAGCTTAAAAACAATTACTAGGGAAAAACATCCCTTTTGTTTCCATAGCAATCAATCATCTCAGACCCGGCCATGCAATCATCAATCACACCCCACTTGGGTTAACATCCAAAACCACATTAACAAACAGTTGAATGCACAACCTCTTGCTTCAAGGCATCACAATCCCATTGCATGCACAACTAGAATTTAACTTGGATGTATCAAAACACTTGCTCAAGGGATTTACAACCTTTTCAAACAACCAAGCATAACTTGGGTCAACAATCCATTTAGGGATAGGTCACCAGCTTGTATTAAGCTAGGAGCATATCCATTTGCGATAGTCCACAACAAGATCGATAAAACAATTTGCAGGCAATTATACTTATTCCTAATGCACCGGATCTCATGAAGGTCTAGGTTTCTATTCATTGGTGTAATTGCATCCTATGAACGGAAACTAACATTCCGTGTGTTTAATTTTTATGCAGATGCAAATCGTGATTTTTATTGGTTAATTTAGGAATTTCTCTACGTGAAGGTCTATCATTTTATGTAAAAAATTATCAAAACCTTATCATTTCATGTGCGTCAATCCATGTAGATTCCATTCTATTTGTCCCCTTGACTCCCATGCAATCATCCCGTATTTGCAAGATTTCGTGTAACAATTTTTCATGTACTAGGCTAGTCAATATTTCATGTAACTCATGCACTTGAGTTTTCATAATCATGCACTTTAAGTATAGAAGAGAAACCATGAACAATAAGCAACAAGAATAGCGGGAGGGTTAGAGGACACCATTTTCGAGGGGGGTGGCCAATGTTGTCTTCTGATTTCCCTTCAAGTTCTCTTCTCTCTCCCTTCCTCTTCTTCTTCTTCTTCTACTCCTTCTCTCTCTTCTCTTCCTCTTCTTCTTCTTCTTCTACCCTTCTTCTCCTTCTCTTTCTCTCATGTTCTTCTTCTTCTTCCTCTTCTACTTCTCTCTTTTCCTTCTCTCTCTCCCTCTTCTCCTTCTTTTCTTCTCTCCTCCTACTCTCTCTCTCCCTCTTCTTCTTCTTCTTGTCCTCTTCTTCTCCTACTCTCTCTCCCTCTCCTCTTCTTCTCTCTCTCTCTCCTCTTCCTCTTCTTCCCTCTCTTCTCTCCTTCTTTCTCTCCCTTTCTCTTCTTCTTCTTCTTCTACTCCTTCTCTCTCTTCTCTTCCTCTTCTTCTTCTTCTTCTACCTTTCTTCTCCTTCTCTTTCTCTCCTCTTCTTCTTCTTCTTCCTCTTCTTTTTCTTTTTGTCATCTTCTTCTCCTACTCTCTCTCCCTCTTCTCTCCTTATCTCTCTCTCTCCTCTTCCTCTCCTTCCCTCTCTTCTCTCCTTATTTCTCTCCCTTCCTCTTCTTCTTCTTCTAATCACGACGCTGGGGGGGTACTGCCATGTTCAGGCGGAGGGGGAAAGGCATACTGCCTGTCAAAACGGAGGGGGAGGGAGGAGGCTTGTTGCTGTCCACTGGGCCACCAGGGGGCCGCATTGTGCCTCAGCAAGCAGGGGGGCTTATTCGGACTACCGATGAGTCGAGGAAGGGGACGCCTGTGTGTGTCCGCAAGGAGGGGGAAGCTTCTCCCCTGACGACTAGCCCCCTCGGGGGGCTTTATAGAGGAGGTGGTATGGGGGGGAAGAGACGACGCCCTCCATCTGGGGGCTGCATGCCCCCCTTCTCTCACCACTCACACACACACACTCTCTCCCCGCCATGCACACGGAAGGGGGAGAGAGAGGGAAAGTAAAAAAGTTTCAAAAAATTTTAAAAATCTAAAGGGGGGGAGTTCTTATGGGGAGCACGGGAATATTACATCCTCTCCCCCTTAGAGGAATCGAGATGTCCTCATCTCGAATGCGCTTAGGGTTCATTGATAACAAGTTATCATTGGGTTCTAAAACCTGTGGGTTAGGAGCCATCACACTTCCGCTGCGCAACTCTAATGATGTAGCACGGCCCTTAGCTTGAGCAGTTTTTCTCTGATACCAACTATAATGTGCTCGCTCCTCAAATCGTAGGACACGTCTTAGCAGTCCATGGAGAGATATATCTAGAAGACGCTGCCCGGCACTCCCAAGGAATGACACGGGGTTTGCTAACTAGGATCTCTCGAGTCTGCCCCGCAACGAAACTTATCCAGCCGTTCCCACTAGGATTGACCTGAAGTCTAGATTCCTTGTAATGGGGTCTTCCTAACAACCTTCTAGCATCGGTCTACAACTGCTCCACTTTGCGCAGATGCAACTGGGCCAAACTAGACTCATATTGCACTTGGTTCAAAGAGAATGGGAAACGAGAGGGATGCATCACTCGACCTCTTTGCCCGTAGGGCATAGTCCCATTCTGGTCCCCTAAAATGGTATGAATCAAGGTTCTAACCAATATTGTGTAAGGTCATCGTTCGACTTTTCCTAATATTCCTCGTTACATTTCCTTTGAGGAAAGCTCTCGGCTAACCGAGACCACCCTGCTGTAGGATAGACCCATTGGTCACATCCACCACGCTTCCCTCGTGGGTTGTTTTAGTTATCTAATTACCTACCACATTATGTTTGACACATAAAAGCAGCTTCCTTAATTAATCTCGTTAATCACAGGTTCCTTTACATAATTTAGGGCATTGACATGAAAATAAGATAAAACAAGATCAAACACTTCCTTAACTTATCTTCAGATTAATGTTTGTCTCTTGCCCATACAGGAGAATTAAGTGTTCCTTTCTGCCTCCGCAGAAAAATCCTTCCATCTACCTGCGATAAAAACCCGAAGGTTTAACCTACCAAGATTCTGCCTTGTAACTAGTATCAAGGCCTCGGTGGAGACTGGTGATGATACTGCACATCCTATTGTGCATATTGGAAAAATTCCTTTGTCTATGCAGGATGGAAAAAGAAATACCTGTCCGATGTATTTCATGTCCCGAATATCACCAAGAATCTGGTTTTTGTTGGTCAAATGGTTGACCAGGGCTTGCAGGTCAGATTTAATCCTCAAGGATGCTTTGTTGAGGATATAAAAAATAAAGGTTGCTTGATAGCAAAAGGAAAGAAGAAGGGAAGAATGTTTACGTTGGATGCAGACATGTCTGAATTGAGTGCAGCAATGTTTGCACATGGGACCGGTGTAGTTGCAGATATTAATATCTGGCATAAACGCATTGGTCATGTTAATGTACAGTGACTTAAATCAATGCAGGCCCAAAATATTGTTGCAGGATTGCCTAAATTCAAGGTTGCAGAAATGCATAAGGTATGTGGAGCCTGCCAATTTGGAAAACAGGCAAGGAAACCATTTCCTAGACATGTTCAAGAGAGTGAGAAGCCATTGGAATTAATCCACTCTGATGTGTGGACTACTAAAGCTGCATCTCTTGGAGGCCATCATTATTTTGTCACTTTTATTGATGACTATAGCAGAAAAGTTTGGGTGTATTTTATGAAAAAGAAAAGTGAAGTTTTTGGGCATTTCAAAACTCTTAAAGCTATGGTTGAAAAAGAAACAGCCTGCAAATAAAATGCCTAAGGTCAGATGGAGGGGGAGAGTACCTCTCAAATGAGTTTGCAAGGTTCTTGCAGGAGCATGGCATAAAGTAGCAATATTCATGTAGTCATACCCCACAACAAAATGGAATTGCAGAAAGGAAAAACAGGTATATTGGAGAGGTATCTCCTGCCATGCTCAACGAAAGAGACTTGCCAGATTTTTACTGGGCTGAAGCAGTTGCTACAGCAGTCTACATAATGAACAGGACTCCCACTGCAGCAATACATGGGATGACTCCAGAGGAGAGGTATACTGGTAGGAAACCAGATATTTCTCATTTGAAGATTTTTGGTTGCTTTGCCTATGTTCATGTGCCAGATGAGTTGGATTCAAAAGCTGAGAAGTGCATCTTTATTGGTTACTCTCTGGCAGAAAGGGTATAGATGCTATAATCCTTCTACTCGTAAGTTTACAGTGAGCAAAGATGTTGTTTTTGATGAGATGAGTAGCTAGTATAAACCAGTAAATGTGATTGATGATGTAGATGCACAAAATGGTAATGCTGCACATAATTCACAGCAGCAGTCACAAAATATTAGTGGACCTGGAGTGTCCTCTAGCAGCGGTTCATATTCTTCGCCATGGATAGGCAGATTGAGATCAGGAGAATCTCCTCAAAACAATGCAGATAGTGGTATGCAGGTTTCACGAAAAGGAAAAGAGAAGGTAGATCAGCCCATGTTTGATGTGAATGCAGGTCACTCTTATGTGGATGGTGAATCCAGTGGCTCAGAACAGAGCATTGATGATGAGTTGGGTATTCCTTCTATTGTTACACCTGGAGTAAGGAAGACCAGGGATGTTTTGAGAGCACCTGGGAGTGAACCTACTTTGCACAGGTCTACCAGAGCTAGGTATCCTGTGGATAGGCTGAAATATGATGGATTTACATCCATTCACTATGCATATATGGTCAAAGAGATACAGGAACCAGAACCCACTTCTTTTGAGCAAGCCATGGGAAAAGAAAAATGGGAGAAAGCCATGGATGAAGAAATGGATGCCTTGGAAGCAAATGCTACATGGGAGTTGGTATCTTTGCCTAAAGGTAAAAATGCAATTGGCTGTAAGTGGGTTTATAAGGTGAAGCACAATGCAGATGGTTCTGTGAACAGATACAAGGCAAGATTAGTAGTCAAGGGGTATGCACAAACATATGGCATTGACTATGAAGAAACATTCAGTCCGGTTGCAAGAATGGCAACTGTAAGAGCAGTCATTGCTATGGTTGCATCAAAGGGATGGTCTTTACATCAGATGGATGTAAAGAATGCCTTCTTACATGATGATTTGCAAGAAGAGGTCTATATGGAGCAGCCACCAGGTTATGTGCATGCTGTTCATCCTGAGTTTGTTTGCAGGTTGAAGAAAGCCTTGTATGGCTTGAAGCAAGCACCTAGAGCATGGTCTGACAAGATAGGACAGTATCTTGTCACTATTGGCCTTCAGATTTCCAAGGCAGATTTCTCACTTTATGTGAGAAAAACAGAGAAAGATATTATGCTACTTGTCATTTATGTTGATGATTTGATTATGACAGGTGACAATGATGAAGATATCCTTCATGTGAAAATGCTATTGAAGCAAAAGTTTGAGATGAAGGATTTGGGAGAGCTGCGTTATTTCTTGGGCATTGAGGTGATTAAATCACCAAGTGGGATACAGCTCTTGCAGAGGCAGTATGGATTGGACATGCTGTCCAAATATGGGATGACAGGTTGTAAGCCTATTTCAGTTCCTTTGGAGCAGAATGTGAAGCTGAGCGCAGATGCAGGTGAGCTTCTGGAAGACCCTACTATGTACAGACGCATAGTAGGAAGTTTGATTTATATGACTATTACCAGGCCAGATTTGAGCTATGATGTTGGATTGGTAAGTCAGTTTATGCAGGCTCCAAGGAAATCGCATTTGGATGCGGCTAGATGCATATTCAGGTATGTGAAGTCCACATTGCAGTATGGACTATTTTATGAGACTGGGGTTCAAATACAGTTGCATGGATACACTGATGCTGATTGGGCTGGTAGTATTTCTGATAGACGATCTACCAGTGGGTATGTGTTCTCTTTTGGGAGTGCTGCAGTCACTTGGAGCGGCAAGAAACAGCCTACAGTTGCCTTGTCGAGCACAGAGGCTGAGTACAGGGGTGCAGCAATGGCTGCATGTGAGGTAGCTTGGTTGTATAAGCTACTTTATGATATGCATCAGTCTCTACAGATGGGCTAGTTGTCATTTATTGTGACAACATGAGTAGTATACACTTGGCAAATAACCTAGTCTATCATGCTAGAACAAAGCACATTGAGGTGCATTATCACTATGTGCGGAAGAGGGTCTTACTAGGTCTTATTGATCTAGTTTATGTCAGCACAGAGGATCAGGTAGCTGACATATTCACGAAGGCATTGGGCGCACAGAAGCTGCGCAAGTTCAGAGACCTGCTTGGTGTGCAGGAATTGGGATATCACGAGTGTTGAGATATCGAGCTCCACTCGTGATATGCCAGGGTGACCGTTGTGCATTTATGTCACTGACTTGTCAATTGCAGATGCGGTTGGTACACCGCCCATGAATAATAGCTACATGACAACTATCCTTATCTACCCTAGTTCGTGGCTCAGTTAGTATGCCACCTTAGTTAGTTGAGTTTGGTTTGAGACCCATATATAGGGTTCTTCTATTTCTTTGTACTTGACTTCTTTTTTTTGGCTTACACAACTAAGAAGAGGAAAACTGTTTTCAACCTCCACCTTTGTGTGTATTCCCCCATTGTGCAAGCAAGAAAGCTACAAGTGAGACTCCTTCCTTCTCTCCCACAATCTTGACATCAAAACACTTGCTCAAGGGATTTACAACCTTTTCAAACAACCAAGCATAACTTGGGTCAACAATCCATTTAGGGTTAGGTCACCAGCTTCAATTAAGCTAGCAGCGTATCCATTTGTGATAGTCTACAGCAAGATCGATAAAACAATTTGTAGGCAATTATACTTATTCCTAATGCACCGGATCTCATGAAGGTCTAGGTTTCTATCCATCGGTGCAATTGCATCCTATGAACGGAAACTAACATTCCTTGTGTTTAATTTTTATGCAGATGCAAATCATGATTTTTATTGGTTAATTTAGGAATTTCTCTACGTGAAGGTCTATCATTTTATGTACAAATTTATGAAAACCTTATCATTTTATGTGCGTCAATCCATGTAGATTCCATTCTATTTGTCCCCTTGACTCCCATGCAATCATCCCATATTTGCAAGATTTCATGTAACAATTTTTCATGTACTAGGCTAGTCAATACATCATGTAACTCACGCACTTGAGTTTTCATAATCATGCACTTCAAGTATAGAAGAGAAACCATGAACAATAAGCAACAAGAATAGCAGGAGGGTTAGAGGATACCATTTTCGAGGGGGGTGGTCAATGTCATCTTCTGATTTCCCTTCAAGTTCTCTTCTTTCTCTCCCTTCCTCTTCTTCTTCTTCTTCTTCTACTCCTTCTCTGTCTTCTCTTCCTCTTCTTCTTCTTCCACTCCTTCTCTGTCTTCTCTTCCTCTTCTTCTTCTTCTTCTACCCTTCTTCTCCTTCTCTTTCTCTCCTCTTCTTCTTCTTCTTCCTCTTCTACTTCTCTATTCTCCTTCTCTCTCTCCCTCTTCTCCCTCTTTTCTTCTCTCCTTCTCCTACTCTCTCTCTCCCTCTTCTTCTTCTTCTTGTCCTCTTCTTCTCCTACTCTCTCTCCCTCTCCTCTTCTTCTCTCTCTCTCCTCTTCCTCTCCTTCCCTCTCTTCTCTCCTTCTTTCTCTCCCTTCCTCTTCTTCTTCTTCTTCTACTCCTTCTCTCTCTTATCTTCCTCTTCTTCTTCTTCTTCTACCCTTCTTCTCCTTCTCTTTCTCTCCTCTTCTTCTTTTTCTTCTTCCTCTTCTTCTTCTTCTTGTCCTCTTCTTCTCCTACTCTCTCTTCCTCTTCTTCTCTTCTTCTTCTCTCTCTCTCCTCTTCCTCCCCTTCCCTCTCTTCTCTCCTTATTTCTCTCCCTTCCTCTTCTTCTTCTTCTAATCATGATGCTTGGGAGGGGGGGGAGGGGGGAGGGTAGTGCGGTGTCCAAGCGGAGGGGGAAAGGCATACTGCCTGCCGAAACAAAGGGGGAATGAGGAGGCTTGCTGCCATCCACCGGGCCACCAGGGGGCCGCGTTGTGCCTTAGTGGGGGGAGGGGGCTTCTTTGGGCTACCAACAAGCCAAGGAGGGGGGCGCCTATGC
This sequence comes from Lygodium microphyllum, assembly GCF_053477565.2. NCBI lineage: Eukaryota > Viridiplantae > Streptophyta > Polypodiopsida > Schizaeales > Lygodiaceae > Lygodium > Lygodium microphyllum. The sequence goes on from NC_141156.1 coordinate 40,703,768, forward strand.
CTATCCACAGGGAGGGGGGAACCTTCTCCCCTGACGACGAGCCCCCACGGGGGGCTTTATAGAGGAGGTGGTATGGGGGGGAGAGACAGCGCCCTCCATCTGGGGGCTACATGCCCCCTTCTCTCAGCACTCATTCTCTCTCTCTCTCTCCCCTCCATGCACACGATAGGGGGAGAGAGAGGGAGAGTAAGAAAATTTCAAAAAAAAATTAAAAATCTAAAGGGGGGAGTTCTTATGGGGAGCTTGGGAATATTACATCCTCACCCCCCTTAGAGGAATCGAGATGTCCTCATCTCGAATGCGCTTAGGGTTCATTGATAACAAGTTATCATTGGGTTCTAAAACCTGTGGGTTAGGACCCATCACACTTCCGCTGCGCAACTTTGATGATGTAGCACGGCCCTTAGCTTGAGCAGTTTTGCTCTGATACAAACTGTAACGTGCCCGCTCCTCAAATCGTGGGACACGTCTTAGCAGTCTTCGAGCGATATATCTAGAAGACGCCACCTGGCACTCGCAAGGAATGACACAGGGTTTGCCAACTAGGGTCTCTCGAGTCTCCTCTCAACCGAACCTATCCGACCATTTCCACTAGGATCGACTTAAAGTCCGAGTTCCTTGTAGTCGGGTCTTCCTAACAACCTTCTAGCATCGGTCTACAACTGATCCACTTTGTGCAGAAGCAACTGGGCCAAAGTAGCGCACTTGGTTCAAAGAGAATGGGAAACAAGAGGGATGCATCGCTCGACCTCTTTACCCGTAGGGCATAGTCCCATTCCGGTCCCCTAAAACAGTATGAATCAGGGTTCTAACCAACATTGTCTAAGGTTATCGTTCGACTTTTTTCTAATATTCCTCGTTACATTTCCTTTGACGAAAGCTCTCGGCTAACCGAGGCCACCCTGCTGTAGGATAGACCCATTGGTTACATCCACCACGCTTCCCTCGGGGGTTGTTTTAGTTATCTAATTACCTACTACATTATGTTTGACACATAAAGCAGCTTCCTTAATAAATCTTGTTAATCACAGGTTTCTTTACGTAATTTAGGGCACTGACATGAAAACAAGATCAAACACTTCCTTAACTTATCTTCAGATTAATGTTTGTCTCTCACCCATATAGGAGAATTAAGTGTTTCTTTCTGCCTTCGCAGAAAAATTTAACCTACCAAGATTCTGCCTTGTAACTAGTATCAAGGCCTCGAGATCCCATCCCGACTCACGTAGAACACTTGTGTAGGGCCCGGAGGCATTGGGATTTACAACCAGAGCCCCAACTGGCACCCAAGCGTCCTCCTACACCAAGTAATTTCCATGGACAAACCTCTCGCCGCGGGTTCGGTCTACATTCCCGGTGCAGATTCACAACCCCCTTGGTTAGGGTTTGGCAGTTTGTGGGGGATACCTAGTGCCATCCTTCCTTAATTATCCCTTTAGGAAATCAACCACAATTGAAGCAACCAACTTAAAAACAATTACTATGGAAAACATCCCTTTTGTTTCCATAGCAATCAGTCATCTTAGACCCGGCCATGCAATCATCAATGACAGCCCACTTGGGTTAACATCCAAAACCACATTAACAAACAGTTGAATGCACAACCTCTTGCTTCAAGGCATCGCAATCCCATTGCATGCACAACCAAAATTTAACTTGGATGTATCTAAACACTTGCTCAAGGGATTTACAACCTTTTCAAACAACCAAGCATAACTTGGGCCAACAATCCATTTAGGGTTAGGTCACCAGCTTATATTAAGCTAGGAGCGTATCCATTTGCGATAGTCCATAGAAAGATCGATAAAACAATTTGTAGACAATTATATTTATTCCTAATGCACCAGATATCATGAAGGTCTAGGTTTCTATCCATGGGTGCAATTGCATCCTATGAACGGAAACTAACATTCCATGTGTTTAATTTTTATGCAGATGCAAATCGTGATTTTTATTGGTTAATTTAGGAATTGCTCTACGCGAAGGTCTATCATTTTATGTAAAAAATTATGAAAACCTTATCATTTCATGTGCGTCAATCCATGTTGATTCCACTCTATTTGTCCCCTTGACTCCCATGCAATCATCCCGTATTTGCGAGATTTCGTGTAACAATTTTTCATATACTAGGCTAGTCAATATTTCATGTAACTCACGCACTTGAGTTTTCATATGAACAATAAGCAACAAGAATAGCGGGAGGGTTAGAGGACACCATCTTCGAGGGGGTGGTCAATGTCATCTTCTGATTTCCCTTCAAGTTCTCTTCTTTCTCTCCCTTCCTCTTCTTCTTTTTCTTCTACTCCTTCTCTCTCTTCTCTTCCTCTTCTTCTTCTTCTTCTTCTTCTTCTACCCTTCTTCTCCTTCTCTCTCTCCTCTTCTTCTTCTTCTTCCTCTTCTACTTCTCTCTTCTCCTTCTCTCTCTCCCTCTTCTCCTTCTTTTCTTCTCTTCTTTTCCTACTCTCTCTCTCCCTCTTCTTCTTCTTCTTGTCCTCTTCTTCTCCTACTCTCTCTCCATCTCCTTCTCTTCTTCTCTCTCTCTCCTCTTCCTCTCCTTTCCTCTCTTGTCTCCTTCTTTCTCTCCCTTCCTCTTCTTCTTCTTCTTCTACTCCTTCTCTCTCTTCTCTTCCTCTTCTTCTTCTTCTTCTACTCCTTCTCTCTCTTCTCTTCCTCTTTTTCTTCTTCTTCTACCCTTCTTCTTCTTCTCTTTCTCTCCTCTTCTTCTTCTTCTTCTTATTGTCCTCTTCTTCTCCTACTCTCTCTCCCTCTCCTTCTCTTCTTCTTCTCTCTCTCTCTCTCTCTCTCTCTCTCTCTCTCTCTCTCTCTCTCTCTCTCTCTCTCTCTCTCTCTCTCCTCTTCCTCTCCTTCCCTCTCTTCTCTCCTTCTTCTCTCCCTTCCTCTTCTTCTTCTTCTAATCACGACGCTGGGGGAGGGGGGTATTGCCGTGTCTAGGCAGAGGGGGAAAGGCATACTGCCTGCCGAAATGGATGGGGAGGGAGGAGGCTTGCTGCCGTCCGTCGGGGGCCACCAGGGGGCCGCGTTGTGCCTTAGCGAGGGGGGTGGCTTCTTCAGGCTGCCGAGAAGCCGAGGAGGGGGGCACCTGTGTCTGTCCATAGGGAGGGGGGAAGCTTCTCCCCTGATGAGGAGCCCCCATGGGGGGCTTTAGGAGGTTGTATGGGGGGGGAGAGACGACGCCCTCCATCTAGGGGCTACATGCCCCCTTCTCTCACCAGTCACTCTCTCTCTCTCTCCCCCCGCCATGCACATGGCAGGGGGAGAGAGTGGGAGAGTAAAAAAAATTCCAAAAAAATTTAAAAATCTAAAGGGGGGAGTTCCTTTGGGGAGCATGGGAATATTACAGGCCGTTACAGTAAATGCCATGCGCAATTTGAAGGACAGTTCGTAGCCAAATTTTGAACTACTTGCTCTAAATTTCAGCCCACTGATCGATCTATGATATGGTTTTAGCTCTATATGGTCTCTCGATCAATTTCGGGGTCTACAGGGGTTAAGATTTGAAAAAACTCCAAATTCGGCCCAACAGGTCCAAATTGCATAGGCCAAATGCTCGATTCGGCCTATCGGAGAGCTAAGTAGAAAGGGCCGAATGTAACTGGTCTGAATGTCAAATTCGGCTAGTCCGAGTCTGGTTGTCCGAGGGCCAAGTGGCCGAGTGGGCCGAGGACCGAGTTAGGTGGACCGAGTCAAGTGGGCCGAGGGCCGAATGGTGAATTCGGCCGAGCCAACTTGTCCGAGTGGGTTGGGCCGAGTCGACAGGGCCAAGGGCCGAATTTCAAAGTTGGTTTGAATGCTTCACTTAGACGGGCCGAGTGAAAGGCATCCGAGTGTAGTGGGCCGAATGGCTGAATGGTCCGAGGGCCGATTCTGGGACTCGGCCCAAAATCACCGTCACTTGGACAGGCCGAGTACGACGCGATTTTTACCAGACTTCAACGAAATCTTTGCACCGAGAAATCGAGGGCTCCTAACTGCTGAGCACCTCTAGATCCAAGCTACTCATGCAGGCAAAGGTGTGGAATTACCTTGGATCGATAAATAACTCCTAAACAACCAGATCAAAGCGGATGCACGCGACGAAGCTCTCTCACTCTCTCCTACTCTCTTGAAACCTTGCAATGCACAATGTGGCCTTTCTTGCCACTCCTGGCCCCTTATCACCCTCGCTACGCTTGTACTCACCTTAGGCTTGCTTTCCTTACTAACATTTAACCCAAAGTTTCATTTTTTTGCCCTTCTTTTTTCCGTTTTAGCCTGTTATACAACAGTAGAAAACCCTACTGTTTGCTCTAATGTTTTGCTTCCATGATTCCTAAATGCAAGAAAAAATCATAAGGGAAATACCTACACTACTTCATCATGATTTTCCAAATCCAAAAACCAAAAACCTACTTATTAAGGAGATCGAATACCTCTTCAAAATCCCTCACTTCCTACCTATCTATCTCAAGCACCAGTTTGGGGGAAACCCTACTTCGGTGCTTAATTCGAAGCACGCAAGCACTTAAGGCTTGAATCCATTGGTCTCGGACGGAACCAAAATGTGGGATCTTTCGCTCAACCGTCAAGACCCATGGACCGCTTATTGTTTCAAGCGTTCCAAGTCGAGCACTAATGGCTACCTCTCACATAGCTGACGCACCATCCATATCTACGGTTGTAGTGAGCTCACCTCCATGCCGATCTAGTTACCTCCTCTCTTGCACACTTTGGTAGCTCCGCGATCCAACTGCAAGCTTTAAGTAAGCTCCATTCTCAAGCTCCATGCTCCAAGCTCCATTGCCGTGAGCAAGAGAAGAGAAGAGAAGAGAAGAGAAGAGAAGAAGAGAGGAGAAGATGGAGAGCTTCTCCTCCCCGGTCCCTCACCCTCATACACTCACTCCCTCACACTCTCACACTCCCTCTCTCAAGCACAAGCTCAAGCAAGCAAAAACAAGAAGAAGAAGAAGAGAGCCACTTTTGGCCACACACAAGAATGAGCTTCTCATTCACTTTTCAACTTTATATACAAAACCCTAAATCCCTTTTGGATGGTCATCCCCTTATCCCCTTTTTTACATGGTTGGCCGTGGCCTAGGCCATTTTTCCCATTGTCCTTCTATCTTCCTAGCTTCCTTCCTACCACTCATCTACCTTTACAAATTGCACAGGTGAGAGCCGGCGCTTTTTAAATTAAACCATAATGTGCTTGCGCTCTTTTACAAAAGTCACTGATTTATGCTTTTTCTTGTGCGCCTTTTTCCTTTATTTAGGATTTTTCTGCACTTCTTGTGCTTCCATATTTTTCTTGGCGCACCTTTGTCTTATGTTTACTTTTGCCTTGGCCTTTGTCTTCTGCTTTAGATTTTTCAGATTTTCCACCTTGTTTTTCTGATGGTTCCACCTTGTTCGTATGACAATCTCAAGCACCGGTTTGGGGAAAACCCTACTTCGATGCTTGATTCAAAGCATGCAAGCGCTCAAGGCTTGAATCCATTGGTCTTGACAATGGAACCAAAATGTGAAAGCTTTCACTCAACCACCAAGACCCACGGACCACTTATTGTTTCAAGCGTTCCAAGCCAAGCGCTAATGGCTACCTCTCACATAGTTGACGCACCATCCATATCTACGGGTGTAGTGAGCTTACCTCCATGCCGATTGAGTTATCTCCTCTCTCACGCACTCTGGTAGCTCTACGATCCAAGTGCAAGCTTTAAGCGAGCTCCATTCTCAAGCTCCACGCTCCAAGCTCCATTGCCATGAGAAGAGAAGAGAAGAGAAGAGAAGAGAAGAGAAGAGAAGAGAAGAGAAGAGAAGAGAAGAGAAGAGAAGAAGAGAGAAGAAGATGGAGAGCTTCTCCTCCCCAGTCCCTCACCCTCACACACTCACTCCCTCACACTCTTCCACTCCCTCTCTCAAGCACAAGCTCAAGCAAGCAAGAATAAGAATAAGAATAAGAGGAGAACCACTTTTGGCCTCACACAAGAATGAGCTTCTCATTCACTTTTCAACTTTATATACAAAACCCTAAATCCCTTTTGGGCAGTCATCCCCTTATCCCCTTTTTTACATGGCCGGCCGACTCTCCTTTCTTGCAAATAGTAGTTATGTTTTCACCGCATTGAAAGTATATGTTGTAGCTTGCACACCTGATGGATTGCATGGTAAGAACCCTAGTCTAAAAGAAATTCATTTTTGAAACTCTAGATCTTTGCTCAAGCTCTTGCTAATATCATGAACTGATAGCTCATGTTTGATAGATTGGGATCTTGATGATGTGCGTAGTTAGTACAACTAATGATCATAAGAATTAGAACAAAGATGCCTTGAGATCCATATGATAACTACTATTTTCATCAATCCAATTTGAAGTTAGGCTAGATAAAAATAGCAACTCCAAGCCTCAAAGGCAAGTGGAGAGCTCAAGGATTAGGAAATCCTAAGTCAAGGGAAAGACCAATACTTTTATACTTGTTGGGAAGAATGTTGGATCGTCGATCAATGTAAGTGATCAATAGAATTTACATCTTGTATAATTGTATGAGACCTTGACATACACCTTAGCCAAAGGAGGGAAGTGTTAAGTAAAATTTTGCATAGTATTGTTCTCGCATCCCAAGGGAGAGAGCGAACATGAGGAAAAAGTGATATTGTACTTATTCACACACCTTTTGAAGAAATGCAATGGTCTTGATGGTTGAACAAACATCTGCCACAATAGTTGTGATTTCAAACTAATTATTGGTTGCAATTTTGGACAATCGTCCAAGTGCTTAACTAGTTATATAATTTCATGGCGGGAATCTGTGATGACAAATTACCATGGGGATAAAGGAATGTTTTTTTGGAAGATGATATTAGAGTTGACTACCTTGATTGTGCTTGATTCTTAAATGAACTAATTAAGAAAAGGTTCTTTGCACGGGTGGATCACCTCCATGATTGCACCACGAATCAAGTCGAAAAGGGCATTGCTTGATTTATGGGCTGAAGGTCGAGTGGTAAAAAGGCCAACCACGGGAATAATGTTTCACTTCTAGGTAGTTTGTGGGTCAAGGGGGCTCTGGACATCCCTTGCCAAGTCTGAAATGGAGTTGAAGACCTCCATGGCCCCAACGTTTGTGCATGTTGGAAGATCTTATTCTAGATAAAGGATGGAAATTGTGGTACCATGTGATTTGGACCAGCTACTTCTGCAGGGTAGAAGGAACATATAATTTCTCCGGTATGGGCAGGAGACAAAGATCTCTCTCTCTCTCTCTCTCTCTCTCTCTCTCTCTCTCTCTCTCTCTCTCTCTCTCTCTCTCTCTCTCTCTCTCTCTCTCTCTCTCTCTCTCTCTCTCTCTCTCTCTCTCTCTCTCTCTCTCATGAAAAGAACTTAACAATTTAGGAGGAGCTTCTATTAAAAAAATTAGGATGGAGATATTGGCCCCCATTTTTTGGTGTGCATTTTATCATGACACATAAGGTATCAAGGGAGTTTTGCAACAAAATGGCCAAGAAGAGAGCTCTATCAAAGAGGCTATCCCTCACCCTCACGAAGTCAATCAAAAAGAGAGGTGCATTTGTATTAAGCTATGTGCCATAGATTGGTGGCAAAACTATGATTGAGGCCGATCTAACTTTTTTTTTTTGGAAATCTACTCAATCCACAATAATAAAAGAGTACTCAATGAGTTGGCATCTAGATAAAGGTTTTTTTCATACCTAGTTTGGAAAAACTATTGGCAACATTTCTCTGATACCTAGTTTGTCATATGGGTTTTCCTAAATGCAAAGCTTATGATGATGAAGGTCTTCCACATGCCCACTTTGTAAAAGCTCATGTTAGGTAGCATTATGCAATGGAAATGCTTTCATAGTGTCTAATGATATGATATCACATAAATCGAATGGGTCATTGGTTGATGATTTTATGATACATTGTAAAAACCACCAATTTCCAAAAGGTCAATCTATAATAGTAGGCAAGACCCAAGTAGACTCATACCGCACGTCGTTCAAAGAGAATGGGAAATGAGAGGGATGCATCGCTCGACCGCTCTGCCCTTAGGGCATAGTCCCATTCCGGTCCCCTAAAACGGTATGAATCAGGATTCCAACCAACACTGTCTAAGGTCATCGTCCGACTTTTCCTAACATTTCTCATTAACATTTCCTTTGAGGAAAGCTCTCGGCTAACCGAGACCACCCTTCCATAGGATAGACCCATTGGTCACATCCACCATGCTTCCCTTGGGGGTTGTTTTAGTTATCTAATTACCTACCACGTTATGTTTGACACATAAAAGCAGCTTCCTTAATTAACCCGTTGTCACAGGTTCCTTTACGTAATTTAGGGCACTGACATGAAGACAAGATAAAACAAGACCAACACTTCCTTAACTTATCTTAAGATTAATGTTTGTCTCCTGCCCATACAGGAGAATTAAGTGTTCCTTTTTGCCTCCGCAGAAAAAAGTCCTTCCATCTTCCGGCAATAAAACCCGAAGGTTTATCCTTCCAAGATTCTACCTTGTAACTAGTATCAAGGCCTCGAGATCCCATCTAGAGTCACGTAAAACACTTGTGTAGGGCCCGGAGGCATTGGGATTTACGGCCAGAGCCCCCACTGGCACCCAAGAGTCCTCCTACGCCAAGTTCCCCATGAATCCTAGATAACTATTCATGTACTAGATTGGGTGGAAGCCTATTATTTTATGTGAAATATTGCAGGAACCCTATCATTTCATGTGTGTAAACCTAGGCTTGATTCAAGTGTGCTACGTTGGTCGTTCCGCTCGTCCCTCCAGCATTACCGGTGGCTTGGACACCTACTTTTCCCGCGACTTTCTTCTTGGGAGCCATTCGCCTTGCAAGGATTGGGCAGTATGGACCTTGTTGGGTTTTGGGTTGACAGGTTCGGAGAAGGACTGCTAGATGAGGTCTTTTTCTGAGAGAGGGGTTTGGGCGTGGCTCCTCGTAGTTACCGACTCTCACTTCTTTCTTTCTCCCTCCCTCTCTTCTTCTTCTTTTCACTTAATCTCCTACTCTCTCACTCTCTCTCCTTCTCTTCTTTCTCCACTTATTCTCCTGCTTTCTCTCTCTCTCTCTCCCTCTCTTCATCTCCTCTTACTAACTCTTCTCCTTCTTCTTCTTCTTCTCCTACTCCCCTTCTCTCCCTCTTCTCTCACTTCCCTCTTCTTCTCCTTCCCTCTTCTCCCTCTTCTCTCTTTCCTCCCTCTTCTCTTCCCCTTCTTTTCTTCCCCTTCTCTTCCCCTTCTTTTCTTCTCCTTCCCTCTTCTTCCCCTTCCTCTTCTTCTCCTTCCCTTTTCTGTCTCTTCTCTCCCTCTTCTCTCTTTCCTCCCTCTTCTCTTCCCCTTCTTTTCTTCTCCTTCCCTTCTTCTCTCCCTCTTCTCTCTCTTCCCTCTTCTTCCCCTTCCTCTTCTTCTCCTTCCCTCTTCTATCTCTTCTCTCCTCCCTCTTCTCTCTCTTCTCTCTCTCCCTTCTTCCCCTTCTCCTTCTTCTTCTCCTCTCTCTTCCTATTCCTTCTCCTCCCTTCTCTCCGTCTTCTCTTCTTCCTTCCCTCTTCTCTCTCTTCTCTCTCTCCTTCTCCCTCCTCTGCTTCTTCTTTACTTCTTCTTCTCCTTCTCTCTCTCACCTCTTTCTCTCCTTCCCTTCCTCTCTTCTCTTTCTCCTTCTCTTTCCTTCTCTCTCTCTCTTCTTCCTTTCCTTCTTCTTTTCCTCCTCTTCTCCTTCCTTCTCTCTCCTCCTCTTCTTCTCTCCCTCTCCTCACCTTCTTCCTTCCTTCTCTTCTTCTCCCCTTCTTCCTTCTTCTCTTCTCCTTACCTTCTACCTCTCTGCTCACGGCCAGTTGCCTGGCGGAATGAGGGGGGAGGGGGGGTTTCAAATGATGGCCACAAGGGGGGGGGGGGGGGGGGGGGTGTGTGGGGGTGTTTCCCCTACCCAGGCTTCTGTGGACGCAGTTGTTGCTTCCTCCAAGGGGCATTCTGTCGTAGTGCAGTAGGGGGGGAGGAAGAGCTTCGCATCAACCGGGGGGGGTGCGCAATGGTATGCCGCCACCTGGGCGGTATGCACCTCCCCTTCCTAACTCACTCCCTCTCTCTCTCCCCGACGTACTGTCGGGGGGAGAGAGAGGGAAAAAAATTAGGGGGGGAGAAAAGAAAAAGGAGACATTACAATGTTAGAACTTAAACATTTGGAAAACTAGAGACTAAAAGAAACTCGATATGTAGTATTTAAAGAAGGTTTGGACATACATAAGCTATGCCATTAGGGAAGTTTTGAGGTCTCAAAAATGCCCTATAAGCAATCCTAAATAGAGAAAATATTTTAGAAAATAAAATTATTTTTTAGATTTTAAAAAACTTATATATTTTGGTAAGTAAATATATCAAAAATGGTTAATAAGTCATTGTCGTGATATTCTTGTGGTCACATCAAACCTAGAAATCTAGGCTGCCATAAAGGTAACAAAGATTATCATAATGAAAATCTTACTCATCCTCATTAAAGTGAAAATTAATATTCAATTTAAATTTTGTTTGATGTTTGATTACTTCCCTCCATTCTCACTCTCTTCTTTCTTTCCTATTCTTACTAGTTTCTTCTTCGTTTTTCTTCTTGTTTCTAATTCGCATAGTTTTCAATTCAATCTTCTAGTCACACCCTTAGCTATGGATCAATCATCCAATGATCTCTGTAGCTCTAGTAAAAGTCCTCTCTATCATCTTCATATTGAGTTGGATAGTGAGTATGAACCAATAAGAAAGAGAACAAAACCCATTACTATTACAGAGTCTACTAAACGTATACTCAGGTTTGAAGGAAAGAAGAATCTTGATATTTGGTTAGATAGCAAACTATATCCCAAAGGTCCTAGCAAAAATAGCACTCCACCTTTCTATAATAGCTCTTCATTGTCGAGGTTCATTAGTGATGGTTATAATGGGTTTCTAGGTTATACACTTAACTTGGTTGCAGAAAAGAATGTCCTTAGATTGGAGAACCATCTTTTATCAAAACATAACAACAAGTTGTTACAGAAGCTAGAGGCCTGTCAACACAGGATTCATTCATTGCTGCATATTGGTATCAGTCGAGATGCTTATATACAACTTTTCCAGCTTTTATATTCAAATATGAAGCAAGGACAAGTACACAATTGCATACTTCCAAGGTCATCTGTGGGGTTAGAACTATCAGACAGAAAGTGAATAACAAAGTGATAGAGATTCAGGGTGGGCCTTTCCATATCAAGGCTAGCTTCAAGGGCGAGAAAAAGGAAGTTATATTCAATGAATTTAACAATAATTTCCTTGATTTACCCACCCTACAATGTTTAACAATTAGATTCTATGACTTGTCACTAGAAGAGGTGCAAGGAGTGGCTAGATTTGTGGTTAAACTTGATGAAACTGAGATTTTGAAATGCACAAAACTAGAGAGGGTCTCTATTACCTTGATGAATAGAGCACTTTCATCAGATCATTGCAATCACTCAATGTCATTTAGTGTTCAATGAGAACACAACATCTAGTGGCTAGGAGCATTTGAAGTAGATATAGAGGATTTTGATATATTGTATTGGGTTTTTCATCGAACACCAATACCTGATGTTATTAAGAGACAACAAGTAGAAGAATAGCTATTTGTTGAAGGATTTGGAAACTATAAGATTGAGTGGCACATAGCTGGTGACTTAAAGATACTCAAATGTATGCACAATGTATCAAAGGGAGCCAACTCCATATATTCTTGCCTACATTGCATGTCACTAGCCATAGAGTTGAACTCAAGCAATTGGAATAGAGCTCCCTCTAGGCACAACAAGGATCCACAGTTTAAGCCAGTCCTAGATATTCCTTTAGTAAATGCCCATATATGTACACTTCATGTGCTTTGTAGGATAATTGAAAAGCTTGTTCATCTTTATATAGGATTTGCATGGAAGCTGAAGCTATTATCAATTAAAACAGATGCTATAACAAAGATTGAAAAAGTCTTATATGCTGCAATTGGTCTGCATGGTGGTAATGTTGTTATTGAACTAGATCTTCAAAAGTCTAAGGATGGAAATTGTGTTCCCAAAAAGCCATCTATTGGTGGAGTGAAGGCTAGAAGGTTCATAGGCTTTCATGGTTCATGGGAGACTTGGCAAGATCAACTCTAAGGAATGGTGGATGAACTATTAGATACAATCAGTGGAAGTCCCTACATGATGCAATTAAGGATCATGTTGATAATGCACAAGCTTGGAATAGAAAAGCTAATGTTTGGAAAATACTAGACAATGTATTCTTTTATTATGATAAAATAGAGTGGAATGATGATTATCTCAAAGACTTCAAAAACCAATTGAACCTTTTTAAAAAGGCAATGATAGAAGCTTGGGGTACTCAACACTTCACTCACTATATGGTAAGAAGTTTGCATATGTATGTCTCTTTATTGCCTGACTTATATAAGGTTTTTTACTTGAATTTCTTTATTTATTAACTATGTAGTATATTTTATACAACCATGCTCCATATTTTATCAAGAAATATGGATCTCTATCTATCTAGTCAACCTAAGGTATGGAAAATTTACATTATCCAACAAGAAAAAAATAATTTAGACACACAAGACATGGAGGTGGAAGATACAAAGAAAACACTTTATTAGAGGTCTTTCAATGGTTCTACAAACAAATTTGGCACAAATTCAAGCTCAATGACACAACCGCATCATGTAGTACATCATCTTTGGCAAGGACTATATCCAGTGTTACCCAAAGAAGAAAAGAGGGATATTTAAACTCTTGTGCAAAGCAAAGATTTTCAGAATGATTACAAACTAGAAAAAGAGATGGAAAAAGAAGGCTTTCAAGAAACCCTTAACATCTTTTAGTCTAATTCTGTTGTAGAAGCGTCTTTAGTTTCAAGCAATTCACTAGGTTCTCTAGAGGAATCTTTTGTTTCATCCCACTCAATGAGACCTCTACATTTCAAGAACTCTTTTTTCCTATAGCCTGGAAGGAGATTCAAATTCTTGGCATCTCCTACATAGGAGAGCAAATAAGAGCCAAGAACTCTAAAGTATACTACCCTAGATTCATTGTATCCAAGCATGGGCCAAAAACTCTTATAACTTCTTCCTTCTCTACCAAAATTATCTTGTCTGAACCTCTATTGAAAACTTGGGATCCAATCACCTTAGAGATAGCTTTCAAAGCCATCATTGGCAAGCTTGGAAAGCTTGACAAGTTGCTATGATAAATTGCAATTGTTTGATTATTTAAGCTTCCAATATAATTACCAAGGCCTTGACTTTTTCCAAGCTTCAATGGCCTTGAGCCCTTGACTCTTCCAAGAAAGTTGTATGCATCTTCAATTTCTATCTGCACAATAAACCACCATAGTGTAATATGTTGGTAGATAAATATCCAATAATATTTGTCTATAATACATAACATACTCTAATATAAGCCACAATGGATATCTTGGAATTATCTTTCATACCTTAGGGTTTTCATCTTCTTCAAGAAGACTATCATCATAAAGATTTATTGAACTTTTTGGTTACTCCTCTAATGGAGACTTCAGTTTCTCTTCATACCCCATGTTATCAATACCAAGTCTCTGTTGAATTTGTGAGAACTCTTCCTCTGTAGATATCCCCCCCTTTTCACATTCCACAATTTGGTTAATACATGAATGCAAGGCTATAGAGAAGTCTTGAAAATTCTCTCCCTCAACATCAAGGCTTGCTAGCAATTCATGTTCATAACCTATAAAATTCTTATCATTTTGACCCCATGCTGCAAGGATTGCCAAGTAGTAGTCTTCTCTAAGATAAAAAAGGTGTTGAATATCATTTAGAAATATATCTCTTTTTGTTGATGAGATAACTCAAAAATATTGGGACACATTCAAGAGGACCTGTTTCAATCTCTACACTCAATTCTGTCTCCTTTTCTTCCACTTTTGTAATGTTTTCACTTTTAAACAAAGCAACATCAAATCCCTGCACTAACTAGTTCTCAATATCCTCTTGAAACATTTCCCTCTTCTCTTCAACCTCTTTATCTTATTTGCTTGCAATATCCTTTATCTTCTTCTCTTGTATTGTATTTGAAGAACAACTATCCATATAAATTGAAGATATACAAGAAATCCAACATCCTTCTGTACAAGAAGACATTGATGTTGCTTCTTTGATAAGAAGGGAAATCTGCTTCTCACTTCTTGAATTCCTCCCTCAATAAGACTAAACCTTGTTTACAAAGTTGTTCTAGCAACATTGGTAGAGCTTCCATTACATCACTATAATGGACAAATCCCTCAATCTCTAGGCCTTCCACATGTCTATCATAAAACTCCCTAAAATCCTTCAGTTTGTCTTCAAGATCCTTCAAGAGATCTTGCAAATCAAAGGGAACATTGAGCATATCTCTAATATAAACAAATCTAGATGAATTTTTAGTTGCATGAAGAAAATCAAAGAGCTTTTCATCACAAGTATCCTCTAGATCCTCTTCCTCCATTCCCTCTAAGAAAACTTCCTTTTAGTCATCCTGATTACTCACAAAACCAAATCCTGAAAACAACAAAGTAAATTTAGGGACACAATATACCAAACCCTTCATAAAATTTATGACTACTTAATATTCTATGAAGAACTCACTCTTGGCTTTAAAGTTTAGACTCCTTATATATGGCATGCTCACTAACAAATCCTGAGAAAGGGTTCAATGTTATCTTCCTCCTCTTAAACCAACAAACACAAAGCAATGTTATTGTTCTCCTCTTAAACCAACAAACACAAAAAAATATGCAACAATGATACCTTATCTCATTCATCTTGCATGTCTAAATCCCTAAGATATCACACATGTTAGATTGGTCAAAATACAATAGCAATGCCTTGTAAAAATCAAATTTTCCCTTTAAGCAGCAAAGGAAGCACACAATTTTACGTCTCATCAATATTTTTTTTGTTCAGGACTCATGAAACACAACAATAATGCCAAACCTCTTCATAGTTGATAAAATTGTGTTTCATGCATCAGCCAATCCAAAAAACTTGACGAAATCACATTTCACACATCCAAAAGATTTGTTTAAGATAATTCATCTAGAACATCAAAACCACATAATTTAACATATGTACAAGATTAAACCGAGATTGATGGAAAAATTTAGTCAAACCCTTTATAGAATTTCTAACTTCTTGATGTATCTTTCTCCTCTCAAACCAACAAACATAGAACAATGTCCAACAAATCACCCAGCGTATGCACCAAGGCCTCAAAAATGTAAGTTTTTTTACAAATCTAAGCTAGCTCTGTAGTATCAATGTAACAAATCTTGCTAAATGTTCCCAAAAAGAGCTTGACATATAAAATGCAATTAGTCATGGCTCTGGCCATAGATAGTAGTCATCTCATGTTTCATACGTCAGGAGGAATCCAAGTTTCCTCATAAAGAATCATGGATCAATAGAGTTTGATCACACAGAATGATAATTTTTCTTCCACTAATGTTGATAATAATTATGAGTGCATCAACTATATTAGTAATGGATTATTGAGTTTAAGATTTAGATATTGATGTTGCCATTCAAATTGAAAGTCCCACAAGGTTTGATTTCACTGTGGATAAGATTCAAATATTATAGATGTGAACATTCAGATAGGTTTCCTCTCAAGGGTTGAACTCATTCAGAATAAGATTTGAGATTTGCTAGATGACCATTGTTCTATTGTGAGACTTGTAAAACTTGATGACATAAATGATCTTTGATGAAATATGTATTAAAAAAAAAGACATGTGAAACACAAGAAGGTGTAGGTTTCTCTTATCCTCCAGAAGGCCTAGTTCGCATTTCATACGTCTTGGGCCTGCATTGTTTGATTGAAATTTGAGGTAGACTATGTGAGTAGTGTTTGTTTACTCCTATGTGATTGTAGATGACATTATATCAGAGATTTGGAGATATTCCTAATTTTGAAGTTTTTATTTGGATGTTTCAGATGGCTAGAACTATGCCCACTGCAAGGAAGAAGAAAGTTGATCCTAGAGGTCTTGCTTCAAAGATTTATCAATCCTCCAAGCCTTCTAAACTTACAAGGAAATCAAAGCCAAGGAGAAGGTTTTCACAACATGTTAGATTCCTAAAGGAGATTAGAAGTGCAATAAAGGCTCTGGATAATGCAATTCCAAAACTACCTTTTCAAAGGCTTGTCAGAGAAATTTGTGGTAAGCATTGTCTTAATAGTTTTAGATGGACTAGGGCATCTCTCAATTGTATTCAAGAGGCTGCATAAGATTTTTTGATTGAGTTTTTCCAAGATTCTTATATCCGTGCTGCTCATGCACATAGGCTTACACTTATGGATAAAGACATGATAATTCTAAGGAGGTTGAGATACAGGTTTTCAAAGGTCCTTGAGCCAATCTTCCTTTTTGATGTGAAGGCTTTCAATATTTTAAATACGCCTCCATATAGAAAAAAGAAAGGTAATCCAGGTCCTAAGGTTGAAGATGTCACCCATGAAAAGGACACAAGACTACATGAGAAAGAGGAAAAGGCTACAGAAGAGCAAGTAGATAAATAGAGGGAGTATAAAAGAAAGAAGGAAGAAGAAAAGGAAGCAGAACAACCCCCATCTTTTGAAGAAGAGCTATATACCCTTCTTGAAATGACTAACCCTAAGGGCTTCAATGTCTGTTGCTTTTTACCTGGTGATATTAACAAAAGATCTGATATAGTGTATTTTGACTCTTATTGTGTTCAAATTCTCAAGAATAAAATGCGTAACATGCTTGCCGTCGTAGTACTTTTTTAGCAGTCCATTGAGAGACGAATCCAAGCGATGCTTCCCAGCACTCCCATGGAATGTTAAGGATTTTTTCACATAGGGTTCTCAAGTCCGCCTCCTAATGGCAGAACATTCGCCGTCAAACCCACTGGGATCAACCTGAAATTTGGATTCCTACTAGTCAAGGTCTCCTGACAACATTCTAGCGTCGGGTCCTAGATATCCTACTTTACGCAGAGATACCCAAGCTGAGGCACATCCATGCGCACTTGGTTCAAAGAGAATGGGAAACGAGAGGGATGTGCTGCTCAACCTCTCTACTCGTAGGGCATAGTTCCATTCCGGTCCCCTAAAATGGCATGAATCAGGGTTCTAATCTAACAATTTCTAAGGGTTGGTAAAACCTTATGAGAAGCCTCCCAGCTCTTTGGGACCACCCTGCCATAAGGTGGACTCGTCAGGGGATTTCGCCCACCCGCTTCCCTCAATAGGCATTCTTTAGTTATTTAATTAGGTCCTACCATATTTATGTGTGACATTTAAAATCGGTTTCCTTAATTAGGAATTTTAAGGAATAGGGTTCGTTTTGTAATTTATAGCACAGACACGAATGCAAAGAAAGTAGTCCTTTTGACAAACAAGTTTAGAGAGAGAGAAAGAGAGAGAGAGAGCTTGGAGGTCTTTTTCCCTCAATGATCGAGATCAATCCCTCAATCATAGTTTGGAGCAAAGAGCATAAAATATAAAGCTACTAAAAAAGGGTTGTGAAACAAAAGATGCATCGAGGTACTTGTTATTCGATTGTTTGGTTTAGGGCAGCAATTTTAGATATGTTTAGTGTGTAAATATGGGCTCTTTGCCCAACAAGCAATGCCTCACTCCACTCTTTGAAGCCACTATAGTGGATTGCTCTCTCTTTTTTCCCTCTTAACAAGTTCTCTATAGACTTTGGGAGATTTCATTGAGAGGCTACTAAATGAAATGAAAGGAGGCTATCCTAAGGCATTTGGTGAGGGCCATAGTAGGGTAAAAGACAGGCAGACCATATAGGCTAGCAACATATTTTGAGGTGGAGGATCTAGGGTGTGTGAGGCGTCGTCAATTGACGCTTGATCCCTTTGCTCTTGCAAAAGCCTTCAAACTCCTTTGAGTTGAACTCACCACCACCATCTGTTCTAAATTTCTTCACACTTTTCCCTGTTTCATTCTCAGCAAGTTTTAGCCATTCTTTAAACTTACCAAAAGCTTGAACCTTATCATGAAGGAAGTACACCCACATCTTCCTACTGTAGTCGTCGACAATCAACATAAAATAAGAAGATCCCGCCAAGGCCTGTGTAGGCATCTTACCACACAAGTCAGCATGCACCAACTCTAGAGGAGCATGTGCTCTATTCTTGCTTTCTTGTGGAAATGCCTTTCTTTGTTGCTTGCCCATCATACAAGCTTCACATGGTTCCTTCAATTCAGTTATTGTAGGTAGGTGAGCAACCATACCTTACTTTTGCATCTCCTTCAACACTGCAAATCCGATGTGTCCAAACCTTTCATGCCAAAGCTTACTTGTGCCCACTCCAGCGGTGGCTGTAAGAGCACTTAGCTCATACAGGTTGTTCCTTCTTTCTCCTTTGCCAACAATTGTGCCAGAACTATCAAGAATTTTTGTACTTGTCTTCTTGAACCTCACTTCATGACCAAGATCAGTTATGGTAGCTGATAAGAGATTTCTCCTAATTTCAGGAACATACAACACATTTGAAAGCTTTTTGACTTCACCATTTGCAGCAACAAAAGAAATAGTACCTGTGCCTATAGCAAGGCATTTAGCATTATTTCCAACCGTCACAGTGATGGATTCTTGTAGAGGGTGCATAGAACTGTATAGACCTTTCTTGTTGGTCATGTGACGGGAGGCCCCACTATCCAACACCCATGAGTCAGTGGTAGATTCTTCTTGCACCGAGGAGCACACTTCCTCAATGGTCACCATGAATAATTCCAGCTCTGCTTCAGCCGTATTGGCTGTCTCTTTCCCTTTACTTTTAAGAGTACCATTCTTTTCATCTGCCTTCTTGACACAACAATCTGCAATTGCATGTCCTTTCTTCTTGCAATAGAAGCACTCTCCTTGAAACTTCTTCTTTCCGCCCTTCTTCTTTTTGTCACCATCATTTTTGGTGGAGAAACCACCTTTGCCTTTTGCATTGGCAAAGAATGTAGCATCTCCATTGTTGCTTCCTTCTCGGGCTTTCAGCCTCAACTTCTCCTCCATTAATAATGCACAAAACTCCTCAAAAGTCAAAGCTTGAGGTCTCACCTGAGTATTAAGGGCAGTTTCTAGTCCATCAAACTTTTGTGGACAAATTCGAAGACACCTCCGAGCTAGCTCTTTGCTAGTCTTTTGTATCCCAGCGCCAGCCATCTGGTCGCGCAGATTCTTAATCCGAGTGATGAATGCTTCAACCATCTCTCCTTTAGTAAACTTCTCCGCTGCTAGTTGATTCTCCAAGTTTTGAATCCTTGTTTGGTTTCGTGTTTCATACTGACTCCTTAGTACATTCCAAGCCTCTGACACTTTGGTTATATGCTGAATCAAAGTCAAAACACTGTCAAAACAGCTTGTAACTAAGGCACACAATGCATCTGCATCCTTTCATTTCCAAGCTCGTAGAAGATCTGCATTCGAAGGAATCATCACACTAGGATTTGATGGGTCGGGGGTAGGCTGTGGTTCTGCGTCAATCCCCAGCACAGTCTCCAGAAGCTCATAAGAATCAAGGATAGTTGTAATTTTGAACTTCCACAAGGTGTAGTTTGTACCATCTAACTTGCCTTCGCTGAAGGTTGGTGGACGAATCCTCAGTTTTTGAATAGCCGGTACAGCAACACCACCTCCTGCACTGCTTCCTAATGTGGCAAAACCGCTTTCGGAAGTCGACATAGTTTCTCTTTGGTGTTGAAGCCTTTTCCTCTTGCACACTCTCCGATCTCTAGAGCCCCCTGGGCTCTGATACCATGTAAAATATTACACGGTGCAGCGGAACAGAATTTGAGAAAGAGATAGAGAGTACACAATAGATAAGAGGAGAATCAGTAAATTCTTTAACTCCAAACAACTGATACAAAGATGGCTCTGTCCACCCATGCGCTTCCACTGTGTGAAGCTTAGATGGCGATCTAGACAGAAGATAGGTGAAGAGCTTAAGGCTAGCTAGAACAACAACTCTGACTGGGTAAAAGATGAGTGATCGATGGCTGTGAAGGGGTTTAGCTTTTATAGCCTGCGAAGGCCATGAGGTTCGCTTGACCGACCTACCATATAAGCCTCCACTAGTCGGCCAGGGAATATTCCCTTTACCATCGGGCCAG
This sequence comes from Lygodium microphyllum, assembly GCF_053477565.2. Classification (NCBI taxonomy): domain Eukaryota; kingdom Viridiplantae; phylum Streptophyta; class Polypodiopsida; order Schizaeales; family Lygodiaceae; genus Lygodium; species Lygodium microphyllum. The sequence goes on from NC_141156.1 coordinate 40,723,941, forward strand.
GGGTGCTGCCCCTGGATCCCCGCCAGGGGACCGCTGGCCCCCCTGGGACCCCCTAGCCAGGGGCCGCTTAGGGGTCCCTTTTAACTCCCTTACCCCGCAACTCGATGCAATGCGCCTCGAGTTGCTACCAACTTAACCACTCCGTCTAACCCAAAGATTAGACCCACAATGGTCACCTTTTTGCCATCCGGTCACATAGACCTCATCTGATATACAAGTCAGGACTCAACCAATGTCCGGGCTCACATTTGGCTTCTCCTCATAATGGGGGCCTTACAACTTTGAGCACCATGGATCATTGCTAGCACCTAATGAGGGTGGGGCATTGATCATATCTAACACCCCCCCTCTTGATGCAAGACCATCAGATCGATTAGGTAATTCGCTTGCAAAGGTGTAACTTAAGTGATGATCACCTCAATGTGCTAGGCAGAGTTAAGCCGCGTTAAAAATTCTGCCTAGTATCGCACTCAGCAAACCAACTTAAAATTTTCAATCCTAAAGGTCCTACCCACATTCAAGGAATGTTAGGGTTAGTTAAATGCAAGAACGATCTAGGGTTTTACCCCAAGGATCAATTGACCAAATACTAGACTTCTGTTTGTATTTAGAAACCCTAGGGCCAAATGTTATCGGCAAGTAAGGTTAGGGTTGGGTTGGGTCAAGAAGACATCCCAAACCCTACATCTTGACCAAACATATTACTTGACCAAGGAATGCCGTTTGATGGGAGAAATGATCCCACAAGTTAGGTGCGACACTTGTCTCATGCAACAAGTTGCAACGTCGCATGGCTTTGTGTTTAAATCACAAGATAGATTTGCCACTCCTTGGAATGAGGTTGGCACGTTCCAAGTACAAGTTTAATTTGCAAGAGGATGAGTAGTCATCCTACTACATCACCTTCCCTTGAGGCTAATTTGCCAAATTAGGGGAGTTGTGTACCGTCTAGCAAGAAATTGACCAATCAAGTTAGGGCGACAAGGTTGCCCAGGATTTACTATCTTAATTTATGGAACCTAAGGTGTTGGTTAATTTGGGTTAACAAGATATAACCCTAACCCAAGGATAAAAGGGTAAACAAGCAATGAAACCCTTGGGGATCTTGCCAAGTCGCAATTGATCCCGGATCGAATGCTGGATGCATTCAGAGAAAAGAAATTATACCTTAGCAGTTGGCCAAACAAACGACTGCTGGATTGATTGTGTTTGTACAGTTAGGAGCAATGTTTGTACTTCTTTGATCAATGAACTAAAGCTGGAAAAATAATTAATGCTTTAGGTTGAAGGCTTGGAGGGAGGGGTAGCATCAGTTACCCACGACTATCTGCCTGACCCTATCCAAGGGGGTTGTTAGCTGTGCCGGGTACGTGGACCGAACCCGCCGTGAGAGGTCTCTCCGTGGGTGCTACTTGGAGCAGGAGGATGCTTGGATGCCAGGGGGGCTCTGGCCGTAAATCCCTTGCCTTCGGGTCCTACACAAGAGGCCGATGTGACTCGAGATTGGATCTCGAGGCCCGCATACTAGTCTACGGGAGGAAACTTGGATTAGTAATCCCTGAGGATTACTAGATTGCCTTTGGGCAAATTATGGATTAGCCTTCGGGCTGGATTATATGATGTATTCCAAAGACTGATAAATAAGAATTGTTGAAAAGGAACTTGTTTGACATTGTTTTTTTATGTCAGTGCTTAAGTTATGTGAAGGAACCAGTGACTAATTGGCTAATTAAGGAAGCTATCTTTGCATGTCAAACTAAATGTGGTAGGTAATTAGATAACTAAAGCAACCCCGAGGAAAGTGCGGTGGATGTGACCATGGGTCTGTCCTACGGAAGGGTGGTCCCGGTTTGCCGGGAACTTTTCTCGAAGGAAATTGACAGCAAGGAACAATGACCTAGAATCTAGAGTACTAGAGTCCCAATTTATGTTGTTTTAGGGGAATGAAATGGGACTATGCCTTACGAGCAGAGAGGTCGAGCTTTGCATCCCTCTCGTTTCCCGTTCTCCTTGAACCAAGTGCAGCATGAATCCACTTCGACCCTAATGTTTCTGCGTAAAGTAGTTCGCCTAGGGTTCGACACTAGCTACCGTTCTAGGAATTTGACCATTGGGAAAACCCTGATTCAGGTCGATCCTAAGTGGGAACGGCTGGAATGCTTCCGCTACATGGCAGAATCGGGAGGACCTAGATCGCAAACCCCGTGACATTCGGTGGGAGTGCCAGGCGGCGCTATCTGGACTCTCTTCTCGATGGGCTGTTAAGACGTGTCCTACGAGTGAACAGATGGACACGTTACAAAATATGCCAACCTTGACTTATTTAGTGACATTATGCTTATAACTTGGATTTGTACTTTTAAAAAATGATAAAGAAGTTTATTATACAATTTATATACATGATTAAGGATACCTTTGGAAGACTTCAACCATTTGTAATATAAGAAAACAAAATGATATTATGCCATGCTTCTTTGATGAAGAATCGTGGCCACATTTCATATTGATATGTTGATGAATGATGTTAAATCTTGTGCTATCATGTCTTATGACTAGTAGTTACAAGATGCTAAAGCCAAATCATAAGACATAGTGTTGTATAAACCCCATTGCTATGTACACAACACCATATTACATTCCAATCTTCCATGTCTTGACAAACTAACCTATGGTGCTACTATAAAGCACTCCTAATAGTCATTTGTATAATCCCTACATAAGTAGTATAATTCAAAAACACAATAAATTGTACTCTTTAGTGTGTCCACACATAAAAGTGACAATCCATGGCAGTTTTCGCTCAAGCATAAGAAACAATTATACAATGTAAGACTGCTAATCCTAATGTACAACTTGACAAAATATGAGAGAATAGAAGAAAGGTAGAAGAGATCCTTGAATCTTAATTACCACATTTTCATGGAGAGTTCTACTAGTATTGGCTCCAACTAATAAGCATGAACTAGCACCTTAAAACCCACAAACTTGTTGAATTGTCTTATCCAATACCACTTTTTACTCTGCCTCCAAATAGTCTTCCCCTCAATAAATCCACAAACACTTTCCACTTGCCTCAATCCACTTTGCTTGGTGGATGTTGGAGCATCTAAGAATTTGATCAAGACAAGGTTGTTGAGAAATATAATCTCCACATAGTACTCATGAATGTGGTACACTTCTTGGAGTAAAGGAAGACCAAAGCTCAAGAATATTACTTAAGGAAGTAGGTGGAGGACTAGTTATCTAGATAGAAGATATAAAGGTTAGAGATACTTTGAAGGTGACTCCTCTAGCTTGTTCAATCCTCTCCTCAAAGGTTAGAGGCCTACAACCAGAAATTGAGAAGACTAGGCAACGTGCAAGTTGTAGTGGAAGGCAAAAGGCTATATGATGAAGTTAAAGGCTATAGTGGAAGGTGCAAGATTGTATGGTGAAGATTGTCAATGACCTCAAGAAGAGGTGTCCTACCTCCTCCCATGCCAGGAATGGTATACCCACCAAATGTAATCCCAAGGACAGTTTCCTACCCCTACCCCAGATGTGAATAGTGCCGCAGTATAGTGCATCGAATCCACAATGGCTGTAGATGACCAATGTCTCAAATGATGGTTTAACCATAATAGCAGTGGCCTCAGACAATTCCTCCAATGGAGACTCAACAACAGTAGAATCCTACCAATTGGAATCAACAACCCCAAGTCTCAATAGGAGCTTTGAATCAAAACCAGAACAAAGGACCCTTTGGATTAACCCAACCAGTGTATGCGGTGATCATAGAAGCTTCCCAAGACCCTACTACAAGTACTCTAGGAGGTGAAAATCTGAAGGACTACTTGTGCAATTTAGTCACAAGCATCAAGAAGGAGCTTATGGATATGATTACAGGCACTGAAGGTAAACACTGCCAATATATCCACTCATGCGGGAGGAGGGAGAGATGTGATGCAATCTAATACATGGTGTGGAAAGTGTCATCAAGCAGGACATTTAGCCACTAAATGTACTCGAAAACCAACCATATCTAAAGTTTTTTTTTCATACTGTTTGAGGAAGAATCATACAGAGGATATCTGCTCCCTGAAGGAGATGCATGATAGAAGAAAGAAAGATGAAGAAGCAAGGTTCAACTTAGTAGAATCCAAGATGACCACCCAGGATATCGAAACAAAGCCTAGGAAATTCAGTCCTAATTTTTGTTGGGGTAAAAGGCCTCTAGGTCTACCCCTGTACACTATGACCACCCATTCTTTATTCATATATAATATGATAGTGCAATAAGGCTGTCAGTTCAATTGGATAGCACCTACATTGTGTGTGCTCTTTTCTCTCGCATCTTTCTCTTCTCCTTCTCCACTGCCATTGCATCCCCTTCAACTGGTATCAAAGCTTTGGATCAAAGCTTGATCATGGAGCTTGGCCCGACATTACTTCAACCCGAACTGAAGACCTAGAGCTTGGAGCTTCAATGCCAGCCATGGCTTCTTCCCCCCGAGGTAAGATTTCATCTCCCGCTTCTCCTCGGCCCTCATAGACTCTTTGCATGTGTTCCTTGGCTTCATTGGGTACCTTGTATGCCCCCATTTGCCCCCTTATCCTTAGCATAACCAGCAGGCCCTACGGTAGTAGCTCATGTCTTTTTGCGCTTGTTTCAAAATTTGGCTCAAAAATCCCATTTTTTCTCATATCTCAAGCATCCGGAACCCGATTTAGGTAAGGTTAGAGTCTAGCTTGGGTTTTTGGAACGCTCCGAATCCAATGGTGATGTTAGATCTGCCAAATTATGATTTGAAAAATTTATGTACCAGATCTGAGTTGATTTACAGTAAGAAAATGTCATGCTCTTAGCTTATGTGACGCTCTCGAGGCCTGTATTTGATGCCCAAATGCTTTGGGGATGTTTTCCCAATGTTTTGAGATGATTTGGGACTTGGTTTGAGCTTCCATAGCTCGATTTATGCAAGGACTTATTGATGTACATTGTTTAGGCAGCAAGCTTTTATCAAGGACGGCTTATGCATAATGCTCTTTGTTGACATTTGGGTGTCATGTTGGATGTATTGATGCTTGGTCATCATGGTTTATGTTTGGATATGCTATTTGAGAGCTATTGATGAGCCTTAATTTGGATGCGGACACTTCATTGTTGGTTGGGATTTATGTTACCTTAGTTGACAAGTTATTTTACCTCCAGTTTGGTTATGCCTATGGTCTACGGGTGCTCCCGACTACTCGAAATGATATGCTGATGTATTTGGATGATGCCACTTTGATGTTTATGCTCCTAGATGCTTCTTGAGCAAAGAGTAGAGCTCAATTCTTGGTTCACTATCATTTTCTTTGCAGCTGGCATTTCACTTGACAAGGTTTATGCCTCGTGCTATCCATTATGGGACTGATGTCTAATGTGGATGCTTTTGGGTTCAGCTGCAGTATGGTAGATGTTTGGGCTTGAATCGACTTGAATTTGAGAATTTTGTGAAGTAGTTTGCATTTGGTTGGCTTATCACTTATGTATCTTGGATGCTATTTGGCCCTTAATGCCCCGATTATGGATCTTGGATTTACTTGGATGTAGATATATGCTTGAGCAGTGCTTGGTCCATTGTCTTGGCAGTTGGTTATTGAGCTTTCATTGCTCATTGATGCTTGGTTCTTTGCAGGTTACTCCTTGAATAGCGGACTTCTTGATAGTTCTTAGGTTTAGCAGTTATGGCTTTGTTGCTTCTGTGTTGCCTAGCTTCTATACTAGTTGGGTTGCTTTTGCCCATACATGTCAGAAAGCAGTTTCTCTTGATGCTTACCTAGCTATACACTTTGTCTACTATCATGTACTTTACAAAGCCACTTATTTGGATGTTGTTGTATAGATACTTGGGCTTCTCCTGGAGCTTGACCATTGCAGGATCTTATGCCACTTACCGGTCTTGCATTGACTTGGATGCTACTATATGGTCTAATGTACTGCAAAGTCATGTTTGCCATTATGGTTATGGGCTGATTTCATGGCTGAATACCATATGCTCTGTTGACAGATGTCTTGGCCTTTACACCATTGTGGTTGGTTATGTCATGAACTTAGCTACGAGTCTTTTTCATGTGGGAGCTTCTGCATCCCTAGTTGATGCTTCTGTGCTTCCCTCTCTAGTGAGGATGGAAGAGTACTTGCAGCAGCATGCTTCTACCACTTGTGCTTCTACTGACATTTTTCTTGATGAGCGGGTTCCCTATGTTGGGATAGCCCTCGACTCCTTGAGCTCTGTGGTGGATGCTATGGATAGCCCTATTCATAATGACTTGGATTCCTTGTCGTCTTCTACAGATTCTTCTTCTATAGATGTATGCTTCCATTGTGGGAAGCTTGGATATATTAAAAGAAAATGTTTCAGATGGATTAGGGAGCAGCAGAGATAGAGATGGACTCAACATGAGCAAAGAGTCAGAGATACAGGAGATGCAGCGGGTGTTACCACTGTTACTAGTGGTGAGGTACATGTTGTTACCCATGATGATGCAGTTCAGCATGTACTCCTATCATCTAGTTTCCCTACAACTTTCTTGCTCAATGATATGGCCTATGCCCCTCGGATTGGCTATTGGATTCCATGGCATCTTGTCATGTTACTCCACATAGAGCATGGTTCTCTACTTACATGGAGTTTGATGGATGCATTTCTTTGTGCCTTGAGCAGACTTATGCTATTATTGGTATAGGGGACATACACCTAGCTTTGCCTAATGGGACTCTCTTATGCTTAGGGATGTTTTACATGTTCCCATGCTCAGTAAGAGCTTGATTTTCGTCAGTCAATTGCATGATGCAGGTTACTCTATTTCTCTTCAGGATAGGTCATGGAAGATCTGTCATGGTTGATTGGTTTTGGCCAGAGATTCTAGAGTTGGTTCTCATTACCCAGTGCATGTCTCTCATGTGGGAGATTCTATGGTTGTAGTTATTCAAATACCACATGCATTGTTATGGCATTATTGCTTAGGCCATATACACCACAGAGAGATGGAGATATTGTCTCGTTAAGACTCATTGTTGCCTCCTATGTCACTTACAAATCTTGATGCTTGCCCTGATTGTACTCTTGGTCCTTACAAAGCCCCCTTGGCTTATGGCAATCGTACGAGACATGCTCCTCTAGATCTTGTCCATTGTGCAGTATATGGACCTATGCCTTTCCAATCACTTGGTGGAGCATCGTACTTTGTGACCTTTGTTGATCATGCTACCCACCGTGTTTGGGCTTTTACCTTGGTGCAGATTGAGGATGTTGTAGTTATGCTTGACACGTTTATGGATTTTGTTGGTAGCAGGCTTAGGGGCTTGTAGATGGATTATGAGAGTTATGCTCTCTCTCCTAGCTTTTGGACCTCTTGTTAGCAGTATGGCATTGATTTCTTGTGCCCACGGTATTATGGGATTGCTCATGGCATGTGCCTGACCTTACAGGCAAAGGTTGCTTCTATGCTTACCATAGTTAGGTTGTCTTATGGATTTTGGGCTGAGGCCCTTATGACGGCAGTCTATTTGGTTAACAAGACGTCGTGCTTGACCTTGGATTGTATTACACCCCATGAGACATGGAGTGGCATGCAGCCCTCCTATGATTACTTGAGGATGTTTGGCTGCTAGGCATCTATACGTATGCTACATGAGCCTATGTCACGTAGATGTATCCTCCTTGGTTATGGAGATGGTGACTTTAAGGCCTACAGATTATGGGATTTGGATCCCAACAGGTCATATGCAGCCGTCATGCTATCTTCTATGAGATGTAGACACCTCTTAGGCCTCTTGACGAGTATTCACTATGCTTTATGGATGATTTTACATAAGCTACAATGCCATTACAGCAAGCTATTTATGCTGAAAATGAGGCACTTATTGGCCCAGATGAGGTAGCTATGCATAGCAGCCAGGCTCAGGATGCTGGTGGTCAGTTGCTAGACCCCTTACAGGCTCATGAGAGCCATTTTCTTGTAGTTTTGTAGGCTGGACAACCAGCCATATATTATTCTTATGCTTCGTTGAGGCCACATGTAGCCTTGAGACCCCGTTGGATGAGTGTCCGGTTTGTTGGCTCTCTTTCACTGATTGACTCTGGAGAGTCTGAGTGCTCTCTGTTGTCTTGCATGCGACATGTTGATGCTATGCGTGACTCTGATGCTTTACAGCCATGCTGGGCCTCTTGCCCGTGTACACTGTGACTGCCCATTCTTTATTCATATATAATATGATAGTGCAATAAGGCTGTTAGTTTAGTTGGACAGCACCTACATTGTGTGTGATCTTCTCTCCCTCATCTTCCTCTTCTCCTTCTCCACTGCCATTGCATCCCCTTCAATTTTGATCCAAGGAGGTTTCCCTCTCAAAGTTATAGAGCACGATAGTCTGGCCAAAGATCAAAGGCGAAGTATTACAGATGTGGAGAAAAGGGTCATATCTCACCAAATTGTCCAAAACCTAGAAGGTCTATGGACTGCAAGCCCTTATGTAGTCGATGCAAAGGAGAAGGCCACACTCCAAAAGTCTATCAAGTCCCACTCCTATGAAAGCTACTCCTGATACTCAAAAGCCCAAGAACCTGCTTCCAATTTGGTGGAATTAGAGGTTACTGCAATAATGCATGCCAAGAAAGGAGAATCCTCAGTTCCAAAAGGGAACATTCCCTCTTCTAAGACCATGAAATTTAACCTTCCTAGGGAGAATCTGAACATTGTAGCACAGAATAATGTAGTACAAAGCACAGAGCCACAGAGAGTGACATAGCCAATTGCAGAGACATGACTAGAGATCCAAGAGATAGAGGATGCTAAAGTGCCTCCTCAAGGAGAAGAAGCACAGACGTTGCCACTCCTAGAAGAAAGAGGGAAGATAAGAGTGGTGTGGCCCCATTCCCTAGCCGATTGGAGAAACCTATGGATCCTATCAAAGAATATGACTTGGTCAAAGACTTAGACACTTTTAAACTAAACCTAACATTTCGACAGTTGATGACGTTATCTCTTAGCTGTCAAAAGAAATTCAAAAGCATATTGACAAGAAGAAGAGGCCTACAGATTGCTCCCTTAATGGCAACCAAGTCCAATAGAGCCTCAGAGCCTATGAAGGAAGTGGATGTGGCTAATGCCTTCATGGATCCTAGAACCCCAAAGATTGGCATGTGGATTAAAGGATGTTTTATAGCATATGCATTGATTGATGGAGGCTCATTAGTAAACATAATGACAAATTGAAAATGAAAGATCTAGGCTTGCAAGCAATGCAACCTATGCAATGGCTTATCCGATTGGAAGATCAGAGCACAATCAAGCCTTTGGGAATTCTCCCATACGTGAAGGAAACCCTCGCAAGAAGGGATTATTGGCTGACATATCTGGTGGTCAAACCAAATTCCTATAAGACCTCATACCCTATTTTTCTAGGAAGACCTTGGCTCTTTGAAGCAAGAGCAAGGACGGATTGGTCCAAAGGAACCCTAACCCTAGGCAGAAGAGCCAATAAAGTGGTGTTGAATTTGTATGGATCACAAAAAGGCAATGGATCCACATCCATCAAAGTCGTATAAACTCCTCCAAACACAAAGTAACAAATGGTACATCAAGAGATGAAGAAACTATCAAATAGATCTTTCCCAAGAAAGCAAAGGCACAGTCCCTGACAACGGGCACTATAAGCCAACTGCCAAAGGAAGCAAAGTCTTTGTCAATGGTGGGTGAATACCTCTTGCCTAAACCTGAATTGACTTCTAAAATTACCTTTAACAGTGAGATAGAAGCATAGATGTACTTTTCCCCTTATTACATGGTTGTAGCAGAGATAGAGATAGAGACAGAGATAGAAGCAGAAGTAGAGGATATAATAGAGAGTCTATTCTTCTCTTACAGAGCCTCCACAGAGGTAGAAATAGAATGTGAAGAGGATGAAGGTGATAATGCCGAAGAAGAGTATGAAAGCGAGCTAGATGAGTCTGTCCTCCTTGCAGAAGGTAGAGATGAGAAGGAAGTTCCAAAAGCTGAAGATCCCTTGTTGTTCAACATTCTAGAATGACTATGGTACCCTTTGGAATGATTAATGATTCATATCATAAGAAAAACCTCTATAAGAAATGGATTAAGAAGAATAAGCCTTCTTTTAGCAGTGGTTCTTGATGCCCTAATCCACCTCTCTCATCACGAGAAGATGATGATGATGCACCTTGCCAACAACCACTAGCCTTGTAGTTCAAATAAAACCCAAAAGGTTCCTGTTATGTGACATTCTTAGATGCATTCTCAGAAGACAAGTCCTCGAGCCAAGAAGTAACTCATCCCCAAACCAAACCCAAAACCACTCTAGTACCCTTTCAGCTTCCCAAAGAGCAAGCTAAGTCTCCACTAAAAGAAGAAGTTGGTTTCAATGAATCATCAAAAGGGGAGACCACTCCCTTGAGGGAGTTGGATCTATACCCATAAGCAATCCGTGGGACATTTATCCGCAAAGTGGAAGGAGAAAAGCAACTAACGTTTGTGGATGCAGAAGGTACTAAACATCAGCTGAAGGTGGATATAAATCTTCCAGAAGAAGAACTATTGGTCATGCGAGACCTACTGAAGGAGAACTTGGACGTGTTTGCATGGTCATACAAAGATCTAAAGGGGATTGATCCCATAGTATGCCAACATCACATCAACCTGGAGCCTGATGCCAAACCTATGAGACAAAGACAAAGGTGCATGAATCCAAATTACTCTGCCTTAGTGAAAGTTGAACTACTGAAGCTCCTTGAAGTTGAATTTATTTATCCAGTCGCCAATAGTGAATGGGTTTCGCCCATTGTGGTAATACCCAAGCAAACTGCAACCAATAGTGAGGCAAAGACAGAGGCGCATGAATCCAAATTACTCTGCCTTAGTGAAAATCAAAAAACTAAAGCTCCTTGAAGTTGAATTTATTTATCCAGCGGCCAAAAGTGATTGGGTTTCGCCCATTGTGGCAATACCTAAGAAGAATGGAAAGTTGCAAATATCTGTGGACTTCCGAAAGCTGAATTCCAAGACGAAGAAGGATCATTTCCCTATCCCTTTCATATTCCAAATCTTGGATATAGTGGTAGGCCATGAGCTCTATTCCCTCTTGGATGGATTCAGCAAATATAATCAAGTCTAGATTGTAGAAGAAGATCAATCCAAAATGACCTTCACAATAGAATGGGGAACCTATGCCGAGTGATGCCGTTTGGGCTTTGTAACGCTCCTGCTACCTTCTAAAATGAGTGATGATGGTCACATTTCAAAACCATATGCATGACTTCATTGAGGCGTACCTAGATGACTTCTGTGTCTATAGTCTAATCCATAAGCATTGGGGACACCTAGAGCATGCTTTGACAGATGTCGAGATTTTGTGATTTCTCTCAACCCTGACAAATGCATCTTTGGCATCTCGTCAAGAGTTCTTCTGGGCCACATTGTCTCTATGTAGGGGATAGCAACAGATCCCGCAAAGATTGAGAATATTGCCGCCTTAACATCGCCAACCAACCTCAAACAATTGAAGGGATTCCTTGGCCATATGGGCTATTACAAAAGATTTATTATGCACTTTGCAACAAAGGCAACCCCCTTGCATAAGCTCCTGAGAAAATATGCAGAGTTCACGTGGACCACTAATTGTGATGAGGCATTCAACACTCTGAAGCAATGCTTGATTGAGGCACCCATCTTGCAGCCTCTTGATTGGACGAAAGAGTTCCATGTGCACACTGATGCATCAGTTGAAGGCCTAGGTGTAGTCTTATGCCAAAAAGGACCCTCAAAGTTAGATCAACCTATATATTATGCCAGTTGGAAGGTAACCGATAGAGAAAAGAACTACACAGTGACAGAGCTTGAGTGCCTAGCAATGGTGTTTGCCTTGGAGAAGTTCTGACACTATCTGTTGTTGATGCACTTCAAACTCTATGTGCACCATGAAACCCTATCCTTCTTTATGAACAAGGCAGATGTGAAGGGAAGAATGATGAGATGCCTCCTTCTGTTTTAGGAGTTTGACTTCGAAGTGGTTACCAAACCCGGTCGCTTTCATGTTCTGGTTGATCATCTGTCACAAATCCCTCAAAGCAATGACAAAGAGCAAGATGATCCAAACCTTCCTAATGCATCCTTGTTTCTAGTTGAAACTATTACCCCATGGTACGCAGACATAGCCAACCTCTTGGAAACCCAACAATATCCCCTTGGTATCTTGGGCTGTGAGAAGAAGAAGCTTCTACTGGAATCAGCCCCCTACACCTTGTTAGGTGGTGCTCTATACAAGGAAGGCAAAGACGAAGTATTGCAAAGATGTGTTGCAGGAGAAGATATCGGAATCATGTTGAGAGCATACCATGATGAGCCCTATGGTAGACAGTTTGTAGGAGAAGTGACAGCTAGAAAGGCCTTGCTTGCAGGATATTGGTGGCCAACCGTCCACAAGGATACCTATGACTACTGCAAACATTGTGACGTCTATCAATGAATGGGGAAGCCTACCAAATCTAATGCCATGCTACTACAACCCATTCTTCCCCTAAAGTTGTTGAGAAGTGGGGAATCAACTTCATGGAGCCTATTGATCCACCAACCAAAAGGAAACAAAACAGATTCTAACAAGGACAATTGTATCCTCTACTCGATTCTAACAAGGACAATTGTTGCATGTCATCGTGATTGGGATGATCGACTTACAAAGGCTCTCTAGGTGTACAGAACCTCCCATAAGTCCAAACCCATTTCCAATTGGTGTATGGAATAGAAGCCATCTTTCCTATTGAACTTGAGCTACCCTCTCTGTGTGTGGCTATCAAAGAACGCTTGGGAGATGATGAGTCTCTACAACACCGTCTCTTGCATCTAGAATGTCTAGATGAGACTCACAGGATAGCCCTACAGTGCATGGAAGCCACACAAGCTCACAGAAAGGTCTATCATGATAGCTTCATCAAGCATAAGGAGTTCAAGGAAGGTGACTTAGTCCTAGCCTATGATTCCCGATTTGGCAAGTTTCCAAGCAAGCTTCAACAAAGATGGATGGGCCCCTATAAGGTACTTGCCATTAATCCTAATGGCTCGATAGTCGATGCTTCAGATGATCTCTTCCTGATTAATAGCTATCGCTTCAAGATGTATTACCCTCCTTGGGAATCCTGGCAATCACCGCCACTGATAGCTTCCTCATTCCTCGCACAATGGTCGATACAGCTTTACCTAATGTTCCTGATAACCCTCTTGCTGATCTTAATGATGTGGCTTTGTTATGTTAGCCTCTCGTAGCCACCTTCCACCTCTCCTTGGCTTCTTGTCCATCCGATCTAGCAAAGGTGGTGAGGATGGTTCTGATACATGGCGTTCCTGCCATTCTCCTCTTTCAATATAATAATAATAATATATATATATATATTAGTTATATGGGGGAGAAAAGGACTTCGGTCCCTGTCATGTCGTCGAGAAAGGGGGAAACACCCTCAGGATTAGGGCAAAAGAAAATAAAAAACAAATTTGTTATAGGAGAAAATGAAGAAATTCCATGTCATAACATGCCTCTAAGAAAAGGTGGCACACACCCTTAGAAGGGAAGCTGGCTGTGGAAAAGGTGGTAACACCCACAATCCACGATAGCTGAATCTCTAGTATAACTCTTGTAGAAGAAGTTTCAAAGCCGATTCCCTTGGTGCGTTGAATCCTGTAACCTCATCAAGTGCTTCTGACTCCTCCAACAAACGTTGTTTCTCTCCTATATGCAATCCAAGTACCGGACTTGTTGGCTACCTCCCTGGGTATGCCTCTTCAACAACCAATCCACATTGACATTATCAACCCAGATGAAGCTGATCTTCATCGACAAACCTAGAGCGATGTGAGCTTTCATGGGGATGTGAGTATGGGTTGCCCTCATGTAACCATCAACAGAGTGTGAGACAAAGGGTGGGGTGAGTGATCGGCCTTTGCCCTTTATATCCAACAGAGAGGTGAGATGTATGGAGCATTGCATGCATGAGATGGACCTCTCAATGCACAAAGCACAAAATTGTTCATGTGCACGGCACTATGAGGCTCCCTGGCTTTCCTTCTCCCAACGTATGCCTGCATAGGAGGGCAAGATGCACTGTTGCACCATCATTTGCACAAAAGGCATACAACCCTTGCACAAGTGGCCATGAGGATTCAATCAATGGAAGGTGAGGAACTCAGTTGTCCTCCTATATTCATCAATCACGTGTGAGACAGAGGGGGGACTGAGTGTGATTGATTTTTCTTCCATCAACTGAGAAGTGAGTATTAAGGGATGTTCCAACACGTGGAGATAGGTGGTATGTTCTCGTTTCCCTATGCACATATGGGACAAACCTTCTTTGCCATCACTCTACACCTCATTCTCCTTGGTGCACTGCATGATAAGGCTCCCTGGCCTTCTTTCTTGCACCTATGCCAAATGAGTTGGGACACACTGATGCACCATCAAAAACTATGCACATTCGCATACTCCCTTTGAATCCTCCCTCCCTGTCAATTTCTAAACCAGATGTGAGCTATGGGTTTCAATCATTATGCTTCGAGTGATGTGAGTCAGGGGGTGAGCGACTAATCTATCATTTCAACTTGAGTGACTATCGAGATTGAGTGTTGTACACCTCGCCATCGACAACCTAACCAACGGTTCAACAACAAAGCTACCTTCATGGGTGCTGTTGCGTGGTCCTTGCCATGTTGGACGAGTGCAACGTGGCGATTTGTGGTACCTATTATTGTCGAGATGACTATAGTATTTAATGTGACATCGCCATTTTTCCTCGATCATTTCGACATCGACAGTTTTCCTCGATCATTTGCAAATCGGGCCAAGTTTTTCTAATCATGCCCCTTTTGATTTCAAGAGTCAGTCGTGCTTTAAGTGTGGGGGAGTATGCATATGGATTATGATTGTGTGTTAGGCCCCTATTGCATAGACAATCTGATTTATTAAGGTCCATGCACATCCATTGTTAATATCCTCATGAAAACATCCCTATCGGCTGATTGGAGTACCCTATCCTAGTTCTACCCTAATGGTGTCCCTTCCCCACCCACCCAATCCATCTTGGGATTGTTCATTGTCTGTTTGCCTTTTTTTCTTTGTTTTGCTACATTTCCTTGTGAATGTATCCTACAATCACCAAACTTCCAATTTGACTTTACAACCCTATTTTTTCCTTCAAACTGGCCATTTTCCTTTTTACAGCCCCCTGTTTTGAGCCATGGATCATGCCTTATTAATTTTTGAAGAATTTTATGTCCATTTAACGTGTTTCCATGCGAAGGCACCTTTTTCGCTTCGGAATAGCGATCTGATGTGACAATCCTGACCTACACCTTTCCTAGTCATTTTTTATTTTTAGTACCCATCATTCCGATGTATGGGTTGTCCATTATTAAATTTTCTATAATTTCAGGTATTTTCGGGTATGGTTTTTTTATCTTTTTTCATGTGAACCTACCTTAGCCACCTTGAAATTTAATTTTGATTGCATAACCCTATTCGCCTTGGTTCCTTGTACGACTTTTCTTTTTTTCCCACCATGTTTCAACCTACTAATTTTATTTTATTAATTTTTTTGTGAATTTTTGTGCTCATTTTTCCTATTTTTTCCATGTGAATGCCCCCTAATGCCATTGGCACTATGTTTTGACCTGACGCCTCTGTCCCACAAGCTTCCCTTGACATTTTTTCTTTTCGTTTCCCTCCATTCCGATGCATAAATTTCTTCGTATTAATTTTCGACTTTGTTTTCGTTGATATTTTTAACCTTACCGATCCTGTTCAACCTTACCGATCCTGTTCGATCCATTCCTGCTAACATTTTTAATGTTCACCTCACTGGGTTTTGACCATCGGACCTTTTCGTATTAATTTTTCTTTTAGTTTTAGGTGTGTTTTTACGGTTTTTTTCACGTGAACGGGTCCTATCTCTATTGGTGGAACGGCATTTTGATGTGATAAACCTGTCTGGCATGTCGTCCTTCCCACTTTTCCTTTTTTCCGAACTTCGTTTCAATGAACGGATTTTCTAGAATTAATTTTCATCTGATTTTGTGTCCCGATGTCGCGGCGTGATCGCCCTTGTTTTTGTCTTCTAACGCCTATAGCTATGTTCGTCACTTCTGCAGTGCTCCCACTCGTCCTCTTGTTCCCCACAATACAAAATTTTTTTACCCCCGCCCTATGCATGCATGCGAGATAAGGGAGCGCCTTGTCCTCGATCTTACCCCCACCACCCCCCCTCCCATTTCCAGGCCTCCCCTCCTATCCCATTAATGGGCCCCCACCCATTACCTCCCCTACCCTAACTTCCCCGCCCCTCCCACGTGCCCCCTCACCCCCCCCCCCCCCCCAACGCCTCTCCCTAACCACACCCCCCTCCTCCTTCTCCTCTCTCCCCTCCCTCCTCCTCCTCCCCTCTGAGAGCCCTCCCCTCCTTTCTCCTCCTCCTCCTCCCCTTCCTCCCTCTCCCTCCTCCCCCACCCACCACTGCAATAGCCAGAACGACTGTCGCCGCAAGGACTGCGGGTTGCCGCCTCACTGCCCTGTTGAGGTTGCCAGCATGCTTGTGCCACCCGCAACCGCCTGGTGCCACCTGCAACCGCCTGGTGCCATCTGCACCCGTTGATGCCGTATGTCCGCCCTGGTGCTGCTAAACTCGACATTGCAACCTCTCCAAAATCTTCAACCTCCCCCACCTCTCGCCCACCACTTCTCCACCTTCCCCCCCCTACCCTCCTTCTCCAACCTCTTCCACTTCTTCCACCTCTCGCCACCTCTCATGTAGCCTCCTCCAACCTCCCCCACCTCCACCTCTCCCCTACTCGCTCACCACCCTTCCCCCCCTACCCCCCTCGCCCCTGGTGCCCATTCTTTAACTGCGTGCCCACCCAGGTCACTCGCCCACCCCATCACAATGGCCACCTGCCCATCCTTTAGCCTGCCCATCCCTCAGGTACCCCGCCCACCCCTCTCCATTTTAACTTTTTAAACTAATTTTAAATAAAAACAAAAAAACAACATCCACATTCACATTAACTTCCCTTTACTTTCACAAATACAAAAAACAACCAAAAGGCCCCCACTCCCCCTCAATTTCCTTTAATAAAAAAACTCCCAATAAAACTCACTTTAAAAACAATTATCTAAAAATAAAAACACAACAAACCCCACCAACCCGACCATCACACTCCTCCCACCCACATACATATATCTATATCTATATCTATATAGATATATTTTTTAAATTTAATTTTAAAAAACAAAAAAAAAAATCACCACTACACCCCATAACGCCTACTCATAATCACTCTCCCTCCTTTTCCTTCCTCGTTCCCCCGTGATGGCTGACCTCATGGTTCTTACTCTCTTTCCCCGCATGTGACCACCTCTTTTTCTCTGAATTGTGCATGTCTGTGCCTCCTTAGGCCTCGTTCACATGCAGGCTCTTTCCATCTCGTGTTGTGTGTCCATGATTGCGGTTGCTCATGCGCGAGGATGTGCATGCAATTTTTTCATGGGCTAATGCACTAGTCACTATTCACACGTAGTTGACATGCAACCTTGGTACATTTTTTTTGAATTTTTTAATTTTTAACAGTTGAAAAATACTTAAAACACATATGAAACCTTATAAAAATCCTAAAATTTTATAACAATAACCAAAAAATCACAAATCATAAAAATGTGCTGAAATAGTTTAGCAAATTTTTGAAAATGTTTAGAATTTTTCTTAGTTGATAATGTTCATAGAAAATTAGAAAATAGTTAAAAACCTTTAATTTCATGAAAATTTACCGAAAAATGGTTGAAAATGGTTTTAAAAATCACAAAAAATTCCAAGAAAATATAAAAATCATAGTCATCTTTCTTCATATTTTTGGATCACTTGCATGTGCTGAAATGGTCACAATTAATTGAATTTAAAAACCCTTATATTTCCATGTAAATTCTTGAAAAAAAAATCACTCCAAAAATGGCAATGCATTTTTTTGATATTGTAGGAAAATTTTGGAAAATCAATTGGACTCCTCTACTTAGCTTTCAACTTACATTTGGCTAATGAACAAAATTATATATATATATATATATATATATATATATATATATATATATATATATATATATATATATATATATATATATATATATATATATATATATATATATATATATCACACATCCATCTTATAATCGATTTTTAAAAAATAAAGAAAACCTAAATGCAATTTCAAATACATACACACAAATCTTTCAAATTTGAATGTTTAAATAAATAAAAATAAATTAAGAAAATAAAAACAAAAACAAAAGAAAAAAATCGACAACAAAACACACAAACCTAACACATAATTACCTAAATGTCAAACCCTCTTTTGTCCTTGTTCGTTTTTATATTAGGATGTGGTTTTTTGTAAATGCCACGAGGCCGACTGCTCTTTGGTTGGCTTGTTGGTTGTGTACAATGAATTTTTTTATCTTTTGGATTATTTAAAGGAGGGATTTTGCATGACCTTGCGGGTGTCCACACATCACCAGGTTTTCCTCTTTCCCTTCTTTACATGTACAGTGACACACAAGTAATTGTGATAAAACATTAACCGATTGTTGCACCCACCAAATTAACACATTGCACTTTCCTAAATTTGTAACTAAAATGAACTCGATCGTTGATTGTAAAAGGAACCCTCGTTGTTGTTGCACAAGCACTTTGGCACAATAACCCACTTAATTTTCTAAAATCAATCCACAATGCACGTGCCCATGCACTATACACAGAATTAATCTTGGTAATTAAAAATGAACCCCCGAAAGTCACACATGCATGCACTTTGCACCAAAGATCATGTAATTAATAATGAATTGCATTTTTTAGAGACCCCTAGTCAAGTCAATCAAATCAGTTTGAGTGGGGTTGGGATGTGAATTCGAATCACCATGCATTAAGAGCTTAATTATTAATGAATTGCAACTTAATTTCTCATTGGTTAAAAGGAATTCGGTAGCAATCACCCGCTCACTTCACCGCACCTTAGGTATACGTCAACATTTACGGTGATTGGGATTTCTTAATCTGAGATGTCAATCATATTTTTCTGTGTTTATTCCGATGGTCTAAATATGTGATTCTATTTTGAGTCTAGTCAATGTTTAGGATACAGTGTGTTTGATTTTTTATTCTTTTTGAGTGCTTGATTTTATGGGGTTTTTGGGTGCTTGACTGTCTACATCACATGAAGCTTTGAGCCGCATGAGTGCATTGGTCATGTCGAAATTTTTACATAGGATGTGGATTGCTTGGGGAAGTCTGGTCTAGTCCTATTCATTCCTCTATTTCTTTTTCCTAATATTTTTCTTAGTGGTGGCTTGTTTGGATTTTGCACGAATTTTCATAATTTTCTTGGTGTGTGTGGATATCCTGTGTAGTCTGAATGGCATCTTCCTCTACTCCCCTGATTGTGATCCAGCATGTGCCATTACCGCTACATGACTATTCCCTTCTCTTAGAGGCGGATTGTATTCACTATGCTAGTCTCCGTTCATTTGTCGCACTTAAGTTCCCACCAGTGGACAACAAGCTTTGCTACTCTTTCCTAGTGTCATACAAAAAACAATTTGGTTTCAACACTTCTGCCTAACCATTGCCAATATCAATGAAGCGTTATGTCTACCTCTTTCAGCTTCCTTTGTACCTAGTGTCAATCAGTTGTTGACCACCGGAGGAGATCCTTTCCCTACTTCAGAAGGAGACATCTACCCCTTTGGTGCCCAGCAAAGTTATTACTAGCTCTGGGGTTTTTTGTTGCTCATATCTCCTCTCTGGTGTGGAAGCAACTATACTAGTTCCTCCAAAATAGATTCATGTCCAAAAAGCTTGCTTCCAAATGTCTATCCAAGGAGCTTTTCACTGCACCTGTTCGAATCCTTAAGGGAGCCAAGTCTAATTGGGCCGCATTCATGTTGGCCAAGATGGATTGACATTTTCAGAGAATCAAAAAGGGTCAAGGCAGTAATGTTTATTACGGTGTCTTTCTTCAAAAAATGATTACTCTTTGCCCCTTCTCCTAGTGGTGTGCCAATGGGGCTGATCCTGCTTCCCCTCCAAAGCAACCTCCACCTTCTGTTCCATCTCCTCCTCCATTACAGTCAAATTCAGATATGGAGGATGAGCCTTCTCCCAGGTTTTTTTGAACTAAACACCGATGTACCACAGGGCTACCTAGTCTCTCTTTAGTTTCAGTTCTAGATCCTCTTGTGTAGAACACTACCCCTCATGTTTCCAGCAATTCCCTCCCTTCATTCCTGTCTTGTCCTAACTTATTTGTTACCCAAAGGGATAGAAAACTAGATTAGCAGATTCCCTCTTCTTTACAGGCGATGCTGGCTGGGGACCTCTGCTTTCCCAGTTGATTTTGGTGTCCAGTCTACATTGGAGACTTCCCTTACTTCTTGTCTTCAGTCTATTTACACGGGAGTTTATAATTCATTGCAAGACAAAGTTGATTCCCTGACTAGTCAATTGAGCAAAGCTTTGGAGGATTTGGCAACTGAAAAGGCTACCCTCAGTGATATTCATAAATAGATGACTGGAGCCACTACTTTGATGGATTTTCGGAAAGCCCAAATCAAAGAGTTAGAAACTAAAGTAACTACCTTGGAAGCTGAGAATGTGTCTTTAACTAAAGAAAATAATGCAGCTCTTGAGGACATGATAGAATCAACTCTAAGTTGGGTACTTGTGTGAGGGTCAATGGCAACATTCCCAAGACACTATTGAATCCCAAAAGAAGCTTATTTAAGAGCTAAAATAGAAAATTGCTACTATCTCTATTCCTCCTCCACCTCCTGTAGTTTCTTCTATCTTATCTTCTAAAGAGGAGCTTGACAATTTGCAAGAAAAGGCTAAGATGTGAGATGGGTTTTTTGCTAAGGTAGAATGCCTTCAGCAATGAATGAACTATATGCATAGGATGACTTTACTCGCTATGCTAAATTGGCCTCCTCCCTCCTTCTGGATTAAGTATAATCAACAGAGGTTGGCCTTGTACATTTCCTTGAGCAATGTGGATTTGGAACCTCCAAAGGATGGGTGGTCAAATCTATGGTCTGTAGATTTGCTGAGAGCTGTCTTTGATAGATTTGTGGATGAGCTAGTTTCACATGAAACCCAGTTATTGTCTTTTATGTATCTTACAAGACATCTGTAAATTCCTAATGAGGAGGATCTGAATGTTTATGTGGGGGATGTGATTTTGTTCATTTAGTGGAACTCTTGTTAGTAGAAAGCTTGAAGACTTATCATCAGCAGATGTCCTAGTGTAGAGGGCATGCTTGGCATCCGCCTTTGGAGGATGATGCTTTAGAACCTTGTCATTTACAGAGTGTCTTTCATAAGTCTGATATCCAGCCATTGCAAACTCAATTGTTGAGCTATATTGTTGATCATCCATTGTTTACTGATTCCTTTTTCCAAGCCCTTAATTTTCGTTGTTCAATCTTTCCATTGGATCATGCTGATCTTCTTTCCTATTCTCTCATGTCCTACTGCTTTCTATTGTATGTTTCCCTTCTTTCTTCTAGCTCTGATACTATTCCTCTTTTATCCTTTACTCCTTCTGGATCCCCTCATATTCCTGTTTTTACTATTTGTCCTTTTATTGCTGATCCTACATCGTCTCCTACCCCTTCTGAACCTTCTCCTATAGTTCCTCCTATTCCTTCTGTTTTCTCTATGGAATCCCTTCAAACATTTTTTATGAGTTCTCTGTCTTTTCCATCTTCCGTATCCCTTCACTTACCTTCATTTAATGATTTGTCTTATCCACCTTTGCAATGTTCCCCTCTTATTCCATTACCATCTCTATCTAATCCTCCACAATCATTGCTAGATACACCTAGATATGACAATGACATTCTTCGTCGAAGACAATGGACATTGCATGATTCTTTGATAGGACTGGCCTCTTATTCGAGGGTCTTAGGAGACGTCTTCTTATCTTCATTTTTCTCGGGTGCATGTTCATTCTGAGGATACTTCTGTATGCCTTTTTGCTCACTTTTGTTGGTATCTTGCTTTCATGCATTAGGTGTCTCATCTGAATACTCGAAAGAGTATCCCGCAGTTGATCATAAATCCAAATTTGGACATGATTGTTGCTCAAATGGATGTCCTATATTACTTTCCACAAGCTTTCCCTACCAGGTTCGATATTTTGCTGGAAAGGATGTGTTGTTTACAATTCCTCTAGAATGTACCTCGGTATTCAGTAGATGAGAGTAAAGCTCTGGAGTGTCTCAAGCTTAGCATGCAGTTTAAAAAGAAATATATTTGTCCTACTTCAAAGTGAAGTTTTTTCATGGTTGTATCATCTTTTCTTAATGGAATTTTTTTTTTCTTTACTCTCTATTTTTTGGGGGCATGTGCCATTCAGACTACCTAGTATTGTGTCTATATGAGTTTTGTGTATGTTCAGTGATGTATGTGTGGTGTATTATCCTTCTTAGGAGGAGTTGAATATGAAGATCGACTTGATTGAGACATTAATGGATGGTGGTTCGTGATTCTATCTGATTGATGGACGGAAGCAACCTCTTATATCCTTTACAAATTTGTCATGATTTTTTTTGTTGTTTATAAGATGTGTTAATAATTGATAAAGGTGTTTTCCTTTCATTGTATTCTTTATTAGATGCAGGTTATAAGTTGGGATCATGGTTGGATGGTTTATTAAAGATGCTAAAGAAAATCGAGTTGAGCTATTTGATGAACTTGTATTCTCTTTTTCCTAGGTCGCGAGGATGCTCCCTTATTAAGTGTGGCCATATGTTGAATGCTGAAATGACGTGTTTTTTGGTTGATTTTTGTTGTTTTTGAAGGCTAAATGGATGGTTTTATATGATGATTGATTAGTTTGAAAGTGTTTGAGAGCATTTTGGATAGGGTGGAATGGTTTTGATAAGCTCATGATGTTTTTCAATAGAGATATGAGGCTCTGTGATGTTCTGTTGAGGTTATGTTTGCACCTGATGATAACTTCTATTTTGCTTCTATTTTGTTCTATTTTTTCTTCTGTATGGAAGCATGGAGTAATGATTGATGAAGTTTGAGGTTGTGTGAAAGCTCATTGAATGGTTTTTGATGGTGTTGATTGGTTTTAGTTGACTTGAATGCTTTTCGTTGACCTTTTGTAACCTTCTATTGAGCTTCTGTAGATCCTATGTTCCTGTTCTGTTATGTTATGTATGCCCCTGTATGTGTTCTTTAGTGGATAAGGGTATAGTTTGGAAAAGTTTTCTAACCTTGGAGAGAAGTGAATACAAGTTCAAAAGAGCTCAAGGAAGTGGAAGAAGTAGTTGTTGAAGACTCAAGAGAAGATTGGAGTGAAGTGACAGTAGTGAGCTATGAAGAGTCATTGTAGTGGCTCTGGTGACCTTTCATATTAGACACACCTCTTGGGAGGGGTATTCATGACCAAAGAAGGATTATTTTGAGTGATTATTGAGTATTGTAGTGGGAATATGATGTATTATTGAGCTAAGGGCTCCTTATCATAGCATTCCCCCCCCCCAATTAATACCCATCTCCCCCTATAAAATCCCCTCTTTAATCAAGGAATGACACTCTATTATTTCCTTCCCTGCTGTCAATTTGTGAAGGAGTGAAAGAGAGAGAGAGAGAGAGAGAGAGAGAGAGAGAGAGAGAGAGAGAGAGAGAGAGAGAGAGAGAGAGAGAGGGAAAGGGGAATCTCAAAGCAAGAGAGAGAGAGATAGAGAGAGGGGGGGGGGGGGCCTCAAGGAAAATTCCTCTCCTCCCTCTCTTGAAAGAAGTTACAAGTACCCTCTCTCCCTCGCTATTCCCATAAGTTCTCTATCAACTACCCCTTGACTTGGAAAAAGGGCTAGAATCAAAGCAAAGCGTGGGAAACTCCTGCACAAAGTAGTGCACCGAGGAAAGAGAAGGCTTGCATTCCAAGCTCCGAAATGGCCTCAAAGCGCAAACTCTCCCAAGTAATGGGAAAAGCCACAACCACAGAAAGAGGATCGGGCAAAGATGCCACCGCTAACATGAATGGGTTATCAGGTATAAATGCCAATTCATCACTCCAAATCCAGGTACCGCTACGGTTTCTAGTCCTATGAACGGAATAGTAAAGTGTAGTCATCATAGAAGGGAATCATACTCTTGCATCACAAAATTTTTCATAACTGGAAAGGTAGATGCACAGGCTTGAATCAAGTTCATGATGATCATGATTTGCCACGAACTGATTAAGCATTTATGGGTTGTTTCCAATACTAAACTAATTATTAAGCACGAATCTTTGAGAGTGCATTGTAGATTACCAATATATATAAATATGCAAGTCCATGTAAGACGACTACACCCTATAAATCATTAAAAAAATTTAGCTTGCATTTACATTATGCATGATGAATTCATGTACCTCACACTTTAAAAAAAACATAAGTCATAGTGTATGATTTGCATAAATTCATTGAAATGAATTTTCAAGAATAGAAGCTCCGCATTGTACCATCGACTCAGGAAAGACTTGCATCTAGATTTGCGTGGCATCGTGGATAGTTTCAGTTGCACTACATGATCAAGATTCATCTTAAAACATAGATTTAAGATGCACATGTGAATTGTTAAACTTAATTGCAAGAGGAAGTTCGGCACATGAAACCCTATAGGATAAGTAAGTCCAGGGTTTAATTTGACCTATTTAGGGTTAATCGTAAATAAGCCAAACTATTATTACGATCATAGGTTGACATAGAATCAAGTAAACATGCTCATAGGTCTCTATCCTAGCAATTAGCCACAATAAGTCCAATAACACCCTTAGAGGTATCATTTTAAACTTTGATACAACTCGATGTCAATTCAAGAAAAATCAAATATCGTATCCACAAGAAAGAACGACCATTCGCCACATGACATTCGATGCTTGCAACTACTCAAGGATTGCAAAGGCTTAGTTTACTCTTGGCTTGTGGGAGGAATGAACAAAAGTTTATGTTATGAAATCTTGAGGGAGTGAAACCCTAGGGAAAACTTAGAAACCCCGATAAGGTTCTAAGGAGGGAAATGGTTACCAAATGACCAATTGAAATCCTAGATTGAATCATCTAAGA
This sequence comes from Lygodium microphyllum, assembly GCF_053477565.2. Taxonomy (NCBI): domain Eukaryota; kingdom Viridiplantae; phylum Streptophyta; class Polypodiopsida; order Schizaeales; family Lygodiaceae; genus Lygodium; species Lygodium microphyllum. The sequence goes on from NC_141156.1 coordinate 40,749,121, forward strand.
TATGTAATCTCAAGACAAGAACCTCGATCAAAAGGTTAGCAAATTAGGGTAACTACCATCCAAGAACTATTGGATATAAACCCAATGGTGTAATTACTTATCCCTATTCGCATACGAATGAAGATCAAAATGAGGGTATTCCCTACCCCTCAGAAGGTCATTGCAGTTGACACCAAGGTAAACCCAAAAAGGGTGAATACTAAGAGTTCAAAAAAATAGGGGCTCCACCTTAGCATATGTCTTGAGTACTCACCTTCATTATTGTTTATGCTTGTAAGTTAAGGAACACTGTCTGTGAAAGGATTGAATGACCTAAGCTCACATAAGAATTTGGTATAATGAATCAAGTTAAAATTCATGGAGGGCATTCCAAACCACCCCCAGTTGGTTGCCAATCCCATTTAAGGGGGTTCTAATAGCCGTGACAGGAATATGGTCCAAACCCACCACTAGAGGTCTCTTTGTGGATTAGTTTGAATGTAGGAGGGCGCTTGGATGCCAAGGGGGTCTCTGTCTATAAATTCCCTGCCTCCGGGTCCTACTCAAGCAATCTGCATGATCTTGAGATAGAATCTCAATGCCGTGTTACTAGTGCAAGGGCGGAACTTGGAGGAAAATAAGATGCATCCTTATGGATCATGGGATACATCCTACAAACGGAGCTTGTACCTCAACTGAATGGTTAACATAAAGTTTACTTCCAAGGAACTTTTCTGAGTTGTTTTCGTGTCAATGCCATAAGTTATGTGAACGAACCCTTTTCCCTAAAAGGCTTAATTAAAGAAGCTAATTTTAAATGTCACACATAAATGTGGTAGAATTGGGAGACTTCTCACAAGGTTCTACCTTCGTACGACCTTTAGGTATTGTTAGGTTAGAACCCGATTCATGTTGTTTTAGGGGACCGGAATGGGACTATACCCTACGGGTAGAGAGGTTGAGTAGTGCATGCCTCTCGTTTCCCATTATCTTTGAACTAAGTGCGGCATGGGTCAGCTTTGGTTTGGGTATCTCTACATAAAGTAGGATGCCCAGAACCGATGCTAGAATGCTATTAGGAAACCTTGGCCTTAGAGACCCAAGTTTTAGGTCGATCCTAGTGGGTTCGTGATCGCGAACGTTCTGTTACGAGGCCGACTTAAGAATTTCTAGGCGACAAACCCCGTAACATTCCATGAGAGTGCCGGGCGACGTCGCTTAGATTCGTATCTCGATGGATTGCCAAAAATGTGCCTAGGAAACTGATAGGTGGCACGTTACACTTAGTATCAGAGTGAACTAATGAATAAAATAATCAAGATAGGAATAAATTGGAAAGAGTGAAGTGATGTTTTCACTAGATAATATTTTTTGTTTGACTCACTTGTGGATTGTTGCCGCTTCCAAACCTACGAGGCATGGAGCAGGTTCCTCATATTTCATATCATGTTCAGGACAGCTATGAACTCTTCAAGTTATCGCAGACAATCCGACATGATGGGGATCCTGGATCGACTCTATAACACTTCATTGTTTTATGCGAAAAGGCATTGGACTTGGAGTGCGGGTTACTACTACACATAGATGCCAACTGACTCGCCTATCTTCAAAAAAATCTAAAGAGGCTAAAATGGTTGGAGGACTTGAAGATCATCAAATTATTCATCTTCCACGAGGCATCTTTGAACTCGGTCCTACACATAGGATGTTGACAAGTAGAACAGACTCGCTACATCTATGAGGAGGTGGTCAAAGTCTTGCCATCAAACAAAATTAAAGTAATGGGACGAAATAAACGTAATGGCTATCAAAAACGGGGATTTTCGAAACTTCCCATGACTTACTGCTTCCTAAGAATCCATTCCCCAAATCCATATTACTATTATGTCCATGTAGCTGAATCCAATAGGGAATTATTAACCTAGCATTGATGTCTCTATTGAAAAGAAAATCATCCTAGCCAATCTCTATCTATTCCTGAGTCATTGTACTTGAGGCTTATGCTTCCTTATGTATAAACAAGAATTCTATGATTATTTAATTTGTCACACAGTAGTGATGAAAAATAATTTGCACATTGATTTAAGTTGTGTAGAGATGTGTAAATGCAATCCTGACGCGGAAGTTTAAATTGAAAATCGGATACAACCACGTAGAACCAGAATCTTATTTTCGCACTAAGCCCGACAGAGGCACAAGAGAAGAAGTTTCTTTTGAAACAAATTAAACCACCAAAATTTGACGGAAAAGGGAAGATTGTTGAAGCCAATGCCAAAGTACGGATTGAATCCATTGAGGATTATTTCAGTGTAGCAGGAACAGCACCTATAAACTAGGCTATGATTTCCAAAGCTCAAGCTCACCGACAAAGCTAGGCTCTGGTGGAAGCAATGGTGTAAAGACCAAGCAATCACAGAAAGCATAGTAACTTGGGATAAGCTAAAGGAATCAGTGTAGGAAAGGTACATGCATCTGGCATACAGAACTCAGAAGAGGAACAAATTCTTTAAGTTGAAACAGTTGGGTCTATTGTCCCTAGAGGTGTACTACTCGAGATTTGTCTCCTTGTTAAAATACGCCCTGACAATGAGTATTCCCCAACAAGTCTTGAAGTTTTGTGATGGGCTGAATCCACCAGTGAACACCCGATTGATATAAATGTATCCTTCAGATTTACAAGATGCATTAATAAGAGCAGGACCCATTGCCCAAGGTCCAACCAAAGTCCAAGAATAATAGATCTTGTTCTCACAAAGATCAGAATCCAGGGATGTTGAAAGCTCAATTTAAAAGGGCGCAAGGACAGAGTCAAGGCCAATGGAAGAAGCCGAGGGCAAATGCAATCAGTGACTTTGTCCCCACTCAAAGAAGTGACAAAAGCCTGCTATGCTTTCACTACAAGAAACCTAGGCACATCAAAAGAGAATGTCCCAAACTTGGCGAATATCATCATCAATGAAAATTTAGTGGCCAAGCCAAGACTACCCGTGGCTGCAGACGTGCAACTATAGGAAGGGCGAGGACTTTTAATATCACCACTAAGGGAATCAATGGAGAAGAAAACCTGTCCATGGAAGCTGAGATTGAGAGGGCATCCGTTCATGCCGCTCTCCACAAAAAGGGCCCGAATCACCAATTTTCGGTGATCCAAACTCCATCGGATTACCAAGGTAAGAAATTCAAAACCCTAATTGATTGTGGCAATACTCATTTTTTCATTTCACCAGCTTGTGCAAAAAGGTTAGGGATAGCCACTGTAGCTGTACCTACCTTACTTGTTGAACTAGCAAATGGCCGAGAAATTACTTGCATAAGGCAAATTACTAAGGGGGAATTCCTACTGGGAAATGAGCCCACATTTGTTAAGTTTAGGGTAATGAATCTAGGATTCCATGAGTGCCTACTCAGGATGGATTGGCTAATCCCCAATGATGCTCACATCCATTATGGAAAAGGACAAGTCTCCTTTCAGAATCCTAAAGGTGAGCTAGTTACAACTCAAGGAGAAGCAAGTAAACCAAAGATCCAGCTAGCTAAGGCCATGTGAATAGCTCAAGGAATAAGGAAAGGATTACTCATCTATCTGATCAAGCTAAACAAGCTGGAATAGGTAGAGAACTCCAATGAAGAACCATCATGGTTAAAAGAATATGCAGATGTGTTTCCAAAAGAATTGACAGAATTACCACCGCCTAGGAAAGTGGATCGTGAGGTTAAGCTAATACCAGAAGTTGCACTAGTGACAAAAAGGCCCTACAAGATGTCCATTCCTAAAGCTATTGAGTTAAAAGAACAACTCAAATAGCTATTGGAGCAAGGGTACATACTCCCCACTAGCTCTCCTTGGGGGCTCCAGTCTTCTTCCAAAAGAAGAAGGATGGTACACTTCGCCTTTGTATCGATTATCGAAGCCTGAACCAAGTAATCATAAAAAATAAATATCCTATTCCAAGGATAGATGAGTTATTCGATCGATTGCAGGGAGAAAAAATCTTCTCCAAGATTGATTTGAGGTTAGGATACTACCAGATCCACATCAAGGATGAGGATATTCCTAAGACGGCATTCAATACCAGATATGGTCATTTTGAATTCACAGTAATGTCCTTTAGATAGACTAATGCTCTTGCCACATTTAATAGGCTAATGTAAGACATGTTTAGACCATATCTTGATGATTTTGTACTTTTCTTTGATGACACCTTGGTTTATTCCAAGGAAGAGAAGGATCATGAACCCCAAGCTTGCATTGTCCTTGAAACTATTAGGACACATAAGCTCTATGCTAAGAAGAAAAAGTGTGCCTTCCTTAAGAGGTAAATTGAATACGTTGGATTTATTGTATCAAACGAGGGAATCTCTGTAGACTCTACAAAGGTTAAGGATGTCCAAGAGTGGCCTCCACCAACCACTATCAAAGAAGTACGTAGTTTTCTTGGATTAACAGGTTGGTACAAGATCTTCATTGAGGACTATACCTTAATTGCAGCGCCCCTCAAAAATATACTAAAAAATTAGGTTGCCATAGTGTGGACGTCCACCAAACAATCGATTTTGATCAACTCAAGAATAGCTTAGTGACAGCACCAATTCTAAAACTCCCTGACTTGAGCAAGGAGTTCGAATTTGTCTCATGGATGCTAGCTCACTTGCACTAGGCTGTGTACTAATGCAAGAAGGTCATCCTATAGCATATTCTTCAAGAAAGCTAAAAACCATAAAGGAATTATGCTACCCATGACCTGGAGCTATTAGCAATTATTCATGCTCTCAAGCTTTGGCAACACTATTTTCTTGGTAACAAGTTCTCTTTGGTCACGAACCATAAGAGCCTTAAATGGATCTTCACCTAGATCGACCTCAATATGAGGCAACATTGTTGGATTAAAGTTCTGCAGGAATATGACTTTGATATCAGCTATCGACCTGGCAAAGAGAATGTAGTCGCTGATGCCTTAAGTCGTAAATCGTTCCTCCCTTATTATGGAGGAACCTTCAACAACAGAATCATTAGCAACTATGGTGTCAATGCCTAGTAACCCTATCCTTGAACTAGCTAAGGAGGAAGCTAGCCATGACCTAGAATATCTAAAGATGATGAAGCATATTTTGGAAAATGACCAAAACCTGAGACTTAAGGGCAAGTATCAGGAATTTTCTGTCAATGGGGGACTTGCCTATTTTATGACAAGATTATGCATACCCTCAAGCAAGAAACTCAAATAGAGAATACTTTGGGAAGCACATGAATCCCCCTTTTCAGGCCATCTTGGATATGTCAAAACCCTCAACACAGTCAGGAAGAGCTACCATTGAGAAAGGCTTAAGGGAGATGTACTCAAGTATGTCATGGAATGTTTGTCTTGCTAGTGCATTAAAGTAATGCATGTCGAGATGCCTGGGAATCTACAACCTCTTGACATTCCCCAGATGCAGTGGGAATTTATCAGCATGGACTTTGTTGTTGGGTAACCCTCACTTCCCCTCAGTTCAAGGAGGATACAATTCAATTATGGTTATACTGGACATGCTCACCAAGGTTGCACATCTCATTCTAGTCAAGAAAAACTATAAAGCTTCGAATATTGCTAGATTATTCATCAAGGAGATATTAGATTCCATGGGTTGCCTAGAAGGATCGTTAATGACCGCAACTCCCTCTTCACATCTCACTTCTAGAGAGGGATGTTTGAGGCCATTAGGGCTCAACTTTGTTTCATTACATCCTATCACCCTCAAACTGATGGCCAAATGGAGAGGGTCAACCAAGTCATTGAATATATTCTTAGAGCATATTGATGTTGCGAACTCAAGAAGTGGATCCAATATCTACCATTGGTAGAATTCCCCTATAATGCTTCCTACCAACAAACCATTCAAATGACACCTTTTCAAGCATTGTATGGGCATGATTGTCGTACTCCATTGAACTTTTCAAATCCTACCTTAAGGGTAGAAGCTTCCAAGAAAATGCTTGAGGAAATGGATGAGCAGGTCAAGGCCACTAAACAAGACATTACAACTGCCAAGGATAGGCAGAAAGCCTATGCAGATCTAAATTGACAAGAGTGACTCTTCAAAGAGGGAGATATGGTTTTTTTTCGTGTATGACCCAAGAAGAGTTCCCTATTATTGGGGGAATTTAAAAAACTGAGTCCAAGGTATTGCGGGCCCTACAAGTTCCTCAAGTGCCTAGGGCCCAATGCCTACAAACTCCAACTTCCTGAGAACTTTAAGGTTCACGATGTATTTCATGTTAGCCTACTAAAGAAATATGTATCCAATCCTAGCCATGTACTCAATTATCAACAAGTTGTAATGCCAAGCCAAGGAGTCCTTGAGCTCTAGCCAGATAAAATCTTAGACATTTGGGAAAAGAGATTGATGAGTAGAACTCTTAGAGAGTACCTCAGCCAGTGGAAGGACTATCCAGAAGAAGATGCCACATGGATTGAAGAGAGTACTCTCAACCAACAATAAGGATGTAATATTCACATGGACCGTAAGACCTCCCCTTAATAATTAAATGAAAATTTTTAATGCTCTCCCCCCCTTGTTGGCGCTGCCAACTAGCAGAGGGAGGGGGAGCTACAGTGGTCGTCGACACTGGGAATAGCCGAGATGACGTGGTGGGCAGTGGAGCTGCTAAGGTAAGCAACAAATGAGACGATGGAACCGATGGGGGGGAGGGGCACACGTGTACCACCTCCAAACCCCCCTACTATTCCTTCTTTTTCCCCCTTATAAGGCCACATGGCGATAGTTATATTGGCCGTGGAGTTGAGCTAATGGCTCCTTATCATAGCATTTTCCCCCCCAATTAATACCCATCTCCCCCTATAAAATCCCCTCCTTAATTAAGGAATGAGAAGCTATTATTCCCCCCTGGTGTCGATTTGTGAAGGAGTGAAAGAGAGAGAGAGAGAGAGAGAGAGAGAGAGAGAGAGAGAGAGAGAGAGAGAGAGAGAGAGAGAGAGAGAGAGAGAGGGAAAGGGGAATCTCAAAGCAAGAGAGAGAGAGAGAGAGGGAGAGAGAGAGAAGAGACCTTAAGGAAAATTCCTCTCCTCCCTCTCTTGAAAGAAGTACCCTCTCTCCCTCACTATTCCCGCGGGTTCTCTATCAATTACCCCTTGACTTGGCAAAAGGGTTGGAATAAAAGCAAAGCATGGGAAACTCCCACACAAAGGAGTGCATCGAGGAAAAAGAAGGCCCGCATTCCATGCTCTGAAATGGCCCCGGAGTGCAAACTCTCCCAAGTAACCGAAAAGACCACAACACGGAAGGAGGATCGAGCACAGATACCACCTACACGAATGGGTTATCAGGTACCAATGCCAATTTGTCACTCCAAAACCAAGTACCGCTACAGTTTCTAGTCCTATGAACGGAACAGTAAAGCCTAGTCATCATAGAAGGGAATCATACTCTTGCATCGCATAATTTGCATAACTGGAAAGGTAGATGCACAGGCTTGAGTCAAGTTCATGATGGTCATGATTTGCCACAAACTATAAAATAAGTAAGGCCAGGGTTGACCTATTTAGGGTTAATCGTAAATAAGCCAAACTACTGTTACAATCCTAGGTTGGCATAGAATCAAGTAAACATGCTCATAGGTCTCTATCCTAGCAACTAGTCGCGATAAGTCTAATAACACCTTTAGAGGTATCACTTTAAACTATGATACACCTCGATGTCAATTCAAGAAAAATCGAATATCTTATCCGCAAGAAAGAACAACTATTTGCCACATGACATTTGATGCTCACAACTACTCAAGGATTGCAAAGGCTTAGTTTACTCTTAGCTTTCGGGAGGAATGAACAAAAGTTTCTGTATGAAATCTTGAGGGAGTGAAACCCTAGGGAAAACTTAGAAACCTCGATAAGGTTGTAAGGAGGGAAATGGTTACCAAATGACCAATTGAAATCCTAGATTGAATCATCTAAGATATGTGATCTCAAGACAAGAATCCCGATCAAAAGGTTAGCAAATTAGGGCAACTACCACCCGAGAACTATTGGATATAAACCCAATGGCATAATTACTTGCCCTTATTTGCATAAGAATGAGGGTCGAAACGAGGGTATTCCCTACCCCTCAAAAGGTCATTGTAGTTGACACCAAGGCAAACCCAAAAAGGGTGAACATTAAGCATTCAAAAAAATAGGGACTCCACCTTGGTAAATGTCTCCTGAGTACTCGCTTTCATTATTGTTTGTGCTTGTAAGTTTAGGAACACTGTCTGTGAAAGGATTGAATGACCCAAGCTCACATAAGAATTTGGTATAATGAATCAGGTTAAAATTCATGGAGGGCACACCAAACCACCCCTAGTTGGCTGCCAACCTTATCCAAGGGGGTTCTAATAGCCGTGACGGGAATATGGATTGAACCCGCCACTAGAGGTCTCTCTGTGGATTAGTTTGAACATAGGAGGATGATTGGATGCCAAGGGGGTCTCTGTCTATAAATTCCCTACCTCCGAGTCCTACTCAAGCGATCTGTGTGATCTCGAGATAGAATCTCGATGCCATGTTACTAGTGCAAGGGTGGAACTTGGAGGAAAATAATACGCATCCTTACAGATCATGGGAAACATCCTACAAACGGAGCTTGTACCTCAGCTGAATGATTAACATAAAGTTTACTTCCAAGGAACTTGTCTGAGTTGTTTTCATGTCAATGCCATAAGTTGATTTTAAATGTCACACATAAATGTGGTAGGACCTAATTAGATAACTAAAGAATGCATATTCAAGGAAGTGGGTGGGCGAAACCTCAAAGGATCCGGTGGTCCCGAAGAACTGGGAGGCTTCTTACAATCTTTTACCATGTAACAACCTTTAGGTTGTTAGGTTAGAACATGATTCATGCCATTTTAGGGGACCGGAATGGGACTATACCCTACGAATAGAGAGGTTGAGCAGCGCATCCCTCTCATTTCCTATTCTCTTTGAACCAAGTGCCCAAGAACTGATGCTAGAATGCTGTTAGGAGACCTTGACCCTAGGGACCCAAGTGTTAAGTCAATCCTAGTGGGTTTGGTCACAAATGTTCCGTTGCGAGAGGCGAACTCGAGAAACCCTAGGCGACAAACCCCATAACATTCCATGAGAGTGCCGGGCGGCGTCGCTTAGATTCATATCTCAATGGACCACTAAAAACATGCGTGGGCAACTGATAGGCGGCACATTACACAAATGCTCGTGAACATTACCTATGCATGTGGAAGATCATGACACATTAGTTTCCATGGGAAGTGGTACCATTGTAAGTAGTATTTCCTTTAAAACCTCCCATTATCTTCGAAATCATACGTGAGTGCCAAGATCCATGATAAAAAGTTGTATATCTAAAATTTCTGTCTCTGTAGAAATATTTCGAGTAAAAGGAAATCATGGCATGTGGCAACTACTTTGGGGAATGGATTGGAATGAGAAAATGTCTTTTATTGACCATTGTGCAACTTGAGGCACATGAAAGGTGTATTGAGCTTAAAATATTGAGAAAGTTTGAGTGGATCAAAATAGCTACTTAGATACTAGTGTATAGGTGAGATTCTTTATTGTGTATCACAAAAATGTCAATGATATATATCTTTTTGATTCTGAAGTTTTGGTAGTCACTTTTGAGATGTGATATGCACTCTGTTTGAAAGTAGGAGATAGAGAATTTCCCTTGGTGGATTAACATGAGCAAAGGAGAGTTCTCAGGGTGAGAGAGAGGGTTGAAATCGTGATAGCTTAATACTAAAGTGCACGATGAGGAAGCGATATTGTGTAGTGGAGGTCATTGTATTGGTTTGTCCAGTCTTTCCTTTGAATATCATCACTTGCATTTGGAAAGCCATGTTGATGATCCTTATGGTGATTCTTTGGTTATGATGTACCATATTTCAAGGAATATCAAGATATGATGTAGAAATTGTGATCATGAGGGAAGGGATCCAAATGGTAAGGGGAATACCCTGAACAATGAGAATGATTTCGTCTTAGGTGACTAAGACCCTCCAATAGTGGTCATACTATTTGCTTCTTACTTGTTTGTGGGAGTAAGATTATTAAAATTTTTAAATAAAAGTGGTGGTACAAGCACTCATGTGGCCAATACCAACAAAGATCTTTAGCCACAAATGCTTATGAATATTACCTATGCATGTGGAAGAGCATGACACATTAGTTTCCATAGGGATTGCTACCATTGTAAGTAGTAGTGCCTTTTAAAACCTCTTATTATCTTCCAAGTTATATATGAGTGTCAAGATCCTTAATTCCTTTCTCTATAGAAATCTTTGGAGTCAAAAGTAATCATGACAGGTAGTGAGTACTTTGGGGAGTGCACTGAAAATAGGAAATGTCTTTGTTTGACCACTGTGCATTTTGAGGCACATAAAAAGTGTATTGAGCTGTAAAATTTGAGAGAGTTTTATTGGATCAAAATAGCTACGAAGAGACTAGTGGATAGGTGAGATTTTGTATTGTGTCTCACACTTGTGGCAATGATATCTATCTTGTTGATTCTAGACTTTTGGCAAATCGCTTTTGAGATCTCCTTCTTTGTGTGATAGATCATTAATGTTCTTGAAGGATGGTAGACACTTTCCTTCCCTTCTAATAGGATCTAAGGCATGGGTGTCAATTACTAATGAGGCCACGTCTATTATACCTCAATATGCACTCTCTTTGAAAATGGGAGATAGAGAATTTCCCTTAGTGGACTAATATGAGCAAAGGAGAGTTCCCATGGAGAGAAAGAGGGTTGCAGGCTCAATTGCAACAACTTAATACTAAGTGCATGATGCGGAAGTGGCATTGAGTAGTTGAGGTCATTGTATTGGACTATTTAGTGTTTCCTTTGAATATCATCACTTGCATTTGGAAAGCCATGATGATGATCCTTATGGTGATTCTTTGGTTATGATATATCATATTTAAATGAATATCATAATGTAGAAACTATGGTCATGAGGGAAGGGATCCAAATGGTAAGGGGAATACCCCAAACGATGAGAATGATTTCATTTTAAGTGACTAAGACCCTACAATAGTGGTTGTAGTATTTGTTTTACATGACTAAGACCCTCCAATAGTGGTCAAACTATTTGTTTTTTAACTTTTCTATGGACTTAAGATTATTAAAATTTATAAATACAAGTGGTGGTGTAGGCACTCATGTGGCAAATACCACCAAAGATCTTTAGCCACAAATACTCGTGAACATTACCTATGCATGTTGAAGGTCATGACACATTGGTTTCCATGGAGATTACCACGTAACCATTAATTAGGAAGGGATCACCAAAGGTATCGATGGCCTGCACTTGGACAGAGCCGTTAGGATTGACAACAAGTACCTTGTAAGGGCCCATCCAATGCTATTGGAGCTTTCCTAGAAACTTGCCAAAGTGTGTATCATAGGTGAGGACTAGGTCACCTTCCTTGAATTCTTTGTGCTTGATGAAGTTGTCATGGTAAGCCTTTCGTCAACTTAGACAACGAAGAGAAGGTGGATTGTGTTGATGTACTCATGTAAAACTGTCCGCATCCACCTATGGGCATGTCGACGAAGCCGCCCTAGCACCGAAGTGTGTGTACTTTGTTGCCTAGTGCCCAAAGTCATGGCAGCACAGGCACTACCCTGGCTGCCCAATCATAATGACCTGCTGCCTAAAGGAGTGCCTGCTTGCCTCAATCTCTAGGAACTGTGGAATATTCTTAACCTCTTTCACTGCCACCCATACCTTTGGGACTCTTGTAGTTGTCACTGCATCCATGAAAGATGCGGGAAGGACAATGCTAAAGAGCCGTCCAATGTCTTCCACCAACTGGCGATACTCTATCACTAGGTCGAGAAAGAGAAGGGTGACTGAGTGCCGAAGAAACCTATTGTGGAGTGCAAATTCCTCCACTGTGAAGCCAATGTACCAAGGGACCATGTATATGATCCCCTTCGTGGATGCATAGGGTGAATTGGCTAGTAACTCACGAGCTGCATCTACCAAGCGAACCATGAAGATCCCTTGGCTGCAGTGTGCCAATGCGCGGCATGGAGTGGAGCCAGTCCCGAAGCTGGGCTCTGGCTTGGGAATGTCCTACTACCTGGCTATAGATCATTGTTTCCTTTAGCTCTAGCCCTGTAGCCCGAATGGCTAAGAGCTACTCCTCAGAGAGGATGATGCGCAAGGTGTTTGACTAGGGGGCACTCACTGAATGCATCGGCATCTAACCAAAGGTTTCCATTACATGTCCCTTCTAAAAAACTACCAATCATGTTGCGGTGCTACCTGAGGGGGAAAGTTGTTGCAAATGGAGGGAGCAACTAAAGGGTGGGGGGGGGGGGGGGAGCTACTATTTTTGGTGGTGGGGGTGGTGTTGGATGCCATGGATGGTCGGATTACGACGGGCACCATGTGGGGAGTGGTAGGTCTGCCGAATGGAGCCGGGATCATGGGGCGGAGGCAGCATGCTAGGGGGGGTATGGCGCAGGGGGGTGGCCTCACAAGGGAGAGGGGACAACAGGGCGGGGGGGGGGGGGGGGGGGGGGGGGGGGGGCAGATAGCGCAGGGGAAATGGTAGCACCATGGGAGAGGGAGATGGTGGGGGGTAGTGTGTCCCAAGACGACACGCAGGGGGAAGGGAGCGTGATGGCCGCGGGTAGATGGGACGGGCGCAAGCAGTCGGGGCAAGGGGGTGATCAGTGCCAGGGACGAACAGTCGAACAACGAGCGTGATCAGTCAGGGCGGGGGGGCAATCGGTGCGAGGGGCGCGCAATCGAACAAGCATGAGTAGTCATAGGCGTGAGTAGTCGGGGCAGGGAGCAACAGCGCGACGTGATGGGTGTGGAGCTTTTTCTTGCTGTCGTGCTTTTATCATGCCCTCTCCTTCTAGGGTGTCGAGCTCTACATTGCGAGTTCAACTGATGTTGCAGACCTTAAAAGGAACCAATCCTCTGAACTTCATCTTTTGCTTATGGCCTTTTATAGAGTACATTTCCACTAGGTTGCCTTGCTCAAAGTCACGTTGTTTGACATGTTTGTCAAACCAGCTCTTGTGTCTTGCCTTTTTGCAAATTAGCATATGGGTAGCTAGGAGTTGGGTCTCAGGAAGACACTCTAGCTCTACCAGGCGTTTTGTCCATGCCTCCTTTCCATCCCATCTCTCTTGTACTACCATTCTCAAGCTTAGAACTGAAAGGTGAGAAGGATTGAGCAAGAAAGCACGGAGGTGAGAGCTATGGTGGATGGAGCAAGAGCAAGAAAGAGAAAGACCCCAAATGTGGGAACTCCAACAATCACAATGTGTGACCGGCCTTCCCTTTATTCAAATGTCACTGAAAGAATAAAGAATGAAGTGATAGTAATGGGCGCCCACCGCCTACAGTGTGCAAGTGTGGGTACTATTAATGTAGTAATACATGGGCGGCTAGGCGGAGGCGCCTTTACCCCCAACAACCTCCCACTTAAAGGCAAATATCCCTCAGTGAGGAGTGGGAAGAAAAAAGAAAAAAGATAGTACAACATGTATATAGATACAAGAGGATGAGGAAAGACATCATCTCATCCAATGCCATCAACTTTCTAAGGAAGGCAAATCGCTTTGTAGAGAGGCTTTTCGTGAGCAAGTCTGGAAGATTTTGCTCAGTTGAGATCTTGACAAGGTCAACAGACTTGTCCTCAACAACCTCACGAATGAAGGGATACCTCACCTTAATGTGTTTTGTCTTCGGATGGAAGACTGAGATTCTTGACTAACTGGAAAGCACTCATAGAATCCTAATGCAATGTAGGGATAGTATCTGCAATACCAAGGTTAGCAACCAAACGACCCAACCAAATGGCCTCCTTGCAAGCCTCAATGGTTGCAACATACTCATCCTCTGTAGTAGCAGAAAGGGCTGTGCATTTCTGCACCTTAGACATCCATGAAACAATCACTCCAGTAAAAGTGAATACAAAGCCAGAGGTGGTCTTACTACTATCTGCATGTCTTGCATAGTCAGAGTCAGTGTATCTCACAATTCCTATATCCTAGCTACCAAACATATGCACATATCAATAGTGCCCTTTAGGTACCTCATGATACCCTTCACGACATCCCAATGCCTCTTGCTAGGTGTAGCCATATAACGTGCATCAACACCAACTACAAAAGTGCATAGGGAATCTTGGCCAGCTTGGCCCTCTGCTCATCTATTTGCAGACAATTGGCCTATGAGACCTTCACATGAGAAGGCAATGGACAACCAATAGGCTTTACATCCTGCATATGAAAGGGCTCAAGGACTTTATGAATGTACTCTCTCTATGATAGATAGAGTAGCCCTTGATGCCTATCACGCGTAATGCACATACCAAGAATATGAGAGGCTTGTCCCAAATCTTTCTTCTCAAAGCTCTTCTTGAGTTGAGCCTGAAGAGCATCTAGCTCATCATAAGCATTCCCTACCAAAAGCATGTTATCCACATATAGTACCAAAATCAATAAAGATCCATCATGGGCTTTCTTCGTGTACAAGCATGGATCCATAGCACTATGGCTGTAGCCCTGTGACTATATAAATGCATCGAACTTATGATACCATTCCCTAGGTGCCTACTTCAAGCCATAAAGACTTTTCCTCAATCTGCACACTAAGTGTTCCCTAACAGGCTCTACAAAGCCCTTAGGTTGCTCCATGTAAATCTCATCATGTAAGTTCCCATGTAAGAAAGTCGTCTTGACATCCAACTGATACAAGTCCAAGTCAAGTTGTGCAACCTAAGCCAAGACTAAGCGTAGGGCGATCATGTTAACCACAGGAGAGAAGACCTCATCAAGAATGAAGTGACAGTGATGGGCACCCACCGCTTGCAATGTGCAGGTGCATGTATTGTCAGTGTAGTAATACACGGGTGGCTAGGCAGAGGTGCCTTTACCCCCAACATGAACGAAAAACTCCGCTGGTAGGATCACTTCGATCTCATAGGTAAGCTTGAATGGCTTTTGCCCTACGGTCATCTTGTAGGCTGTTTTGTAGGCCCATAGTGCTGCCATGAGTTTATTGTCCCAATCGCTACATGAGACAGAGACCACCTTAGTCAGTACGTTTACTAGGATTTTGTTCATAGATTTCACCTTGAGGGTAGTATGGTAATGATTTTCTATGAATGATCAAGAATGTAGACAATAAATGGGCAATCACTTCATTAATGAAGTGCGTGACTTGATCACTAAACTAGCTCAATTGGGCAACCGAATTGCAAGATCACATGCTCCCAAAAGGAACTTAGCCGTGGTCCTAGCATCATTCTTCTTGGTGGCCTGAGCTTCGGCCCATTTTGTGAGATAGTCTTTGCTACAATGATGTACTTTGCTTGTGAGTATTGCGCTGCAAGGCTGATTGGCCCAATAAAGTCGATCCCCCACTTTTCAAAGGGTTGTCGCGCTATTATCAGGATCAACTCCATCTTGTCCTTATGGATAGGTACTTTGGTCCTTTGACATTCATTACAATGCTTCATGAACTTAGTAGCATTGTGGAATAGGGTCGGCCACTACAATTGAGATTGCAGTACTTGCATACTATAGTGTCTCTATTAAAGTGTCCTCCAGCAATTCCACCATGTGCTTAAGCAAGCACCTCATAAATTTTGTCCCCACACACGTATCTTCGCAATAACCTATCCTATCCTAGTCTATAAAGTTGGTCGATAATTAATTGATATGGCTGAATCTTAAGGATAAGGCGCTTTAACCTAGCCTTCTCTATATAGGTCTCTCAAGTAATCCATGCTCTAGGATTTGGACTATGTCATTGGTCCAATACAATGTTAGATAGATCGGCCCTGAAAAGGTCTCTCTCACTAGACATGCTAAATAGGTGTGCATCAGGCAAGTCGTCTACGATGCCTTGTCAAGCAGCTTCTCTTATGGGTATGCGAGACATATGGTTGACCATGTAATGCTGCTTACCCTTGCAAATTCTTGAAGAAAAAGCAACCACTTAGCTATGTGTCCTGTATCACAAGGTTTGTTCACTAGATAAAGCAAGGCTTGATGGTCAACAAAGAAGACAAAGGGCATAGCCAAAAGGTAATGACGAAACTTCTTTATAGCAAATATCATGGCTAGGCCTTCCCTCTCCGGTTGTGGAGTAATTCATCTTTGTATCAAACTTTGAGGCATCAATGTGCACGTGAAATGTTATGTTCCAATCTGGGGCTTGTAGAGTTCCTCATAGGCACCTTGGCATTCCTCAGTCCACTCAAACACGGGATCAACAATTTATAAATGGACCTAGCAATCAATGCATAGTTCAAAACGAATCACCAACTGTACCTTGTGTGTCCCATGAAGTATTGAACTCCCTTATAGTTCATGGGTGGTGGTAAATCTACAATGACTATGACTTTGGAGAAGTCAGTGGTAATGCTATTCTTAGACACCACGTGTCCTAGGATACATCCATGTTTTGACCAAAATTGGTATTTCAAGGGATTCAAGGAGAGGGTATGCAGCCTACATCACTCAAAGACTACACAAAGTTTATCTAGGTATTTCCTCCAACTAGAGTGAATGCATAAAGATTGTCAACAAATACCTCAAATTCTCACCTAAGCATGTCTTTGAAGATTGTACACATGAGACGCTGAAAGGTAGCTGGTGCATTTGTCAATGCCCCATTCTATTGCAAATGTTGTTTTATGCCTATCGTCAGGTCCCACTTACACCTAATTATAACCTAAGAAGTCATCTAGGAAACTATTGGCCTCTCTTCTCGCTACTCTCTCGAGCATGTGCTCAATGTAGGGCAGTGGATAGTTATCTCTCTTTGTCACAATATTGACTTTTTTATAGTTAATGCACAGTCAAATTTTTCCGTTCTTCTTCAAGACAATCACTATGGGTGATACCCAGCCCGTGTGCCCAACTTCATAGATGAAGCTAACAGCTTATCTATCTCCTCCTTGACAGCATATGCGTGCTTTGGATTATTGGGTATGGCCGTTGCTTAATGGGTGTTGCATCAGGAGTCATCAAGATGTTATGGGCTATGACCCTCAAATCGAATCCTTTGAGCTCATCTAAGGACCAAGAAAATACATCCATGTACTCTCGTAGAGGAGAGCAACGAGATCAGTCTCCTCTTGCTTAGTCATGTCATTAGCTATGAGCATGGATTGAGGCTTTTCCCCTTCCCTTGCCAAGTTGGCTTTCATTGACCTTAGCAAGCCCTTCAATAGGTTCATTTGCTTGTCCTTATCTCTTAGCTTGTAACAAGACCACTATCTTATTGCCCTTTTTGAACTTCATGAAGCGCTTAGGTAGGTCATGGGGCTTCCATTATTTTTCGACTTCCAATCCCCTTAGTTACTTCCCCTTGTCCTCCTTCAACTGCCTATGCCTAAGGTGGACTAGGAGGTCCCCCTTCCTACGTTTGGCCTTAGGAGATCAGGGCATTTTCGGGTCGCTCTCAGAGCTCACTTTTGACTCAGAGTCAAACTCACAACCTTCGCTAGAAGGAGTTTCCCTTGGTAATTGCCACTCCGAGGCTGATTCTCTTCTAAAAAGGAGTGGTGCGGCACTTGGTTAAACTAATCCAACTTGCTCGTGGTCTATCACCCCTAGGTGGTCCGCATTCTGTTGTGAAGACTCCTCTTTCAATCTTAAGGACATTGGCTTTCCATGGCTTGGAGTCTACTCGTATCTGTTCAATTACTTGGCCATCCGTGTCATACTCTATTGTCTCAACCTCTTCCTCACTTTCCTCATTTGTAGAGTAGCAGTCTTCATACTCATCATCCAAATCATTATCTTCTAATTGCTCATCATACCCTAGGCTTCTAGCCTCAACCCCCTTCTCATATGTGATTAGTGCCCAATTGTACATAAAGTTCAGTTCTACACTTGGGCCCACTGCTACTTCGACTTGTCCATGAAATCCTTAAGGGGTTTGAGATTGGCAATTGGGTTACCTACCAGCCAATTTGTCAAGTATTCACAAGGTTCCCTTGGAGTTCGAGTTTGTTAGACAGAATGTGAAAAGGGATAGGCATTGGTTGTCTGCTAGGGCTCCTGGCCATCATGCAAAGTGGTACCGAGTGAGAACTTACCCTTCAGCAGCAGCTGAGATGTTGTGGCTTTATGAGGCTTACTAGTTATCCTTGCAGCCTACTTATAATCCTCTTCATCATCTGAGAACCGAAAATCAATGTTAGTTAGCACATGCATCCAATCCCGCTTGTCCACGATGCGGGCACAGGGATATACTTCGCAAGTGGCTCGTAAGAATTCCTAACCTATGAGTTTCCTTTCAGGATAGTGGAGATGGCATCTAGGTCCATCGGTGTGATCTTCCAGGTATCCATCTCGACTCTTATAGTTTCCGTTCTGTTGCCTAAGAATATAAGAATGTTGCCCCAATCTTCTTTCACTTGTGCATTTCGTATCCAGGGTCGATCTAGCAGGACATTGTAGTCCACTCCCTTCATGACTATGTTCACTGAGAACTGGACTCCTGCTATCTTTAAGGGCCACTCTTTTAGCACTCCAAACGGTCTAACCTTTATTCAGTTAGCTAGTGTGACATTAAACCTTGCAGTCTCTACAAGTGGGTTACCCCAAGCCTGCAGAACTGCATGGCTGAGCACACTGACTCCAGATCCTGTATCTACAATTCCCTTCCTTGTAGCATCTCTTATGCATTTATAGGCAAGATTACATGCATCTCTGTGCCTTCCCAAAATGCATTTATGTGCAAAGACTTAGGCACTGAGTTCAATGTTAAGCTTGGTATGTGCGCTACTACATTATGATCGAGTAAGTTAGTCACTCCAAGCTCGTCATGTCTTTCTACCTACCACTGCTTCAACCCTTGCCATAGCGACAAGTTTTGCTTGAGTAGCTCTCCCAAAGATAGGGTCACAATGGCCAATATCAACATCGTGAGCAAGTTGCCAATTGCCTACTTTTAGTTAGGCTTTACACACTTTTACCAATGATCTTGGGTAGTCTGCCCACTTGTGGTATTTAGGCTCTATATATGCGGTGTTATGTGGGGTGCAGATGCATCTCTTGATTTGAACTAAGTAGGTGAGACTGATGTGCTCACACTAGAGAGATCATTAATCTCATCTTCGATAATGGGTTCTGCATGGTATCTAGGCTCTATATATGCGGTGTTATGTGGGGTGCGAATGCATCTCTTGATTTGAAGTAAGTAGGTGAGACTGATGTGCTCACACTAGAGAGCTCATTGATCTCATCTTCGATAATGGGTTCCGCATCCTTTAGGTGCACTTGGGCTTCTCTCACCACTCATTGACCTTATCCACTACTTTCAATTGGTGCCTCGGATCGGGATATTCTCCAACCTTGGCACTTTCTTTTTTTGCTGCCTTAGGAGCAGGTATCTCTGCTTCTGCATCTGTGAATTGCTTCCTCTTTGGTAACATGGTGGCGCTATTTGTCTTAAGTGTAATCTTCATCTTAGCCCTCTTTTTCCTTCTTCTATGACTATTCTTCCCTATTGAAGTTGCGTCGAGGTTGCTAAGTCCGAGTAATGAAATACCGTCCTGCTTTGTCTATGCTCGAGTTATGACACTCATTGGAATTTGTGTGGCTTTTCCATCAAGTGTTTCAACTCCAAACAATCCCAATGGTATGGATAGCACGATAGCCAAACTAGAGGAAGGTTTTCACCTAGGGCACTCAGCGTACAAGTATATGATCCCACACTCAAGGCATCCTCAGGTTGTCCTTCTCTCAATTGGCTTGCTCCCTTATGGGGTACATGATGAGATGTGTCCTAGGTGACTGTAAGTCTAGCATGCGATGGGTTCCTAGTTCTGTTCTCCTAGACCTCTACCTCTTCCCTTGTCCATCATTAGATGTGTCCTAGGTGATCATAAGTCCAGCATGCGATGGGTGACTATAAGTCCAACATGCAATGGGTTCCTAGTTTTGTTCTACTAGATCTCTACCTCTTCCCTTGCCCAACACCATCACTGGCATTGGTTTAAAATTCATCAAGATGGGATTGCCCTCTTTGTTGTATGAGACATAAGGGTTTACATGTGCTTTGTCCTTGTTTTTCTCCTTTATGTAATGTATCGGAGCATCGCTCAGTGGATGGGACACAATGGGTCCAGATAGTCTAGGTATCCTTGTGGGATTGATGTCCATTCTAAGGATGGTTGGCTTTGAATCATTGGGTGCTGGGAGAGCTAGTGGAGCCTCCTCTTGAAAGGTTGCAGTCTATTCCCTAGGTAGTAAGGTTGGTTGTATGGTTGTGAGTATGGCAATCACCTTAGTAGTCGGCAATGTAGTGCATCATGGCCAAACCTACTGCAATTGGGTTAGGGTCTAGATCTAGGATCCATGCTTTCAGCTAGAAGGGTGGTTTCCTCGGCAATGCATGCACTACACGTGAGGTCGTGCGGGCCTTCTCATCATCTCTTCAAGCCTAGCCAACTCTAGCTTCACATCTGCCAACTCCTGGTTGTGACGATGAGGTTGTCAAAGTATCCCGCCTTAGAGAATCTCTTGATGAATAGACTATTGAGGTTATTGAAGTCATTGCATTCGGCATTGTCTAGACTATTGTACCACATCCGTCCTTTGTCTCCAAGGCAAAGTCTGAAAGCTTGTGTATGTTGAGCAAGGTCCGTGAGGCTGTTAGCCTCGCATACTTACTCAAATTGCTCCACAACGCTATATGGGTCATTGTCGAGCTGATACTTGTTGAGTTGCTTAGCAACCACATGTATCTTGGTATGGCTCTTAGAATTTGGAGCGATTCCTAGTTCTACTAGCAACGAAGTTGCCAAGGTTGCTCTGCTCTATTCTATAGTCATGTTATCTAAGAGTCACCTGGTGAGAATCTCACTCGGCTTCTAGTGCTCTCTCCCTCTCAACCTTTGGTCTTGTCCTATTTTGATTGGCGCTCGCACCAAGATGCATTGGACCTTGCACATTTCCATGTCTTGTCTCATCTTTTGAGCTCGTTGCTCTTGATTGTAGGTAGTTGTGCCTTGCAGTGCTCTCCTTGCCAACTTTCACTCTTCCTCAAGATCGGTTATGTTGTCTTTGGTTGGTCTACTGTGATGCTCCATTTTAGTTTGCAAGTCATACTGGGTTATCATTTGTCGCTAGATGTCGATTGGGAATTTTCCTACGTCAAGCTCGTCATTTTATGTGTTAGCGCTGATCCGTGACATGTTACTAGTTTCTTGGGCAACTAGGGTATCGATCAGATTGATCAAGTCGGATAGAGCTATGTCTCTTATCGCATGTGTCATTGTTGCTCCCTAGTGGCTCACTGATTCGAGTCTCTCAATATTCGGTGATTGGGGCCCTTGCCCACTATTCAATGTTTAGGGTTTCCTCTTACTAGTGGGTTCGTTTGGCTTATCTTATTTTGCATGAATTCTTTGTTATTCAAAACAATCCTCAATGTTACGAGCACTAAAATGCTAAGGGTATGCTCCTTAAAGTGCATTGTGTGAAATCAAGCTTTTATCTTTTTTGGTGCGTATCAAATGTTCAATTGATGCAATGTGCAAATTCAATGAAAATAATACAGTGCAGTGTATACTTTCCTAATCCTTTCATGTGTTTAATGGCCACCCTAGCTGGTTCATTCTGGTGACCCTCTTGTGTGGTTGTCTAGCTAATGTATCACATGGTTGGAGACAAGAACCTACATGAAATGCATGATGTACTAAGTAACAAAAGGATGTAAAAGATGAATAGTCTGCAATCACTAGATGATATGTAGAGTAGTGCTAGATGATAGCTCCATAACATCTACATCTATGTTTGTACTAGTTTCCCTTCATCACTAACAACATCATAATTTTTCACCAAAAGCATCATCCATGTCATTGTCTTGATCCGTTACTTGAACTATGTTATCAATAGATGTTGTTGAACTTGCAACACAACTTCCTTCAATCCTTCACTTTTCAAGAAATCCCTACTTTAGCCAATGTATTTTGCATTGTCTTCTTAGTAGTAGATTTTTGTACATCTTCATGCTCATGCTAAATATCACACAAGGCATTGCTAAGTTAACATGAACATCTAGTACTATATTCTACAATTTTAGCATCAATGTTACCATAGCATCCTCATCCTCACTTTTACCAATCAAGGCATATTGAAGTTTTTCTTCTAGCTCTAGACTTGCTACTAAAGACTATGAACCTGTTGCATTATAGCCCTTTATTTAATATCGAATACTCCATGTTTTCATGAATAAATCAACCATGTAAAACCTCATATGGTCTATTAGACTACCATCCCTAGTCTAGACATAATGGCATTCCAAGCTTCTTTTCAACCATGTCCCCGAGACTTGAACTTGGACCCTAGACCTAATTCAGCTCAAACAACCATCCACATGGACTCGAATGGCCAAGTGCCAAGCCATTTAGACTCAAACAAGCCACTCGAACTCGAGCAACATTATCGATTTGAAACGGCCAAATTTGAACACCCCAAAATCGTCCACTCATATGGGATTTGATGGCCGAGTGCCCATTCATTCGAACAACTCGGACTTGAATGGTCCGAGTCAGGCACTCGAACATTGTCACTTGGATAGACTGCACAAGAGCAAGATTCTAGCAAATTGGACCCACCCAGGGCGCCTAATCTAGACAACACCCCTGTAGGCATCTAAGGACCACCAAACTCACGAATCGCAATCTAACGGCCTAGAAAACAACCACGGTACTAACCCTCAGCAATGTGTCCTAACAGAGACCCGGACTAATTGACCAAATCTACTACCCCTCAAACCACACACCTAGGACCCTTAAGTACTCTTCGTATTGCATGTAGGTTCTTGTCTCCAACCATGTAATACATTAGCTAGACAACCACACAAGAGGGGTTCATAAGAACTCCTCGTATTGCACCCAAGCTTTGCTTGTGACTACTCAATGTGGCTTACTTGGGGCACAAGGCTATTTAACTATCAAGGGATATTGTGGGTTTAGGTCATGGCTACCACACAAGCATCCTTTGAGTTCTGTCAAGTGTTGAGGCTTGAACAATCAGGTCTCATATCAATTATGCATACAATCTATAGCTACTTTAATATTTCATGGTGAATCTACTAGTTTCTTGGTATCCCCATGATTTAAATGTAACAAGTGCAATGTCTCATTTATCAAATATGATGGTCATGAATGTACTTTTTTTCTGGACCATATTCTACGTACTCTTTAAAGTCCATTTGTTGTTCCAATGATACAAAAATGTTTAGTTCTTTCATGATTGTTTGTCCTTACTATATTCATTGTTTGGGTTTTGGGGCTTTATCTATCAATTTTGTTGATGGAAGAGGGACCAAGAACAATGACTCTTCTTTCATCAAAATTTTGCCACAAACAACCATAATAACAATAATAGAAGTTGCTCCAAACATAAATACAAGAGACCCCTTGCAGGGGACACCATCCCACACAGCATGCCCATGTAGGTAGAGAAGAAAAGCTTGTCAAAGCCCTAGGCTATATACATACCTAGCAACAAGCGCCATCGAAACTAAAAGAAATGACCATCATAAGGATTTCCAAGGAATGTAAGGAGTAGTAACATTACGTACAACAATTCCTACAACTTTAGAGACAATGTAACCTATCAAGCCAACCAATTTAGGAGGTACAAAATAAGTAAATAATGTATGCATAACTAAACTTGACCTTCATGTTGGTTTGAAAGCCAAATTATGCTAGAGAAACACTAGAGTATATTGCAAGAGGATAGCCTCACACTTGAATGCAAATGGTTTCAAGAACTAGGTTTTAAGACCCATCATTCGGTCAATCTTCTTTTGATAAGGAAGAGTAGGTGTATTATGAGATTCATGTCACTTTACCACATCGCAAGAACCGTACTACGTAGTCTCATGTGCTTCATGGATTAAGCGATTCCCTCGACTTACTGTTGACCAAAGTGTGGTGTCCTCAAAGGGCCAAGTTGATTATGAAAATTGAAGAATGTTCATCAAGTCCTACTGAAAGGAGGACACAAACTATTAAGTGACAACAAAATTTGACGACGAGTCCAAAATATTCATTGTCTTCTCTAAATGGCAAAATGCTTTTCGATGTGCTAGAATTTTTTATCGCATCCAGCCCCAAGACTACCGAGGCAATCAGCTAACAGCTCTCCCAACAGTCGCTTATAGCCTTAGCCATTGTTAGGAGCATAGGGGATTTTGGCAGAAGCTAGCGGATGCATACACCACCATCGTCATCATGCTCGCGACCAGGCGGAAGCAGCAAGCTCTACCCCCTTTTCCGTCCTGGGTCCGTATCAGTCGCCGGCAGCAACGTCATCAACATTCACGACAACTGCGTCCCTCATCAAGAAGGAAAAGAAAGAGAAGATGACTATGACAACAATAGACTCTCTGATGTGTTAGACTGCTGCCGACAGAATACTGTAAGTTCTCTTTCCCCCTGAGCTCTTCTTATCTATCATATGTTCATACCCATTCACGCACTCTCGCAGACTAACCCGGCTGTCCCAGATTCCCAGCTTGGGTATACAAAGGAATCCCTATGGGTCGACGCATACGTCAGTCCGTACTGGATTCAAGACATTCTGCAAGGGAGGGGCCTTCCTTTCTGTGAAACGGTAGCAGAGAGCGAAGTGCCTTTTGCAGTAGTGAATCCAATGACGAAGATGAACATTCACAAGATTCGCACAAAGCTGCAACAGAAGACTCTCGGCAGCAGGAGTGGCCGTCAATGGGAATCTCTAGTAGGTGACGGAGGTCGCCGAACAGTTGTTGCCCTAATAAAAGTTTGTACTGAGAAGAAAGATCTTGAGAGAGGCATCAAAATACATGCAGAGTTAAGTAGGAAGGATTTGTTGAAAGATGATGCTTTCGTGGGCTCTGCATTGATCCACATGTATAGCAAATGTGGCTTACTTGTGAAAGCACAAGGGGTATTTGACATGCTCCAGGTTCGTGATGTTGTTTTGTGGAGCTCCCTGATAGCAGGATATGCCCAACAGGGGCATGGTAAGGAAGCACTTCATTGTTTTAGACAGATGCAACTGGAGGGCATCTCTCCCAATGCAGTTACCTTGGTTGGCATCTTGAAAGCTTGTGGCAGCCTTAGAGAGATTGATAAGGGTCAGGAAGTTCACAGGGAGATAGATAGACAGGGGTTGCTTCAAACTAATGGCATCGTTGGCAATGCATTGATAGACATGTATGCCAAATGTGGCTTGCTCACAGAAGCACGAGATGTGTTCGACACACTTCCAGTTCGAAATGTAGTCTCATGGAATACAGTGATTGCAGGGTATGCTCAACATGAGCTTGGGGAGGAAGCATTCAAATCCTTTAGGCAAATGAGACTAGAGGGTGTTTTGCCAAATACAGTTACTCTGGCTTGCATCTTGAAAGCTTGTGGGAGTATGGGAGGCACTAACAAGGGCCAACATATACATGCTGAGATAGCTGAAGAGGGTTTATTGGAAAAAAATGTGTTTGTTAGCACTGCTATGGTTGATATGTACGCAAAACGTGGCTTGCTTGTGAAAGCACAAGAGGTTTTCAACAGACTTGCAAGTCCAGGCCTAATATCATGGAATGCTCTAGTTTGTGGATATGCCCAACATGGGCATGGTGTGGAAGCACTGAACTGTTTTGAACAGATGCAACTCCAGGGCTTCTCTCCAGATGCAATAACCTTTCTTGGTGTCTTGAAAGCTTGTGGTAGTATAGGGGCCACAAGGAAGGGCCAAGACATACATGCTGAGATGACCAGGATAGGGTTCTCAGACAGCGATCTTCTCATTGGAACTGCACTGGTTGATATGTATGTCAAGTGTGGCTTACTTGCAAAAGCACAGGAAGTATTTGACAAGCTTCCAGCTCGAGATGTAGTCTTGTGGAATGTTATGATCCTAGGGTATGCCCAAGATGGGGATCCTGAAGCAGCACTGAATTGCATTGGACAGATGGAAAGTGAGTGCATAACTCCTGATTCAGTGACCTTTGTTTCCATCTTGAAGGTCTGTGGCCGCTTAGGAGCCATAGATAAAGGATGTGAACTACATGTAGAAATTGACCAAAAAGGTTTAGTTGAGAAAGATCATGTTCTTGGTAATGCATTGGTTGATATGTATTCCAAATGTGGCTTGCTGGCAAAAGCACAGCAAATGTTTGACAAGCTTCTGGTTCGAGATGTGGTTGCTTGGAATTCCCTGATTGCAGGCTATGCTCAGCTTGGAAAGACTGATGATGTTTTTTATATGTTTGACAGAATGGTTGTAGAATGCATCAAGCCTGACCTAGTTACATTTATCATTGTACTTAATGCATGTAATCACGCAGGTCTAGTGAATGAAGGTCACATGTGCTTTGAGCTCATGTGCAAAGATTATGGTATAACTCCGATTTCAGACCATCATACTTGCATGATTGATCTTCTTGGCCGTGCTGGTCAACTAGAGAGGGCAGTAGCAATAGTCAAGCTTATGCCTTTTCATGGTGACACTGTGCTCTGGCATATTATGTTGGGTGTTTCTCGAAAGTGGGGTGATGTGCAGCTTGGAAGGCAGGCTTTTGAAAATGCTTTGCAACTAAATGAAGAAGATCGTGAAGCTTATGTCTGCATATCAAATATTATTTCAGGTTCTTCCATGCAAGACTGACAAAAGTTGACATATCTTGCGAGCAGTGACAGTTCTTAGACTACATCTATTGCAGCTATTTCATTAAGAAGGAAGAGATCCATATTTTATGAGCATGGAAACGATAGACCATGCTTTATTCTTTGAAAGGGACATTCTAGTAAATGTTGATATCTTGCGAGCAGTGACAGTTCTTAGACTACATCTATCTCAGCTACTTCATTAAGAAGGAAGAAATCCATATTTAATGAGCATGCAAACAATAGACCCTGCTTTATTCTTTGAAAGGGACACAGGAGTGGTCACTTGCTTTCTAGTAAATGTTGATAATGCAAGCAGCACCAGCTGTTGCTGTTCCACAGCAGAGAGTGAACAAACACTAAGATGGTGGGAATTGTGGTGTGAGGTCAATGTAAAATGATGATCACACCCAAACAAGCCACCAATGTATACTCAAAACAGGTAGGCACTAAGAGCATAACACCAAGCAGGAGCGAGGTATAATGATCACGCAAGTTACCCCAAAGCGAGCCACCAATATACACACAAAGTAGGTAAAAAAGATGCAGCAGCAACCGAGATCAAACAAGTGAACCAAGATGTGTGAATGCTGAATGGGGTGCCATATATGCCCAAATAAGTGAAAAGGTATCGATGTGAAGCCTTCATGCTTTTCCCTTGGGCTGTAGGGTAAAGGGGCCAATACCTTTGAAAGGGACACAGGAGTGGTCACTTGCTTTCTAGTAAATGTTGATAATGCAAGCAGCACCAGCTGTTGCTGTTCCACAGTAGAGAGTGAACAAACACTAAGATGGTGGGAATTGTGGTGTGAGGTCAATGTAAAATGATGATCACACCCAAACAAGCCACCAATGTATACTCAAAACAGGTAGGTACTAAGAGCATAACACCAAGCAGGAGCAAGGTATAATGATCATGCAAGTTACCCCCAAAGTGAGCCACCAATATACACACAAAGTAGGTAAGAAAGATGCAACGGCAACCGAGATCAAACAAGTGAACCAAGGTGTGTGAATGCTAAATGGGGTGCCATATATGTCCAAATAAGTGAAAAGGTATTGATGTGAAGCCTTCATGCTTTTCACTTGGGCTGTAGGGTAAAGGGGCCAATAAAGTGACAGCCCCCAAAAGTAAAGTGCACCCCACCCCAATTTAATGTCAAATTTACAAAAAGACACGTAAGTCATTTTAAGCATGTTATGATATAAATTTTTTCATATAAGCTTAATGTGAGCCAAACAATTTAGTCGTGAATTTTTATATAATTTGGATTTTTAAAACCTTTAAAACAATGCATCCTTGAGTGTCACTCTATTGGCTCCCCATTGTTGCCCTTTTGTGAAATTTTTATTTATACCCAAGTCTACTTGATAGAAATATCGAAATGTCCCAAAGTTCTTTATTTGAGCTCATGATATATATAGTTTGACTACTAAAACACATGGATGTAACTTGGAAAAATAAACTAAAATGGGGGACTTTCAATTAATAGTAATTATATTTGTCAATGGAAAATGAGGGTTGGGATCAATCTTATGCAAATCATAGTTATTATTTGAAGAGATTGAGTGAGCTTAGTGAGAACATCTAAGTGCATGCAAGTGTGGGTAGTTGAGAGGCTACAACTATAGATTGGATGCCCAAAATTGAAACTTTTGTATAAAAGGGATAAGAGATTGAAAAATGCTATTCATGTGTGTGCAAACTTGTAGCCTTCATGCTTTTGTTATCTTTTCTTGCGAGGGAGAGAGTGACGATGAAGGAGAGAGTGAGGGACATTGAGTGAGAAGCTTTTGCACATTTCTCTTCCTAATCTATTTTCTTGGAGCAACTCAAGTAGTAGTGAGAGCTTGTGAGAGGAAGGAAGGATGGATGTAGCAAGGAAAGTTTCCTTTATCTTTCTTCTTTTCCTTGAGCTATCATTGGTGGATTGAGAAAGTGAGCCAATGATACAAGCTAGAAGATGAGCGAGTGGGTGTACATGTGGATCATGGAACGACACTTGTTATCAATGTATTGTGACTATAACATGGTAAGTGTTGGTAAGCACACTTACTACAATTGCTTTGATTTGATCTATTTGTTGGTAGGTTCATTATGTGCCATGCAAGTGTGAATATGCTAAGTGAGAGATAGAACAATAAGGATGTATATATCCGTACTATTGCCTTTGGCATGTGAACATTACATTCTTAGTTTCCTTATCATGATAGGGACACGATGACCAAGTAGTTGCTTATGCACTTTGTGTTGCAAAATAGGAGGGATGTATGTGTGTCAACTTCGAAGTGTGAGCGAATAGTTAAATTAGGACTTAATCTATTTTTTGTTGATTGAAATGGCATTGATTGTGCAACTTGAATCATAGATGAGATGTCTTAGTGATTTTTTCTAGGAGCACAAAAAAAAGGAGATATGATTGCCAAGAGAGAAAGGAACAAGAAATTCTATTTTTCATGAGTTGGATTTATACAACATGCATGAGGTGCCCAACATATTATGGCTAACATTGTGCATGAAAGGAGGCTTAGCTATGAAAAGATAAGGGGGGATTATGGTTATGAAGAGGAGGGACGAGTGCTTGCGAGGAGGGGCTTATCTAGTGCATTGCATTTGAGCTTAGAGCACCCAACAAAAAATTATTAACCCCCATGCATGAACAAGGGATATATGAGAGAGAGAGAGAGAGAGAGAGAGAGAGAGAGAGAGAGAGAGAGAGAGAGAGAGAGAGAGAGAGACATGAACAAGAGTTTGACCAAGGCAAAAAAATTATTCACTTGTTTTTTCAAAAGAAAAAAAAAAGTAAATCAATGATAGATTTTTAGGGGAAGCCTAGGAGTATCCCCCATCACACTAACTTGGACTTCTAGGATAGCTATACAACACCTTGATTTGCCATGGAGCCATGTAGCATCATTGAGCTATTGTGGAGCATGTAGCCACGAAGCCACCACTACCTTGAGTTGTCACCAACCTCCTTGGAGCTGCCACCATGCAAGATAGGCAAAACGTCGACCCCACCACTTGCGTATCACCTGCGAGTGCCAATCCAACTCAAAAGGCAATCTCACATGCATGTAGTCTACCATATTGGGACTTAGATGTCGTCCCACTAGGATCACCCCACCATGGGCACATTGTTGATAGCCCCTTTAGCTATGCCCATGACAATCATCTTTAAGCCACCCACCCTAGGCCATAGTCTTCTTTAAGCTAGTTGACCTTGAAGTATTCACTGCCACCTTGATAAGAAGCTTGCCATTGGCAGCTCTACATCCCCACCATACACCCATGGGCTCGCCTTGGAGACTCATCAGTTTTGGCCTTGCCTTTGTCTTCGTCTTCACCTTTGTCTTTGCCTCTAGCTTCACCTTCACCTCTATCTTTACCATAGTCTCCATCTTCTCTTTCCATTGCTTGCTATGATCCCCACCTAAACCATCACAACCACCATCCATACCATGCCTTCTCGCACTGTCTTCACTGTCTTTCTTTCCTCTCCACCACTATCCTCCAACCACCCCAACCAAATCTCACCCCTTTTTTCTTCTCCCCATTCCCTCTACCATACCCCCTTCCCAGCCACCAAGAAGAAGAACCATTGCAACCATCGCAAAGGGAAGCTGCCATTGTGTCATGGAAGGAGTTGGTGCTGCAAATTGAGCCACAAGGAGGGGTGGAGCCACTGTCAAAAAGAGAGAAGAGCAACAAACAAGAGGAAGATCTATTGGGATTTAGAGCTAAGTAGGATTTGCCAACTTTCATAACATAGGCAAGGTACAATTTATGGTTAATTAGTTTCAAGTGTTGAAAACTTTGTGCATGTTATCATTAAATTTGGGAGTGAGTGCTATGTTGAAGGAAGAGAGTGGAGCATTGAATAGGGAGATTACAATAAGAATTGGTTATTGCCATGAATTGGTTGTAGCAAATTGTCATTTGGATTATCCTTGGTATTAAAATAGTGAAAGAATATTTTTGTAATTGAAGGCAATCAATGTGGAATTGTCAACATAAACTTGTTGATGGGAACTTGTTAAGGAGGTCTTGTTGACGGGAAAATATTAAACTAAAGCCAACATGAACTTGTCAATCTAAAACCATCAACATGAGCTTGTCAACTTAGAACTGTCAAACTAAACTTATCAATGTGAACTTGTCAACGTGCCCTTTTTGATAGGATCTTGTCAAAGTATCAACATACTTAAGCTCTTCAATAAAAACTACTCATTAGGGGGATCTTGGCAACTGGTCAACACAAGCTATTGTGCCAACACTTCAACTTGTCAATCTGTTAATCTATCAACTTGTTAAGCTTGTCAATACAAACCTGTCAATGAGAAAGATCATCAACTGATTAATTGAGTAGAATCCAAAATTGTCAACTTAAGACTCAAACATGTCAACTTGAAACTTGTTCATTGTGTTGGGGGTTAAAGGCCATCTATCCCTAGCTGCCTACACTTACTTTGTATACAGTATCCACACACCTATATACTATAGGTGGCCAACCCCCATCATTATCACTTTATTATTTATTATTTCTATGTCAATAGAATAAGGAAAGGTAGATCACACATTGTGAATATTGGAGTTCCCACATACCCTCTTGCTCTCTCTTGCTTGAACCTCCAAGCTCTTACTTCCACTTGTGCTCTTGCTTTTGCTCCACCTTTCAACTAGTATCAAAGTGGGTATTTGAGGAGCTTCACCACCATTCACTTCAACTTGGGAAGAGAGCTTCATTCTCAATTTTCATGGCAACCACTCATTGAGATATGCATTAGTCTTGTTGCTTCTCCGATAAACTCCACACCTTCCAAGATTGTTACTTGTAGACATTGCTTTGAGCCTTCCCTAGTGGTCATCGAGTTTCAATAGCACTAGCAGTACCCTAAGAGTAGCCAGTATGAATTGTGCCAACTTGGTTACCCTTGTTTCCGACATCATTCATCTTCTCCACCTCTTGCTGAGCTCTAGTATTAGCTTGCTATCCTCCCCAGCATTGAAGGCTTCCACTTTGAGCTTTTTTTAGAGTGTTTGAAGCTAGCTATTGACCTATTGTTCAAGACGAACCTAGTGTATATTGTTTAGACAGCAAGTGTTTGATTGGCAAATGATCTATTAATGCTTACGAGGCAAGTTTATTATACCTAGATGATGTATTGATGTCGGGGAAAGCCTTTTTGATTCATTAAAGCTCAAATATCTCCATCATCGAAGGTTTCTTTTCTATTTTACTTTGTGGGTAGTAAGGATATACTATGAAGGCTTATCTATTGAATGCCTATAAATGCTTTGGGGATGCTACATGGATGTATTGATGTTTGCCATTGATTATTATGCTTAAATATGTTTATGCTGAGCTCAAAACCTTGACTTTGAGCTCCATTGAATACATATTTGCAATGGCTATTTGCTTCAATGCTTTCCTACTTACATGCTCGAAGGCCTATTATTGATATATGCTCTCAGATGTATTGCTTCATTTCTTAGGGCACCCACATATTATAAGACATATGTATTGAGATTTGCTTTGCTCTTGGATATTCTAGATTTGTAGAGATAATTTATTTGAGATAGTGGGGGTCTCTTACCTATGTTTATATGCTTAGTTGGTTTTGATATACACTGTCCTTTCAAAAATTGATGATTGCCAACCGATTTAGCTTTGGTTTATACATAGATTACTTTCTTCAGTTAGATAGGTTTGTTAGTTTTGGATGCATGCATGGTTATGTACTTTAGCTTTAGTGTTCATATGCAGTGAGTTAGTTGGTAGATTGATGGATCTTTGTTACTTTTAGAGATTGCATGTACAATTAGCTTATGTACATGCTACTCCTTTGTTTGGGATTGCATCTATGTATTTGACATCTTTGGTTCTTTGATACCATTTGGTATCTTGTTGGTTTATGCCCTATCTTGCACTGTTGATTGCATTTTATATCCCAGTTGCTACTTGGATATCCATGGCATTGGGAGATTTGTATATTGATCTATGCCCTATAGTTGTACACTCATGTACTAGAGTTTTATGGGTAGCCATGCTGAAATTCAATTTTGAACAGTTTCTTTAAGAGCAAACACTTGTATTCAACACTCTAGTGCTTCCTAGTTGTGGATAATAGTCTGTTGGCTCAGTCTTCCTCATGTTATACACTTTTTAGCTCATTTTTCAAGCTCACTTACTACTATTACAATAGCATGTACTCTTTTTGGTTGGTAGACATAATGGTAGGTATTTCAAATGCTTCCAATGATAGTGCTATCTTTAACATAGATAAGTTAGATGGTAATAACTTTTGGTATTAGAAGACTCAAATTTGGCACGTATTACAATAGAATTCGAGTACAATCTGACTTTCTTTGACTGGTGGATTCCTAAAACTGTAAAAAACTAATCCTTGTGTAACGTGCCCGCCTATTGGCTGTCCAAGCACATTTTAGTGGTCCATAAAGAAATGAATCTAAGTGTTGCTGCTCAGTACTCCCATGGAATGTTCCAGAGTTTGTCGCCTAGGGTTTTCTGATTCCGCCACAACTAGGATCAACCTGAAATCTGGGTTCCTAGTGGCCAAGGTCTCCTGATAGCATTCTAGTGTCGAGTTCTGGACATCCTACTTTACGCATAGATACCCAAGCCAAAGTAGACCCATGCCACACTTGGTTCAAATAGAATGGGAAATGAGAGGGATGCGTCACTCAACCTCTTTGCCGAAGGGCCTAGTCCCACTCCTGTCTCCTAAAACATCATGAATCGGATTCTAACCTAACAATACCTAAAGGTCGAACGACAATAAAACTTTGTGAGAAGCCTCCCAATTCTATGGGACCACCATGCCGTAGGACATACCCGTCGGGGTTCCGCCCATCCACCCGCTTCCCATGATAGCTTTAGTTTTCTAATTAGGTCCTACCACAATTATATGTGACATTTAAAATCAGCTTCCTTAATTAATCCGTTTAGGAAACACGGTTCATTCGTGTAATTTATAGCACAGACACGAAAACAGAGCAAGCATTCTTTTGACAAACAAGTTCCTTAATTTATCTTCAAGTTAATATTTGTTTCCTGCTCATACAAGAGAAATTAAATATCCCTTCTTCCCAGAAGAAGTATCCGGTCCAAATCACATGGCACCATAATTTCCATCCATGATCTAGAATAGGATCTTCCAACGCCACAGACGTTGGGCTCACAATAGTCTTCAATGCCATTTTGGACTAGGCAAGGGGTGTCCAGAGCTCCACTTGACCCCAAGAGACCTAGGAGTGAGACACAACTTCCGTGGTTGGCCTTTTCACCACTCGACCTTCGGCCCGTGAATCAAGCAGTGCCCTCTTTGGTTGAAACGCGACGTGACCTTGGAGATGATCCACTCGCGCAAAAATATCATTTCCTTAATTAATCCAGTTAAGAATCAACTACCATTAAGGCAATCAGCCTAATATGATTGTCCAAGAAAACATTCCTTTATTCCCATGGCAACTTGTCATCATAGACCCTTGCCATGCATTTACCATCAAACACGAGCACTTGGAATAATCGTCCAAATCACATCCCAACAATCAGTTTAATGCAAAAGCATGTAGGATGTTGTTTGATCAATCAACAAAAACAATGGTATCCTTTTCCAAACATTGTAGGAATAGTTGCAATAACCTTTCCATCACGTATTTGCTCTCCCCCTTGGGATCAAGAGCGGTTCTATGTAAAATTTACTTAACACACCCTTCTTTCGGTTAAGGCACATGTTAAGGTTGCAGACACTATACAAGACATAAGCTCTTTTAGTCACTTACATTGATCAATAGCCCAGCCTTCTTCCCAACAAGTACAAAAGTGTCTTCCTTTGACTTAGGGTTTCCTAATTCCTTGAGCTCTTCATTTGCCATGGAGTTGTTGTTGCATCTAGCCCAATCCCCAAATTTGGATTGATAAATGTAGTGGTTATCAGACGGATCCCAAGGCATCTTAGTCTTTAATCCTTAAGATCATTGTTTGTACTAGCTAAGCCCAACATCAAGATTCCCAATCTATCAAACATGAGCTATTAATGAGAGCTTGGGCAAAGGTCTAGAGCTTCAAAAATGATTCTCTTCTAGACTAAGTTGCTTGCCATGAAATCCATGAGGCATGAAGTTGCAAGATATACCTTTGAAGTGATGAAAACACACCTACTATTGCGAGGACAAGAAGTTGGCAATGCTTGAAGCCTTGTATGTTGTTTCTGAATTTATCGCATAGCTTCTAATTACAATTAACTTCTCTTGATACACGCATTTGGGGAGTTCAATTCTTCTAATACTTGCGATGCAGTTTATCCTTTTCAATGTTCTATTCTTGTGCGGCATAACATGGGTCTAATGCATCTCATGCAGGAATCAAAGCAAGCATCCATTAATTTGGAAATACATTACTTACGACCGGTACCGCAGTTGGATGGGTAGTGATGTCCTCGCTCGAGGCTTTCGTTGCGGGATTGCCATCCGCATTTGAAATTTTCTGCTTGGGGTCCATTCTCAATCTTTGTCTCACTTGGATGTGATTCGCATAGGACTTCGACGCCTTGTACATGATTAGAGGGGGGGCAATCGGGGAGAGAAATTATACTGCAGATAATCCAAGCGGAACAAGGGGGAGAAGAACATCACGTGTGATCACCCTCTAAGGAGGGGAAGAGAAGGAGAACCTTCTTGGGAGGTTCTCTCTCTTGCTCTCGGTCACTCCCTCTCACCCTCTCTCATCCTCTTTCTCTCTCACACACTCTCTCTCCCTCCCCTCTCTCTCTCTCTCTCTCTCTCTCTCTCACTTTCTCACTCTCTCCCTCTCTTTCTCACAAACCCATAGCAAGGGGGGGAAAAGAGGTGGTACTTCCCTCTCTTCCTTTACGATGGGGACGGGGGGGGGGGGGGGGGGGGTTTATATAGGGAGGGGTGGTTATTATTGGGGGAGAAGGAGGGATGTTATGGGGGAGTCATGATGGTGGCATTCCTTCCAATTGGGTGGCCAAGTTTGGCATGCTACCATGCAACTTACTAGTGGGGAGAAATAATAGTGGAGGGGAGGAACATCATCGTCACAATCGTCTGCATTGTTATCATCGACTTCATCTTCTTCCCCATCGTGATCACCGTCAGGTTATCTTCCATGTCATCTCCCTCTTCTTGTCGATGACGACATGTGAGAAAGGGTTAAATTTTTTTGGAATAATGGAATTTTTTTTTGGGGGGGGGGGGTGGTTCCCATGCGGGAGGAGAACGAGATGTTACATCCTCTCCCCCCTTAGAGAACTCGAGATGTCCTCATCTCGGAAGAACTGGGGATTTTGTTCTAGAACCTGTGGGGTAGGACCCATCACACTTTCGTTGCTCACTCATAAGCACATGGTCTTTTAAAACAACCACTTATAGTATTACATATATCTAAGTCTGGATTACAATAGAAAAGTTTATTATAGTTACATCTCATGAATATCTTCTATGATTTCTAATCATCCTGAAGAGGTGTAGTGGGTTCTAAGTCTTTGTCTTCATCTGATTCCTCTATATATTCAAAGACTAGACTTGTGTAGCTTCATTTTCTTGGAGGTTCAATATCTTCTAGACTTAGGTTAGGGCAGTTTACTTGGATGTGTCCTAGCTCATTGCAATGGAAGCATTGATGGTAGGGACATCTCCTATATGGATGTGCCCTATCCCTCCGCACTTGTGGCATCTCTTGTCCTGATCTCGAGAATCATCTTTGTCACGATTTCCCGAATTTAGTTCTTGGAAAATTGGCTTTGCTCGAAGTAATGCATCTTGCAAATCTATTGGATGCATTGCTTCAAGATGGTAGTTTAAAGGAGTATTCAAGCCATGGCAAAACTTAGATACTTGCTGTGCAATATCCATAGGTGGTGCATATTTTCGTAGGGTTATAAACTTCGAGTAGTAGGCTTCCAAGGTTAATTCTAGCTACTTGAGCTTAAAGAATTCATTCATCTTCAAAGTCTGGTAGGTTAGTGAAAGGTATTGTCCGAGTACAGCATCTTTCAGTTGAGCCCAAGTGACAGCGGCTTCAAAAACACCTCGGTCTTTGCACCATTGCTTCCACCATATCCGAGCTTGGCAAACTAACTTAAGTTTGGCTATCATTGCTTGATTGGTAGAGGCAATTCCCAATGCAACAAAATAATCATCCATCGACTCAATCCATATCTCCACCTCTACTGCGACGTCTATCCCTTCTCCATCAAACTCGGGTGCCTTAATTTTCTTGAGAAGGAATTTCTTCTCTTGCATGTCAACATTCATGGGTGCAAAAGGTGCCTGACAGTCAAGCCATACCACTTCGATTATTTTGTTTAGGATATGTCTACGGACCATACATTAATCAATTATGTAGCATTACGAAGTTCTGTTCTGATACCAACTGTAACGTGCCCACCTATTGGATGTCCGAGCATGTTTAGCAGTCCATCGAGAAATGAATCTAAGCATCGTTGTTCAGTACTCCCATGGAATGTTTTGGGGTTTGTCACCGCCTAGGGTTTCCCGAGTCCGCCTCGCAATGGAACGTTTGCGGTCAAGTGCCCACTAGGATCGACCTAAAATTTGGGTTCCTAGTAGCCAAGGTCTCTTGGCTTCATTCTAGTGTCGGGTTTTGGACATCCTACTTTACGCAGAGATACCCAAGTCGAAGTAGACCCATGCCACACTTGGTTCAAAGAGAATGGGAAACGAGAGGGATGCGTCACTCAACCTCTCTGCCCATAGGGCCTAGTCCCACTCCCATATCCTAAAACAACATGAATTAGGTTCTAACCTAACAATACCTAAAGGTCAAACGATAGTAAAACTTTGTGAGAAGCCTCCTAATTCTTTGGGACCACCTTCCTGTAGGACAGACCTATTGGGGTTCCGCCCATCCACTCACTTCCCATGATAGCTTTAGTTTTCTAATTAGTCCTACCACAATTATATATGACATTTAAAATTAGCTTCCTTAATTAAGCCATTTAGGGAATACGGTTCATTCGCATAATTTATAGCACAGACACGAAAACAAAGCAAGCATTCCTTTTGACAAACAAGTTCCTTAACTTATCTTCAAGTTAATCTTTGTCTCCTGCCCATACTGGAGAAATTATATATCCCTTCTACCCCAGTAGAAGTACCTAGTCCAAATCACATGGCATCATAATTTCCATCCATTATCTAGAATAGGATCTTCCAAGTGAGACACAACTTCCGTGGTTGACCTTTTCACCACTCGACCTTCGGCCCGTGAATCGAGCAGTGCCCTCTCAGGTTGAAACACAGTGTGACCTTGGAGATGATCCACCCGTGCAAAAATATCATTTCCTTAATTAATCTAGTTAAGAGTCAACTACCATCAAGGCAATCAACCTAATTTCATTGTCCAAGAAAACATTCCTTTATTTCCATGGCAACTTGTCATCACAGACCCCTACCATGCATTTACCTCTCATTTACCTTCAAACACAAGCACTTGGAATAATCATCCAAATCACATCCTAACAATGAGTTTAATGCAAAAGCATTTAGGACATTGTTTTATCAGTGAGCAAAAACAATGATATCCTTTTCCAAACATTGCAAGAATAGTTGCAATAACCTTTCCATCGCGTATTTGCTCTCCCCCTTGGGATCAAGAGTGGTTCTGTGTAAAATTTACTTAACACACCCTTCTTTCACCTAAGGCATATGTTAAGGTTTCATACACTATACAAGACATAAGTTCTATTTGTCACTACATTGATCAATAACCTAGCCTTCTTCCCAACAAGTACAAAAGCGTCACTCTTTCCTTTGACTTAGGGTTTCCTAATTCCTTGAGCTCTTCATTTGCCCTGGAGTTGTTGTTGCATCTAGCCCAATCCTGGAATTTGGATTGATAAACGTAGTGGTTATTAGACGGATCCCAAGGCATCTTAGTCTTTAATCCTTATGATAATTGTTTGTACTAGCTAAGCACAACATCAAGATTCCCAATCTATCAAACATGAGCTATTAACGAGAGCTTGGGCAAAGGTTTAGAGCTTAAAAAATGATTCTCTTCTAGACTAAGTTGCTTGCCATGCAATCCATCAGGCATGCAAGTTGTAACATATACCTTCAAAGTGATGAAAACACACCTACTATTGCGAGGATGGGAAGTTGACAATGCTTGAAGCCTTATATGTTGTTTATGAATTCATCGCATAGCATCTAAATACAATTAACTTCTCTTTATACACGCATTTGGGGAGTTCAATTCTTCAAATACCTGCGATGCAGTTTATCCTTTTCAATGTCCTATTCTTGTGCGGCATAATACATGTCTAATGCATCTCATGCAGGAATCAAAGCAAGCATCCATCAATTTGGAAATACATTACTTATGACCGATACAACAGTTGGATGGGCAGTGATGTCCTCGCTCGAGGGTTTTGTTGCGAGATTGCCATCCGCATGTGGCATTTTCCGCTTGGGGACCATTCTCGATCTTCGTCTCCCCTAGATGCGATTTGCACAAGACTTCAGTGCCTTGTACTCAATTAATGGGGGGGCGGCAATTGGGGAGAGAAATTATACTGCAGATAATCGAAGCGGAGCAAGCGGGAGAAGAACAACACATGTGATCACCCTCTAAGGAGGGGAAGAGAAGGAGAACCTTCTTGGGAGGTTCTCTCTCTTGCTCTCGGTCACTCCCTCTCACCCTCTCTCTTCCTCTCTCTCTCTCTCTCTCTCACTCTCCCTCTCTTTCTCACAGGTTGATAGCAAGGGGGGGGGGGAGAGGTGGTACTTCCCTCTCTTCCTTTACAATAAGGGGGGTGGTTATTATTGGGGGGAAGGAGGGTTGTTATGTGGGAGTCGTGATGGTGGCCTTCTTGGGCAGCCAGGTTTGGCCTGTCGCCATATAGCTTACTAGTGGGGAAAAAGCATAGTGGAGGGGAGGAACATCATCGTCACCATTGTCTACATTATTATCATCGACTTCATCTTCTTCCCCGTCGTGATCATCGCCGTGGTCATCTTCCACATCATCTCCCTCTTCCTGTCGATGATGACAGGGGGGAGGATTAATTTTGTTTGAAATAATTGAATTTGTTTTTTGGGGGGGGTGGTTCCCATGTGGGAGCAGAAGGGGATGCTACACCTTGTATATAACTAACTCTAGTTTATTTTTTGTATTTATAAAAATATTTAAAAAATAAATGAAACAGACATACATGTTAAAACCAACCAATATATCAGAAGTTGTCTACCTTCTTAGTATAAGAGGGGGAGGAGGGAGGGAATACCACATTAAATCATGCAAAATTGTGTTGTAATGACAATTGTATTGAATTATGCAAAATTGTGTTGTAATGAAAAATCATTATTGTCAACCAGATTGACTTGTGTTTTGTGTATTTTATTGTCAATCATACCGAATTGCTTTGGTTCTCATAATTCTCACGACTTGTTACTGTCACATGTGCAAATGACAACTCATCCTATAGGAATGATTGACCCTGAATTTTCCAAATTAATCAATGACCCTAGGATCAAAGAGAAAATTTTCATTAGCATAGAATCCAATAATTACAAGTTATAACCCACCATATGGGGTTTGGACTCATTAGAAACTTTGAGAACTTGGTTAATGATAGATGGCATGCTTAGAAAACTTATGGAACATTGTGACATGCAAAATTACAGTAAAGTTGCAATGAACCAACTCACTTAATCACATGCTCGAGTTTCATTTATAATTATGACCCTAACTCTAAAAGAAGCACGTTGGTCAACTAGGCAAGGGTTAGGTAATCAATAAAGTGAGCAAGTCATATATCACAACTTATAGAGATCACCTTAGTAATACAAAATAAGCAAGGAAAATACAAAGAACCCATGTGATTTCTTATTGTTTCACAAAGATGGAAAAAATCAATTGACCTCAAGCAACACTGTGTACAAGTTAGTGCCATTTTGGAAGAGGAGTTGTGCATAACAACAAGAAAAGCAAGAAAAAAGAGGTCAAATTTCTAGCAAATAATAGAGTAGCCAACATGGGAAAAAGAGGAATAGAGAGGAAAGTTAAAAAAAGTTCATTTACCTTGGGCTCTAATGATGGAGACATCCCCAAGGAACGAGCAACATCCCATGTTGATAAGAAGAAAGAAAAGTAATAGAGGCAAAGATGAAGAAACACACTTAGAATATTCAATGGACTAGAGATAGGAAAATCAACCACACACTTTGTTCATCTGAAATAAATTCAAGAAATTATAGTAAAGAATGGAGAAGATAACTTGAGAAAGGAAAAAGAAAAGGCAATTGAGAACTCACAAAAAGCCTTGACCCTAAAGTGCTTAGGTGAGATACTATATCAAATAGAAGGCTTAGAGAATAAAATCACCAAATCATAACCACTAAAAAAGCCACACCCACTTTGCAAGTTGACATGTTGCACCAACCAGAGTCCACCACCTTAGGCTCACAAGAACATGGCTTGATACTAAGCATAGTGGGAACCTAGAAGTCCTCAAATTGCTATGTGAGGAACTTAGTTGGAATAAAATGAAAGCACTTCAATGCAAATAGGAGCTTGAGGACACTTAGGAGACCTACGAATTGTTCATGCTACAAGCCAACCATTAGCTCTGCACGACCTCCAAACTTGATTGATGAAAACAAACACGGTAGTAGAAGCAAAGGACAAGAAGCTAGAAGAGCTAAAAAAAGAACAAGAAGAAGTGCAAGCTCAAATGGCAAACTTGACAATGTAGTTAGAGTAGGACAATGATAATATTGCTTTGTAGAGGAAAATGACATTAGAGAGAACTGACAAGCCCAAGTGCAACTGAAAATGGCTGTGATGGTCTACAATAAGATGTTGACACAAGTGGAATTGAAGCAATCTCTAGAAAGGATAATAACATGAGAAAGAACTTTGGAGAAGCATTGAAGAAGCTGATTGATGAACTAGATGATTCAATAGACAAGGAGAATTAGCTCAATGTGTAGGTAAGTGTGCATATGCAACATGAGCTCTACAAAAAGGCCATCCATAAA
The DNA here is from genome assembly GCF_053477565.2 of Lygodium microphyllum. Lineage (NCBI taxonomy): Eukaryota > Viridiplantae > Streptophyta > Polypodiopsida > Schizaeales > Lygodiaceae > Lygodium > Lygodium microphyllum. Next base: position 40,790,818 of record NC_141156.1, read on the forward strand.
ATTATCACCTATAACATTGATGATGTAATAGAGCTAAAAGCACACCTAAGCTTGGCTAATGCTACATTGAGAATTTTGGATCTTGGCGAAGTGCATGACCACTCAACCTTATCCCCAACCAAAGAAGCACTGAGAAGTCATTTAAAGAACATTAGGTACAAAAAATAGGAGTTGAGAGCCATAGGGCTAGGAGGACTAAAGCCTTCCAGTCAGAGCTCTTTGCTCCCATAGCGCCACTAAACATGGTGCGCAGATCGGACGCAGATAGCTCACGTGGTGAATCCCGGAAGGTCCCCAAGAACAAAGTACTCTACTTTTTAGCACAAAAACCCATGTAAAAGCAAGCACGACAAGAGGCAAGAGACAAATTGGGTTCAATCTCCCCCATGCCTTATGTGAGCGCTTCACAAAGCATGTATTTAATGTATATTTCCAATCTTCATGCTCAATAATAGCCCAATTACAAAAATATGACAAGCTTTTAGCTTTTGAGTTTGCTTTCTACCAAAAATAGGAAAATAAAGCTAATGGACGGTGCCCATAGAGTCTGGCACGCCCAATCTCAATGTCCAAATAGAAATAACATATCCAGGCGCATAAGCACATACAAAATAATAATAAATAATCGATGTCTCTATAGACATAACAAAATATAGGCGTGACGCCTATCAAAATATAGTCCAAAGTCGAAAACCCGCTAGACTCCAATGCTTTCCTCCGCCACTACTGCTATCTCTACACATCAACTGAAGCATTCACAATCGTTAGTAAAATAACACAATTAAACCGACAAAAGTGAATACCTAGCAGTCTTCAGCTACATAAATAAATCAACTGGTTAGAAATAAATCCTAACCTTAATTTATTACGAGTGCGCACTCTAAACTCATAAACGTTTATTAATTTAATATGCATTTTGCGGAATCACCCGCTATGGAATCACCCATGTACACACTAAATTAATGAAACACCCGAAAAGGACAGACGTCCCCATCAACTTCTCGCACAAAGAATCCTCTTTGCGTATGAGCCCCGGTCATCTAAGTTTACGGAATCCACCATAAAACCTCACGGAATCCACCGTGGAATATGCCTCCTGGCATCATACCCCCGGGGTGGGATAGCAATTGACCTCAATTGCTATTAGCTCAATGTGGAGCTAACAGAGTGGGGAAAGCATTTAAGTCTCTAGCGTGCATCCATTGTGCTTCCTCTACAGGATGGTTCTTAAATTTCACTAGATATCTAGAATACCTTCAGCCAGTTCTAGTGGTCATGTAGTCAGTGTCTATAATGGCTTCTGGTTCAAGTATTTCAGTCTCTTCTTCTAGTAAAGGTGGGTTTTCATAGACAGGGTGGATAGGTAATTGGCCTTTAAATGGTCTCAATAAACTAATATGAAATGTATTATGAATTTTCCAATGAGATGACAATTCTAACTTGAATGCATTGTCATTAATCTTATGAATGATTCTAAATGGTCCGTAGAATCTAGGAGCTAATTTGACAACTGGATGTCTATCTACACTTTGCAGTCTACGCTTTTCTATTCTAAGCCAAACATAATCATCAACTTTGAAATTCATGGCTTGTCTTTTCTTGTTGGCTTGTTTGGTATATGATTGTTGGGCTTTAGCAATCATATCCTTTACCTCATCAAAAATAGTGTTATGCATAATAGCAATATCATCAGCACTTTGTATTCTATTAGACAAAGATGCAACAGGTGTAGATAATCTATATCCATAAATAACTTCAAAAGGTGCTTTCTTTGTAGATGTGTGCGGTGTATTGTTATATGCAAACTGTAATAAATGTAAATGAGTATCCCATGTATGAGGTTTAGAGATAGTGTATGCACGTAAAAGATCTAGAATGGTGCTATTTGTGGCTTCTGTTTGTCCATTTGTTTCTGGATGAAATGCAGATGAGAAATCAATCTTTGTGCCTAAATTTGCAAACAGTGTAATCCAAAAATTATTACAAAATCTAGAATCTCTATCTGAAATAATCACTTTCGGCAATCCATGGTTAGTAAAAACAGTTTTAAAAAATAACTGTGCTGCTTGTGTTGCTGTTAAAGTTTTCTTACATGCAATGAAATATGCTTGCTTACTAAATCTATCTACAATTGTCCAAATCATGTCATGGTTAGATTTAGTATTTGGTAAGCCAGTAATGAAATCCATAGATATATGTTCCCAAGGTTTAGATGGAATAGATAAAGGCATTAATAGTCCATACTGTTTACCATGATGTCTCTTTATTCTTTGACAAATCAAACATTCAGAAACAAAATTAGATACATCTGCATCCATATGCGGCCAATAAAAATCTTCAGTTAACATGCGTAATGTAGAGATGATACCTCTATGACCTTGATATGGGGGACAATGAATTTCATTCAAAACAAAAGATCGGAATGGAATAGTAACACACAGTCTCTTTTCAAAAAACATGAATCCATGATTATATGACAATGAATCAACAGGAATGAAATTATTTTGAACTAATTTTTGCCAATCAGAATGAAAAGTAATATCCTGGTGATATGTGTCTTTCATGGAAATCAAAGAATCAAAAGATATGATAGATATATTATGAATTGCAGGTCTTCTACTCAATGCATCAGCAACTACATTTTCTTTTCCAGGTTGGTATTGAATGATAGGATGGAAACTTTGAATGAATGAAGCCCATTTGATATGACGGTCAGAAATTTGGAGTTGGCTAAGTAGATGTCTAATGCTTTGCTGGTTGGTCTTTATCATGAATTCTGAACCCATTAAATAATGCTTCCATTGTTTTAATGCTTGTACAATTGCTAAGAGTTCCTTGTCATAAGTGGAATATTTAAGCTCAGAGGGTTTCAGCTTAGAACTAGAATATGCTATTGGATGGTTGTCTTGCATTAGCACGGCTCCTATTCCTGATCCGCTAGCATCAGTCACAACTAAAAAGAATGGTCTGTTAAAGTCAGGCAATTGTAGAACAGGGGCATTGGTTAATGCACGTTTGAGTAAGTCAAAGGATTTCTGCTGGTTTTCAGTCCATTGATAAACAATGCCTTTCTTAAGAAGTTTGGTCAATGGTAAAGCAAGTAATGAGAAATTACGTACAAACTTCCTATAGAAACTAGCAAGACCAAGGAATGAGCGTAGTTCATGTACATTTTTAGGAACAGGCCAATGCAATATTGCATCAATTTTCTTAGGATCAACTTTTATTCCTTCTTTTGATACAATATGACCTAGATATTCTATTTCTGTCTTAAAGAATTCACTCTTGTCAGGATTTGCAAACAATTGATTTTCTTTCAGTAATTGAAAAACTAATGATAAATGCTCATAATGCTCTTTTTAACTTTGACTGAACACTAAAATATCATCAAAGAAAACAATCACACAATATTGATATTTTAGAAAAATACGGTTCATCATTCTACTGAAAGTGGCAGGTGCATTAGTTAATCCAAATGGCATGACTAAGAATTCGTAATGGCCAAACTGTGTCCTGAATGCAGTCTTAAATATGTCGGATCTATCAAGCCTCACCTGATGATATCCAGACTTAAGGTCAATTTTACTAAATATAGAAGATCCTTGCAGTTTGTCCATAAGGTCATCAACTCTAGGTATAGGATACCTATTCTTTACAGTGATCTTGTTTAATGCTCGGTAGTCAATACACATCCGATAAGTATTATTCTTTTTCTTGACTAAGAGCACAGGTGCACCGAATGGAGAACTGCTAGGTCGAATTAAGCCTCTATTTAGTAATTCTTCTACTTGACTCTGGATTTCTTTTTGCTCTATTTGATTGTGCCTATATGGGGCTTTGCAAGGTGGTTGTGTGCCAGGTATTAGGTCAATCTTATGGTCTTCTGGACGTGATGGAGGTAAACCTGGTGGTAGGTCTTCTGCAAAACAGTCCTTAAAATATGCAAGAAATTCCTTATGCCTAGGGTGCATATGATTTTCCTTTGCATGCAATTCATTCACCCAAATGAGATATGATTTAGTGTTCTTGCGTAGTGCACGTTTTGCTTGAGTATGCGAAAACAGTGGAAAAATATGAGATGCATGCATACCAAACAATGTAATAGATTTTCCTTGAAAATTAATATTCATTGTGTGCGTGGAATAATCTATATTGGGATTATGTTGGTGTCTCCATGGCATTCCTAGAATAATGTTGCTAGACTGTAATGGGACAACTAAGAAATTTCTTCTTTCAATATATGGACCAATTTGAATTTCTAAATCTTGAACTTCTTGTGTGCCATTGTACCTAGTGCCTAAAAATGCAGCTTTTATGCGATAGTGTGTAGGTACAGTATGCAATTTCAATTCCTTTACCAATTTTGCTGAAATAAAGTCATGGGTACTACCGTCATCATGCAATATAGTTCTTTCTTTTCCATGCACCATACATTTCATAGTCAACAATGAATGTGAAGTAGGCATACCTGGTAAAGTGTCGGAAGTAGTAGTAGGATCATCTTCTTCTTCAGTGAAATCTGGCATATCCTCATGCTCGTCTTCGTCCATAGCTCCAAGGTAGTTGATATGTGCTGGTGGCTTCTTTGAATGACAATTTGCTGCGAGATGCCCTGGCTGGTGACACTTGTAGCATACGATGGGCTTGGCTTTGGTCACATTATTTGCAATGGCTGGAAGTCTGGGTATATTTGGATTTGCTTGTGGAATAGGCTTAGGATTTGGATTAACAGTGGATGGTAATGCAGGTGGTTTAGGCCAATTCTTGCGGAAAGATGGTGATGAGAAACGACCTGGATTAAATATTCTGAAATTGGAATTGAATTGTTTAGATCCATAATTACCGTTTGCTTGGAATGGCTGTGGTCGTCGATCTCTTCCACGTAACTTATCTTCAGTGTCGTGAGCTAAGGAGATGGCGTCTTCAAGGGTAGTAGGCTTGAACATATTCACCTCAGCGTAGTAATGTCCAAGAAGTCCAGACATGTACTTCCGCTTATGTGTCGTCTCTGGTACGTCTTCAAGCATGCGTAGCTGTAGGAGTGCATTCCAAAAACGCTCTGTATACTGTGGAATAGGCTCACGATCGCGTTGTTGAAGTAAATCCCATTGCTTGATAGCCTTCTCATGAAATTGCGATGGTAGGAAATTTTGCATGAACTTCTTCTTGAAATCTTCCCATGTAGCAGGACATTCTATGCTCTTGCGGACTACAGTCCACCAAAGTGATGCTCTGTCTATCAGATGATTAGTAACACACTTGATTTTATCTTTCTCGGGATAAGTTTCCTCGTGGAAATAGTCGTCAAACTGGCTAATAAATGATAAAACAGTCTTTCCTTCTCTTATGCCATTGAAAGTGCGAAACTTGAAACTTCGTTTACTTATCTTGGATTCCTTGCGAATGGTTTGTGCTTCAAGAGTGGCGTCGATGGTACGGCGAATCAAATCTTCAGCTTGAGGTTCTTCTTTATCAGTGGACGCTCCTTGTAGCTTTGTTAATTGCGCTTGCAAGGCTTGCCTAGCTCTTCGCTCTTCTTCCAATTGCAACATGATAAGATCCAGCTTTTGTTCCATGGTAGGCTCGGGTAGATCGTCTTCAGCCATAGGATCATCCATATGTGGGGTAGTCATCCTGTAAAACTCAACAAACCTTTCTCACTCAAAATCAGTTAGCGGGATGAGCGTAGCTCAAATTTGGGGTTACAAGGCTATGTATTTTTGGGTATTTTCCTTCTTCAATTTTCAGAAATTCTGCAATATTTCTGTCTCCATTTGCTGAAAGTACTTCAACGAACTTGTAGATAGGTGGAACAGCTTGCTGCGAACAACTTTCCAGTTCAGAGTTTTTGCATACGAACAAGTCTTCTATGAGTTTTAAGCACTAGTCAGTTCTGATTTAGTCTGACTTGCAGAGTTGCAGACTTAACAGACTTGCAGAGTTGTTGACTTGCTGGACTTAGGCCGACTTGCAGAACTTAATTCCAAGTGACTTACTGAACTTGACTTCTGGAGCGCAGGACCCGGAGTATATCGACTTCTCTGCCCTGTGTAACTTGCAAAGTATTCTGTGACTTAAGCTTAATGAATTAAGCTTAAGCTTAATAAGCTTAGTAGATTAGGCTTATGAGAGAAGAAGAGTCAACTGAAAACGACGTGATTCGTGGAGGACGAGAGGAGGTGTTTGATGACGACGCGGATTTTTCGGACGTCCTCAGATACCTCGTGGAGAATTTTTGTGGAGCTTCTTTAATTTCCTAAGTCTTTTAAGCTTGAAGACTAAGCTTTTTGAAGAAATAGATATGGCTTCTTACTGTTTTATCCACGACTTGTTCATGGAGATGAGGGAGTGGTCCTCCGCCTGCAGAGATTGGTCCTTCGCGATCTGACAGTGGAAACAGGGGTTCTTGATCGCCAGAAGTCTGCCTGTATCGACGGTTCGCGATGAGATTGACTGTAGAGGCCGTTTGTTCCTGGAGCTCCGCCTTCGCTCGAGATTGGTAGTGATTGGAAGCTCTTGATCTCTGCTCCGCTCTGATACCACTGGTGCGCAGATCGGACGCAGATAGCTCACGTGGTGAATCCCGGAAGGTCCCCAAGAACAAAGTACTCTACTTTTTAGCACAAAAACCCATGTAAAAAGCAAGCACGACAAGAGGCAAGAGACAAATTGGGTTCAATCTCCTCCATGCCTTGTGTGAGCGCTTCACAAAGCATGTATTTAATGTATATTTCCAATCTTCATGCTCAATAATAGCCCAATTACAAAAATATGACAAGCTTTTAGCTTTTGAGTTTGCTTTCTACCAAAAATAGGAAAATAAAGCTAATGGACGGTGCCCATAGAGTCTGGCACGCCCAATCTCAATGTCCAAATAGAAATAACATATCCAGGCGCATAAGCGCATACAAAATAATAATAAATAATCGATGTCTCTATAGACATAACAAAATATAGGCGTGACGCCTATCAAAATATAGTCCAAAGTCGAAAACCCGCTAGACTCCAATGCTTTCCTCCGCCACTGCTGCTATCTCTACACATCAACTGAAGCATTCACAATCGTTAGTAAAATAACACAATTAAACCGACAAAAGTGAATACCTAGCAGTCTTCAGCTACATAAATAAATCAACTGGTTAGAAATAAATCCTAACCTTAATTTATTACGAGTGCGCACTCTAAACTCATAAACGTTTATTAATTTAATATGCATTTTGCGGAATCACCCGCTATGGAATCACCCATGTACACACTAAATTAATGAAACGCTCGAAAAGGACAGGCGTCCCCATCAACTTCTCGCACAAAGAATCCTCTTTGCGTATGAGCCCCGATCATCTAAGTTTACGGAATCCACCGTAAAACCTCACGGAATCCACCGTGGAATATGCCTCCTGGCATCAAAACATCATGTCTCTCTTAGTAGATTTTATGGAGCTACATGAGTTTGATGAGTTAGGGAATAGTGTAGATGAAATGCCTCTAGAACCATTGCTAGTGGTGGATTTGCCATTGGAAGTGCAAGGGTGTCACATAAGACTATCAACTATGATAAAAAATCCTTCTTAGAAGTCGCTTAATCATACTATTAACTATAGAGGATATGAAGAGTAGTCAGAGGATCATAATAAATCAGTAAAAAAGTACCTGGAGTCAAAAGGAGATCGGGTCATAGTTTTTGATTTTAAGGTTTTTGATGAAAGAAAGCTATAAAAGGCTCTACCTCTAAGAATTGTGCAAACATTGATGTAGGAATCTAAGACATTGCAACAAAATGGAGAGAGCAATTGGATGAAGATGCCCTTTAGCAAAATTGTCAATTTTAAGAAGGAAAAAAATGATGTGAGCACTTAAATGATCAAGAATGAGAAATATGAAAGCTTCAAGCAGAGTGGTGATATACTATCCTAGAGATATACAATGTTGCAAGGTCGACATTCTACTAAGTTAAAAGCTACAAGCAAATGAGATTTATCGTCCTTGGCATGCATATTATAATGCACAAATCCATGGTTGGTACAACTTTCCAAGGAACCCCAATGAAAATGCCACAATGTAAGAAAAATTGTACTTTTTCCAACCTAGCGACTTGTGACCTTCATTTTCCACATTCCTCAAGTAATTGACCAACTTCCTTGGCCTTAACTTGATCACCACTTGTAATTATGTCTTTTGGTCAAGATACTAGAGCAAGACATTACCCCTCATTAGGAAAGAGTACCCCCTTTATTCTTCAATATCAATATAGGCATAGATAGGGTGCCCATGACACAACTACACCTACACATTGCTCTTTTTCCATCCTATAGTGTGGCATTACTAGAGGACATGGTTTATAGCCACTTTGCTTTATGTACCCATCCTCTTTTATCCAGAGTCTTTCATCAAGATATAGGATGCAATTAAAGATTATAAGCTTAGCAATAGGGATGTCTTAGTCTAACCTTGTAACCACTCTTGAAGGAATAAAGTTAAAAAAGAGAGAGAAAAAGAAAGCAAAAAAGAGAGAGCAAAAGCTCTAATCTAAATAGGTGCAAGGAATGAACATTGCACCTAAGTTTCTCAAGTTAGGCACATTTGATGGTCTTGGCTAGCTAGCTTTGCTTCTAGTTCCCCTATCCCTTTCCCCATAGCAAATCTCATTGCACATCAAGGGAAATGACACTATAGGGTTATTTAGATGACCTATCACCATGAGACTTCACACAATAAAACTATATACTAGTTGGGTTCTCAAGTGTGGAACAAAGCACTAGGCTTACTTGAAGCTCAACCCATCTCTCAGTTACACATGCACAAGCACAAACGTGGTACAATAAGGTAGACATGCCCCTAGGAAGAGCACCTTCATTTTAGGCAATGGAAGCATCCATTGAAGATTTTATGATATCGGTGGCCTATCATGTATTGCATCAACATAACATCCCTCTAGAAGAATCATGCCACCACATTATCCTTGGGACTAGGTCCTAGATCATGGTGTGCGATGGGACCGGCACTCATGTAGGAGGGGATAATGTTAACCTTCACCTCGCAATGGAGAAAGCATACCAAAAAGTGAAAGTGTCCACAAATGATATGCAATAAACCTTTTGACTATATACAATATAGCAATTCTCTTGTTAAAGATGTTTGTCATGGAAAATGAGGGTTGATCTAGCTCCCATGCAAATTGCGGTTATTATTTTGAGAAACCAAGTGAGCTTAGTGAAAACACATAAGTGCATGCAAGTATGGGTGGTCAAGAAGCCACAAGTGTGGGTTGGATGTCCAAAAGGGGCAGAAAACCCTAAACCTTTTGTATAAAATGGATAAGAGATAATAGAAAAGGCTAGTCATGTGTGTGCAAACTTGTGGTCTTCATACTTGTGTCATCATCTTTTCTTATAAGGGAGAGAGTGAGGTCAAGGGAGAGAGGGAGGGACATCACATGGGAAGCTTATGGATCTTTCTCTCTTCTTAGTCTATTCTCTTGAAGCAACTCAAGTGCTAGTGAGAGCTTGTGAGGGAGGGAGAGTGAGAAAGTGAGGGAAGTGGGAAGGGAAGTTTTTTCTATGTTTCTTCTTCTACTTGAGCTATCCTTGGTGGTTTGAGCACGCAAGGCAATGATGCAAGCTAGAAGATAAGCAAATGGGTGTTCGTGTGAATTGTGGAGCGACACTTGTCAACATGTTGTGACTACAACATGGTAAGTGCTAGTAAGTATGCTTACTACAAGTGCCTCAATTTGATCTATCATTGGTAGGTTAGTTCTCATTGTGTGCCATATGCATGTGAGTAGGCTAGATGAGAGAAAAACGTGACTTCATGAGTCAAATTTTCCCTTGAAACAATAAGGATGTGTTAATGATCTTAGCTTTGGGATGTGAATGCTAGATAAGAGCTAAGAATGAAAAAGATGAGGATACATGTAAATGAGTGGTGCAAAAAAATTGTTAAACCTAAGAGTTAGGGTCCCTCCTAAATGCATTGCAAAATCTCGCAACTAACACCACAAAGGTCACATGTAAACAATTAGAGAATAGAATGAGATCAAATGGGCCATCAGAGAACTTGACTAATTTATTATCACATTCTTAAATATAGAAGAAAAAGTCACATTTCCAAAGTTTTCATTAGGACCTCAAAATGATAATTTAATCATGCTTTATCTTTCCAATACCTTTACTTTTGTACCCTCTATATATTTCTTTTGTTATTTCTATTTTCTCCTTTGTCACTTATCACTTCTCCCTAGTCATGTTTTTTTTTTTTGCATTCATATGTGTTGTTGAAGAAGCCTTAGGTATCATTTGGATTTTAAGAAGCGAAAAGCTCATCAACCTTCAAATTCTATTTTTCCATATAAATTTAAAAAGTGTTTGATTTTGCATGATTTTTCTCTTCCTTCTAAAAGACATGGATAAGCTTCAATAGTGGTGAAAAAACTTCATTTTAGATGGATAGGAAAGAACCACAAGATTGTCACTAATCAAATTGGACCAAAAGGGTTAAGAGACACAAGGATTAAAAGCACATTGATCTCTAAGTCAATGAAGGGTTATATATATAATAGATCTATTAACAATTGAAGCACCTTAAATTTCATATATTTGAGGGTTATATCCAATAGATCTATTAACAATTGAGTTGTATGTAATAGATCTATTAACAATTGAAGCACCTTAAATTTCATATATTTGATTATACAATTAGGTTTATTGGAGATGAAAATAGTGGGTTACTAGAATATTATTATTGTTTTCACTCTCATCATGATATTAAGGTTTATAATGTGAGGAAATACTTCATCAAATCTATTATGATTGCAAGGAAAATATAGACAACAAAAAAGCAAGTTAGTTGAGGTAGAGAGAAAGAGTTGTAATACTTAAAGGTGAAATTAGAGAAGCATAAAATACAATAATTAAAAAAAGGATCAATTGGTTGACTTGAGGGCCTTAGTACTACAGCATGCTATTTAGCATGTATACAATCATTAATGCCATATAGATTTTAATAAATATCATTTGATGAACAAACACAATGGATTTGTATTTACTTCTATATGTGTGTGTATGTATATACACACCCGCACACCTATGCACACATACATGGTTATAATGATTTATACTTATTGTTTATATTGATTACTTGTTTCTATGTAAATATCATTCACATAATTTATATCTATTCCATAGATTATTTAAAGCTTTGCCGCCATAGAGATCCCAAACCAACAAGAAGGCTCCTGAGTCAATGTGGGATAAAAAGGAGAGGTTTGATTTCTTCACAAAGGAAAGGTTGTTATAAAAGTAAAAAGGTCTTCTTGAAGAGTGATTGGAGGATGGTATTTTTTTTCCATCATGGCATGTGCATGCTCATGCACACACACACTGTGAGAAAGAGAAGAAGATTTTATGTGTGTCTTACTCACCTCCCAACCAAATATACCCTCTTCCCACCTTCTAATCGGGTCTCTAGGGCCTGTTTTCATGATGACCCAGACTGGTGTTCCAAAATAGACAAGTCTTACCCAATTTAGCAAGAAATATGAGGGTATCCCTTGAGCTTCGGACCTTGGCACTTCTTGCCCTTGTCCGGGACACACTAATTAATGGCCGTCTTGGGCTACTTGCTCGACTGAAGGTTATTATCTCTGACATTCTCTCCCCCTTTCAAAAATCATTGTCCTCAATGATTAGTGATGGGAAGTGTCGTCGAATCCGAGTTTCTAATTCCCATGTAGCATCCGTAAAACTGGTAGACCCTTCCAGGCAACTAGATACTTGTGGAGAGTACGATTACACAACCGTTTCTCTCTCCGATCTGGTATCTTGTCTGGTCCATGGTCAACAACGGAATCCTGTTCTTGCAAAGGTACCACACCATCAATTAGATTATCATCACGTGAGATATACTTTCTTAATTTGCTAACATGGAAACACTAGATGAACACGACATCCAGGAGGAAGTTCCAATCGGTAAGCTACATCACTTAGCTTTTGAAAAATTTCTAGGGTCCACAATATTTTGGAGATAACTTTCGACATTTGCCAGCCGATAAACTAGACGTCTTGGTTGGTACTTGGAGAAAAACTTTTTCTCCTAATTCAAAGATCCTGCTTGACCTTTTCTTATCTGCAAAATGCTTAGCCCTATCAGCAGCTTGTTGTAACTTGGCTTGAGCAATTTTAATATTAGCCTGTATGTCAGTAAGAAATTCTGTTGTTGCAGCTGGGCATTTCTCATCTGACCTTAATGTACTAGGAAAACTTGGATTCATTCCATAATTTATTTCAAAAGGAGACAAACTTGTTGCCTTACGAGGTCTGTTGTTGTAACATTCCCCTTCCCCCCCTTTAAATATTTTCAAAGTTTTTTTAAATCTCTCCCTCTCTCTCCCCCTGTCGTGTGCATGGCGGAGAGACATATATATATATATATATATATATATATATATATATATATATATATATATATATATATATATATATATATATAGAGAGAGAGAGAGAGAGAGAGAGAGAGAGAGAGAGAGAGAGAGAGAGAGAGAGAGAGAGAGGGGTGAAGTGTGGGAGATGGGGGGGCATGCAGCCTCCCAGGTGGCGGGTGGCACCGCCTTGCCACTCCCCCTCCCTCCTTATAAAGATTCCCTCCTCCCTGACTAGCGACGCTGCACCCCCTCCTCCCGATGTCAGATAGAAGTCCCCCTGACCTCAGGATAACTCAGAGCTATGAGACCTATGTGCTAGCCAACTGCGCCACCACCCCAGGCCATGACGATAGCATCCCCCCCCTCCATCCTGGTGATCACACCTTGGGATTCCATCGAGAAAACTCTCCCCCCCCTCTTGGAGAGAAATCTTCCCCCCTTTTCCGCCAACAAAGCTGCACCCACGTGGAACCCCCCCTTTCCGCCAGCAAGCTGCGCCCCGTGATGAGAGAGGAGGGAGAGAAGAGGAGGGAGAGAGAGAAGAGGAGGAAGAGGGAGAGAAGTAGAAGGAGAGAAGAGAAGGAGAAGAGGTAGAAGAGGAAGAGGAGGAAGAGGGAGAGAAGTAGAAGGAGGGAAGAGATAGCCGTTGTAGGCCTCTAAGGAACACTCTTTTCTGAATACCTTCGTCCAAATGATGGTTAGTCCATCTCTTTAGGATGGATTCCATTCCCGAGACATAAGCTTCTACTCTTTCTCCAGAGGACTGACTTAGGTTCATGAACTCCTCTCGCATCTGCTCTTCAAAACCTTCACGCTAGAATTTAGTGAGGAAGGCCAAGTCCCAAGTGCCAAAAGTTCCTGTTGCTTGTCTCTCATACCACTGAAATGCCGCTCCCTTGAAAGTGGCGGAGAATATTGCTAACCAATGCTCAAGGGTTCTGGCATTGTTAGCCACACATGCTACCATAAATTTTGCTACATGAAGATCAAGGTCTTCATTTTACTCTCCCTTAAAAATTGGCGATGGGACTACATTTGCTAGCCTGTCATCAATATTTCTAGGACGAATTTGACTAGGAAGGGGACCTTGAGTCGCCATGGGGACTTCGGTAAAGAGTGCTTTTAGGGCATCAAAGGAGGCTTTTGCACTGCGAGCTCGTTCTCAGCTTTGATTTTTGCTTTCTCCCTTCTCACGTACCTCTGGACTCGTTCTAACACTTGCCTCTTGATTGCATCATTCATCAGGGGCTTGGCTCCAACCAGTTGGTCTGTACTCAAGAGGGCTTCAGTCTCTAGGGGATTCTCTGGCCAACATCTTTTCTACTTCCTTCTTTTCAAAATCTCTGAATTCGGCTTTCAAACCACTACAGAGGGGGAGATATTCCATTCTGAAAGTATCAAGACTCATTCTTCTGAGGATTGTTGTTGTGCCATTATAATAATGCTAGCTTCTAAGGGTTTCAACAATGTATGCTGTGAAAAACACTCTATCTACCAACTTTCAGTGGGTTGCTAATTGGACAAACAGGAGATTGTTAGTGCACCAAGCATCCCACGTATCTTGCTGTTGAGCATCCACGAACAAATTCCAACTCTTTTCCTTCTTGTTTTTGTGAACCTCCATAGACCACGATTCCTGAAGCTTCTTCACAATCTCCCACTTGATGATGTCTACAAACTTCTAAATGAATACCAAATCTTCCATGGATAGTCATTATCTTTGCTTTTTTCCTTCAGTTTGTTCCCAAACAGTTTGCCACCAAGATGCAAGTTTCTATTGCCTCAACGGGAAGAGGAAATAGTCCACTGCATAGAGCTTGCATCATGATGGTAATATGTTTCCACCATTGTGGGATGAACTTCTTGTAGAAAGTAGCTTTGATAGTGAGAATCTCCAACTCTTCAGTGGAAGAAGGAACTTTGCAAACATCCATTGAATTCTTCTCTTCTTGGCAATGCCATTTTCCTCATTTTCAGCCTCTTTTGATGCTTGTTGATGGCAAGTTTCCTCAACTGCGCACCAAAAACATGGAGCTCCAAGAGGAACACCAAGGAAAAAGGGATTCTACTGTAAGAAAATCTATCTTGTAATATCAACAAGCTTTTATTTCATTCTTTTGATGACCAAATCAAAGAAAACAACAATTCTTCACGCAACATCATAGTAGATATCTCCCACGGATTTGATAGAATCAACCATAATCTTCAGTTTCTTCATAGAATCCATCGATAAAACAATGAACATAAAAGGATACCCATTTTTGAATGGAAATCAATCACATAGTATTCATCTTCATTATCTTCATAGTTCTTTCTCTCAATCTCTCATATACAGATACATTGTTTTGATAGAATTGGCTATCTCTGACACACACACACACACACACACACACACACACACACACACACACACACACACACACACACACACACACACACACACACACACACACACACACACACACACACACACAATAGTACATCATCTCCTCACTAAAATACTCTATAATGACTCTCAATAATCCTTCTTAGGTCGTGGATGCACCTCCCAAGAGGTATGTCTGGTGTGAAGAGGCACCAGAGCCACTACAGTGTCTCTTCATAGCTCACTACTGTCACTGTCACTCCAGTCTTCTCTTCAATCTTCAACAGCTACTTCTTCCATTTGTTTTAGCTCTTTTGAACTTAGATTCATCATTTCCAAAAGTTAGAAAACTTTCCCAAAGTCACACATACATTCTACATAACACTTATAGAATATCTACAGAATAGAACAGAACAGAAACAGAGCAGATACAGAACAGAGACAGAGCAGATACAGAGCCTCTACAGAAGTTTTACAGAGAGTTACAAAAAGTCATCAAAGAACATCAAATTCTCATAACTCATACTAAAACTATTCCAAACTACCAAAAACTATTCAATAAACCTTCAAAATATTTCAACCTTCATCAATCATCAATCCATGCTTCATACATAAGAAAATCAGAACAAAATAGAAGCTATACAGAAGGTATCATAGCCAATCAGAACCTCACAGAGCTTCATATTTCCACTAAAAATCATCATGAACTTCCAAAACATAATCAATATCATCCAAAACACTCTCAAACACTTCCATTAACAACCATACATCACTCTAAATCCATCAAAAATCAATCATTCAGACCTCAAAAATAACAAAAATCAATCTAAAATTCAGTCTTTTTCCACTCTCAATAGGACTCTTATACGGCAACAATTTATGAGGCCATAGAACAAGACTCTTTCATTAGGGATGGTCCAGATACTTCTCTTTCATTACCTACTGTTATTTCTAATAAGGAAAGTTCATTTAAGAACTTTTCAATTGAGAATGGGTTTCTTAAACGAAAAGGTAAGATTTGTGTTCCTAGTGCATGGGAACTACGAAAGAAAGTTTTGTTTGATAACCATGATGTGCCTTGTGCAGAACATCCTAGTATTGATAAGACCATACAACTTGTTAAAATGACATTTTGGTGGCCAAAGTTGGCCAAGGGTGTCTGCCAATATGTCCAACAATGCTTTCAATGTCAAGTTAATAGAGCAGAAAGGGTGAAGTCACCAGGTCTGTTAATGCAATTACAAATTCTAGAATCTAATTGGAAAATTATTTCCATGGATTTCATTGTCGTCTTACCTAGAACCCAGAGACAAAAAGACACTATCCTAGTGATAGTGGATCGCTTCAGTAAAATGGCTCATTTTATAGCCACTCGCGAAAGTGTGGAAGCTCCACAAGTCACAGATTTGTTTATTGATCATGTGTTTAGGTTGCATGGTCTACCTACGCCCATTGTGTCTAAAAGGGCCCATTGTGTCTAATAGGGATGTCAGGTTTACTGGTCATTTTTGGCGTCATGTCTTTGGTCGTTTAAAAGTGTCTTTAAACATGTCAAGTGGTGATCACCTAGAAACAGATGGTCATAGAAAGATTCAATTAGATACTAGAAGACATGCTAAGAGCATATGTATCTGATAAACAAACAGATTGGGATACGCATTTGTCTTTGTTAGAATTTGTGTATAACAACTATAACGTGCCTGCTTCTCCAATCGCGGAACACGTCTTAGCAGTCCATCGAAAGATATATCTAGAAGACGCTGCCCGGCACTCCCAATGAATGACACGAGGTTTGCCAACTAGGGTCTCTCGAGTTTGCCTTGCAACGGAACTTATCCGGCCGTTCCCACTAGCATCGACCTGAAGTCTGACTTTTCCTAACATTTCTCGTTAACATTTCCTCTGAGGAAATCTCTCGGCTAACCGAGACCACCCTTCCGTAGGATAGACCATCGGTCACATCCACCACACTTCCCTCGGGGGTTGTTTTTGTTATCTAATTACCTACCACATTATGTTTGACATATAAAGGCAGCTTCCTTAATTAACCCATTATTCACAGGTTCCTTTACGTAATTTAGGCCACAGACGCGAAGACAAGATAAAACAAGATCAAACACTTCCTTAACTTATCTTTGGATTAATGTGTGTCTCTTGCCCATACAGGAGAATTGAGTGTTCCTTTCTGCCTCCGCAAAAAAATCCTTCCGTCTTCTGGCAATAAAATCGAAAGGTTTAACCTTCCAAGATTTCACCTTGTAACTAGTATCAAGGCCTTGAGATCCCATCTTGAGTCACGTAGAATACTTGTGTAGGGCCC
Organism: Lygodium microphyllum; assembly: GCF_053477565.2. Lineage (NCBI taxonomy): Eukaryota > Viridiplantae > Streptophyta > Polypodiopsida > Schizaeales > Lygodiaceae > Lygodium > Lygodium microphyllum. The sequence goes on from NC_141156.1 coordinate 40,807,921, forward strand.
GGAGGCATTGGGATTTATGGCCAGAGCCCCACTGGCACCCAAGCGTCCTCCTACGCCAAGTAATTTCCACAGAGAGACCTCTCGCGGCGGGTTCGGTCCACATTCCCGGCACAAATTCACAACCCCCTTGGTTAGGGTTTGGCGGCTCGTGGGGGGTAGCTGGCACCATCCTTCCTTAATTATCCTTTTAGGAAATCAACCACAGCTGAAGCACCCAACTAAAAAACAATCACTTGGAAAACATCCCTTTTGTTTCCATTGCAATCAGTCATCTCAGACCCGGCCATGCAATCATCAAACACACCCCACTTAGGTTAACATCCAAAATCACATTAACAAACAGATGAATGCACACCCTCTTGCTTCAAGGCATCGCAATCCTATTGCATGTACAATCAGAATTTAACTTGGATGTATCAAAACACTTGCTCAAGGGACTTACAACCTTTTCAAACAACCAAGCATAACTTGGGTCAACAATCCATTTAGGGTTAGGTCACTAGCTTCAATTAAGCTAGAAGCGTATCCATTTGCGATAGTCCACAGCATGATCGATAAAACAATTCGCATGCAATTATACTTATTCCTAATGCATCGGATCTCATGAAGGTCCAGGTTTCTATTTATCGAAAACTATCATTTCATGTGTTTCTTTTAGTCATGATCGCGAAGCATGAATTCTAAATGACTATTCATGCACTGAACTGGTTTAAAAGCTATTACTTTATGTGAAATAATGCGAAAACCTTATCATTTTATGTGTGTAAAATCTATCATTTCATGCATATAAACTTATGCGAACTCCATACTCTATCATTTCGCGCATGCAACCTAACGCCTAAGACTCGTCCGTGATCCATGCTCATAACTAACCCCTTCATTTCTTTGATGAGAAATAAAACGTAATTAATTACAAAGATTAAAGAACCTAGGTTTGATTTGTGATCGTAGGGGCATTAGTCACGTTGGTCGCTCCGCTTGCCTTTCCCACATTACCGGTACCAACGGTAGCTTTGGCACCTACGCTTCCCGTGACTTTCTTCTTGGGAGCCATTTGCCCCACGGAGATTGGACAGTTTGGACCTCGAAAGATTTCAAGACGATAGGCTCGGGTAGGAAGGGTCGTTAGATGGGGGTCCTTCGCCAAAAGGGTGGCTTCACGAACACAACTCCTCGAGGCTACACACCAACTCTCACTCCCTCTCTTTCTTTCTCTCTCTCCTTCTCTTATTCTCTCTCTTCTCTCTTCCTCTTCTCTTCTCTTCTCCTCTCTCTCTCTCCCTTCTTCTTCTACTTCTTATCTTCTTCTTCTCCTTCTCCTTCCTTCACTTCTTCTCTCCTTCTCTCCTCCGCTTCCTCTCTTCTCTCTCTCCTTCTCTTCTTCTCTCCCTTTTCTCTTCTTCTCCTACTCTCTCTCTCTCTCTCCTTCTCCTCTTCTCCCTCTTCTCTTCTTCTTCTTCTTCTCTCTTCTCTCCTTCTACCTCTTTTGCTTCTTCTTCTCCTTCTCTCTCTCTCTCCTCTTTCTCTGCTTCCCTTCCTCTCTTCTCTCTCTCCTTCTCTTCTTCTCTCCCTCTCTTCTTCCTTTCCTTCTTTTCCTCCTCTTCTCCTTCCTTCTCTCTCCCCCCCTTCTTCTCTCCTTCTTTCTCACCCCTCCTCCTCCTCCTCTTCTTCTACTTCTTCTCTCTCTTCTCTCCCTCTTCTCTCTCTTCTTCTTCTCTCCCTCTTCCTCCTCTTCCTCTTCTACCTCTTCTCCTTCTCTTCTCTCCTTCTACTTCTCTCCCTCTTCCTCCTCTTCTCTCTCTCCCTCCTTCTTTCTCCTTCTCTCCTACTTCTCTCCCTCTCCCTCCTCTTCCTCTTCTATCTCTTCCCTCCTTCTACTTCTCTCCCTCTTCCTCCTCTTCCTCTTCTACCTCTTCTCCTTCTCTTATCTCCCTCTTCCTCCTCTTCCTCTTCTACCTCTTCTCCTTCTCTTCTCTCCCTCTTCCTCAATGGATCACAAAGTATGCAGAATTTGCATAAGCAATGGATTAAAGGCATAAAAATTAAGTTCACCAGTGGCTCCTGTCGCCCTGACCGTTTAGTCCAGAGAAAAGATGATGATGATGCCCCTTGCCAATAGAAGCCAGAGCTATCAGAGAGCCACGGCCTCTAGAAGGTCCGTGCTATGTGACATTCCTGGATGCATCCTCCGAAGATGAATCTCGAAGTCCAGAAGAAATCACCACTCACACAGAAGCAAAGAAAGCTCTGATGCCCTTTCAGCAATCTAAATAGACAAATGAGTCATGTGTTCAGAAGGAGGACACTAGTTCTAGTGGAACATCAAACGCGGACGCTACTCCCTTGAAAGAGTCAGACCTCTATCTAGAAGCAATCCGTGGGACATTCATCCGCGAAGTGGAAGGTGAAAGACAAGTAACATTCCTGGATACTAAAGGTACTAAACGTCACCTAAAAGTGGGTCTCAATCTTCCGGAAGAAGAGTTAGTGTTCCTGCAAGACCTACTCAAGGAGAACTTAGACGTGTTTGCTTGGTCATACAAATATCTAAAGGGGATTGATCCCATAGTATGCCAACATCACATTGACCTAGAGCTTGATGCCAAACCAGTGAGACAGAGACAAAGGTGTATGAATCCTAATTATTCTGCTTTGGTGAAGGATGAATTATTGAAAATTCTTGAAGCCGAGTTCATTTATCCCATGGCTAACAGTGAATGGGTTTCGCCCATTGTGGTAGTACCCAAGAAGAACGGGAAACTTTGAATATGTGTAGAATTTCGAAAGCTCAATTCGAAGATGAAGAAGGATCATTTCCCTATCCCTTTTACAGACCAACTGTTGGACACAGTGGCAAGCCATGAGGTGTATTCCCTCTTGGATGAATTCAGTGGATATAACCAAGTCCAAATCGCAGAAGAGGACCAATCCAGAACAACCTTCACCACAGAATGGGGGACCTATGCCTATAGAGTGATGCCATTTGGGCTTTGTAATGCTCCTGACACCTTCCAATGAGTAATGGTGGCTGCCTTCCAGAATCATCTTCATGATTTCATTGAGGTGTATCTTGATGACTTTGGTGTTTATAGTTTGATTCGTGATGAGCATTAGGGACACCTAGAGCAATGTTTTGACAGATGTCGAGAGTATGGGATTTCTCTCAACCCCAACAAATGTGTCTTTGGCATCTCATCGGGAGTCTTTCTGGGCCATATTGTCTCTGCACAAGGGATTGCAACATTCCCGACGAAGATTGAGAAGATTTCCGCCTTGATAGCACCAATAAACCTCAAGCAATTGAGAGGATTTCTTGGCCATGTGGGCTACTACAAAAGATTTATTGCACATTTTGCAACCAAGGCGGCCCCTCTGCACAAGCTCCTAAGGAAAGATACAGATTTTCTTTGGGTTGGTGACTGTGAAGAAGCCTTTAATACCCTAAAATAGTGCCTTATACAAGCACCTATCTTTCAGCCTCCTGATTGGATGAAGGAGTTTCATGTGCACATAGATGCATCAGTCGAAGGGCTAGGTGTTGTCCTATGTCAAAAGGGCACCTCTAAATTAGATCAACCAATATATTATGCAAGCCGAAAGGTCACTGATAGGGAACGGAACTATACAGTGACAGAGCTTGAGTGTTTGGCAATGGTGTTTGCACTAGAGAAGTTTCGACACTATCTACTATCAACACATTTTAAGTTCTACGTGGATCATGAAGCCCTGTCCTTCCTGATGAACAAAGCAGATGTTAAAGGATGACTAATGAGATGGTTGCTTCTATTCCAGGAGTTTGATTTTGAAGTGGTCACTAAGCCTGGCCGTTCCCATGTCCTAGCCGATCATCTTTCATAGATCCCTCAAACTGCAGAAGAGGAACAGGATGATCCAGACCTTCCTGATGCTTTCTTGTTTCTAGTTGAAACAATTACTCCCTAGTATGCAGACATAGCCAACCTCCTGGCAACTCAATAGTATCCTCCTGGCATCTCAAGCCATGAGAAGAAGAAGCTTCTGTTAGAATCAGCCCCCTACACCTTGCTAGGCAGTGCACTGTACAAGAGAGGCAAAGATGAAGTGCTGCGAAGATGTGTTGCAGGGGATGAAATCAGCATAGTATTGAAAGCATGCCATGATGAACCATGTGGTGGACACTTCGCAGGAGAAGCGATAGCCAGGAAGGCTCTGTTAGCAAGATATTGGTGGGCTGACCCTCCACAAGGATACACATGACTACTGTAAAAGATGTGATGCTTGTCAGCGAATGGGGAAACCCACCAAAATAAGTGCCATGCCATTGCAACCTATTCTTCCCATAAAGCTATTCAAGAAGTGGGGGATTGATTTTGTGGGTCCCATTGATCCACCCACTAGACGGAATCAGAACAGATACATCTTAGTATGTATGGATTATGTCACCAAGTGGTGTGAAGCTAAAGCTCTGAAGCGGGACGATGGTAATAGCATAGCCCTGTTTATGTACGAGAATATTATCACCCATTTTGGCAGCCCCCTCGAGCTGGTAAGTGATAGAGGTACTCATTTCCTTAACAAAATTATGGAGGAGCTGATAGAACTGTATAAGATCCACCATCTCAAGTCCACTCCTTACTACCCCAGAGCCAATGGCCAAGTTGAAGTCACCAATTGCATCCTCTACTCGATCCTAACAAGAACGATTGCTGCACATCGTCGTGACTGGGACGATCGACTTACAGAGGCCCTCTGTGCATACAGAACCTCCCATAAGGTAGTTACAGGACAGACCCCTTTCCAACTAGTGTATGGTACATAAGTCATCTTCCCTGTTGAGCTGGAATTGCCCTCTTTGCGAGTGGCAGTTAAAGAATGCTTGGGAGATGATGAGTCACTGCAATGCCACCTCCTGCACTTGGAATGCTTGGATGAGATATGGCGGATGGCCCTACAATGTATGGAAACCACTCAAGTATGACACAAGGCCTATCATGACAGTTTTATCAAGCACAAAGAGTTCCAAGAAGGTGATCTTGTCCTAGCCTATGATTCGAGATTTGGCAAGTTTCCTGGCAAGCTTCAACAATGGTGGATGGGCCCGTACAAGGTACTTGCTGCCAATCCTAATGGCTCTATTCAGGTGTAGACCGTTGATGCCTCTGATGATCCTTTCTTGATTAATGGCTATCGTTTGAAGACCTATTTCCCTCCCTGGGGATCTTGACAATCACAGTCGACCTACCTTCTTCCTTTTGGGCGTCGCACTGTCCTTCTCATCATGCTTTTGATAGCCCTTATGATTCTCCTCATGAGGCGGTCTCGTTCTGCTAGCCCCTCACAAATACATCTCAACCCGACCTTGTTCTCTTCTTGTCTGGTCCAACAACGGTGGTGAGGTTGGTCCTGACACATGGTATTTCTACCATTGTCTTTCTTAATGAAAAAAAAACAAAGGAAAAAGAAAAAGAAATAAAAAAGGAAAAAAACAAACAAAATTGTTATGGGAGAAAAGGAAGAAATTCCCTGTCATAATAGGCCTTGTTCCAAGAAAAGGTGGAAACACCCTTGGGCGGGAAGCTGACTGTGGAAAATGTGGTAATATCCCACAGTTCAAGATAGCTGATTCACTAGCAGCACCTTTCCGGAAGTACTTTGAAGCCACCTTTCGTGCGCTGTCTCTGCAATATCAGTCCGTCTGTCCTTCTTAACAGACGATCTTCCTTACAAATCATTGAAGTACACGACATGTTGATTGCCTCCTTGGGTATGCCTCGTCTTCAAGATCTTGATGACAACAACCGACATGATCATCATCACCAACCCCTTGAGTGATGTGAGCTTTCATCCAAACAGGATGGGGACGTGAGTATGGGCTGATCACCAACCCCTTGAGTGATGTGAGCTTTCATCCAAACAGGATGGGGACGTGAGTATGGGCTGCCCTCTGTATCTATCAGAGAGTGAGACAGAGGTTGGGCCGAGTGACCAATCTTTCCCTTCAAATCCAATGAGTGGTGAGATGTGTGAATGGAGTGTTGAATGCATGGGATGGGCCTCTCAATGCACAATGCACAATCTGTTCCTATGCACTGCACCATAAGGTTCCCTGGCCTTCCTTCTTGCAATGTATGCCGGCACTGGACGGGATGCACAGTTGCACCATCAATTGTGCACAAGGCATACAAGCTCTGCACAAGTGACAGTGAGGATTACGTCAATGGGTTTCAGGAATGGGCTACCCTTTGTATCTTTCAATAGAGCGTGAGATAGAGGGTGGGCTGAGTGTGCATGGTGTTTCTTCAATCAATTATCAAGAGGTGAGGATTGAGGGACATTATGACCATTGGAGAAATTTTTTTACTCCCGTCACGCTCATGCGCGCAAGATGGGGGTGCTCTCATTTTTAACACCCATACCAAATTTTTTAATTACCCAAAAAAAAAAACAACCCCACCCAACCATAAAAACAAAAACACAAGTAAAAAAAAAAACACACACACACAAAACAAAAAAAAGAAAGAAAAAGAAAAACAAATAAAAACCTCCCTAATCATTAAAACAAAACCCAAAACGACAAATTTTTTATTTTTAAAAAAAGTGAAAAAAAACCAATGGTTTTCAAAAAAAAAAAAACACAAACCGCCTTACCTGTTGTTGCCCGCAACCTCCCCCTCCTTCCCACAGGCCTCCACATCACCTCTCCTCCCTTCCTCCATCTCTCCATCGTCTCCTCCCCTCCTCCTACCACATCCTCGCCTCGCCTCCCCTCCTTCTACCACATCGCCTTCTCCCCTGCCTTCTCCCTCCTCTTCCGTGTGTCATGCCCCTCCTCTTCCTCTCCCCTCCCGTTGCTCCTCCCGCCGCTCTCCTTCCACCCTCCTTGCAAACGCCCTCCCACCTCCTCGGCTTCTTCCACCCTCCTCGCCCTTGCCCTTCTCCCGTGGCCTTGCCTCCCATGCCACTTGCCCACTCATCCACTTCCTTGGGCCCTTCCCTTTTCCCCCGCCCTTCTTACCCCCGGCCGCCCGTCTTATTACCCCCCCCTCCCCCCCCCCCCCCCCCCCCTGTAAGGGCTTTGTAGCTATACCATGGCATTGCTACTGTATGCACCTATATAGGGAGTAGTAGTGACTCAAAGCCCTGCTTTGTTTCTACTCTACGTGTGATTCCCTATACCTAGTGGTGAACCCTCTTATGTGCGGCGTCATGAGGGTATAGTCTTGGGATGTGTCTATGTTGTCCCGCTTTTTGGATTGAATAATACAAGAGTATACCTTGAGCTCATATATCGTGTTACCTTTCTGTGTCGTGTTGAGTGCATAACGAGTGCAGCTTTAACACACTTGGTATAAGAGCGACTTTTCCTCGAAGTGAAGGAGTACTCACGGAAGTAGGAGGAAAGATCCAGTGCCCCGAAGAGATCGAAGTCGTAACGACCCACAGCACGACGCCCTGTGTCGTGTCGCCCCACATCGCGTCGACCCCCGTCGCATCGCCCCACGTCGCGTCGCCCCCCGATGCGTTGCCCTGGTGTGATGCCCCAACCTCGACATCCCACCGTCTAAAGACGTGACGCGGCTTCCCCGCGGCACGACCCACACCACCACAGGCGAAACACGGCTTCCCCACGTCGACACCACCACCAACCACATGGAGGACGAAAGGGAGAACGTCACCCTCCCAACAATGGAGGAGAGGAAGAAGAGTAGAGGGCAAGAATGGAGAGTGGCCCAGGAGGAGAAGGTGGCCGGACTAGAAAGACAATTAGATGGTATTTCAGGCGGAGGTGGCAGCCATTTACTTGGAGGAGGACGCTGCCAGTTGGTACCTGCTGGAACAAGAGCAGGGCCACACCATCTTTTCATGGGAAGAACTCCAGGAAGAATTGAAGGACTACTTCATTCCAAAGATGGAAAAATTCAAAGTGAGAGATGAATGGAGGAACCTCAAGCAAACACAGGGAAAGATGAAAGAATATGTTAGCAAATATAGGCAGATCATGCTGTAGCTACCAAACATGGATAAAGACACTAAGCTACATGGATTTTTGTTTGGGATGCAAGAATGGGCTAGAAGAGATGTGGAGAGACAGGAGCCAACAAGCTTAGCAGAAGCCATGAGAATGACCGAAAGACTGGTGGACCTGGAAGGCAGAAGAACAGCACAAGGGAATCAAAACAGGTTCAACAACAATTTCAACAACACCTTCAACAACAACAACAACTCATGGAACCAAAGGCCTAGTTCTCCTAGAGGGACATTCACGGATACAAGGAGCCAAAACACCACCACCACCACGGCCATGTCACAAAATGCTTTAGTACCAAGAGGAGCAGTAGGAAGATGGGGAAACAATCACTACAGGCCAACACCTAGCACATCGTATGGGCCCGCAGGATCAAATACATCATGGTGGAGACCCCCAGGCCCGTTCGTCGGAATCAGATGCTTCAAATGCGGGGGTCCACACTACAAAAACTGATGCCTAATAGAAGATACAGCTTCATCAAGTGGATCAAGGGTGAATGCAACTAGTGCATATGGAGGAGAAGAACCACAACCACCGCGTATCTAGGAAATCCCAAATGGGAGTGAGGAAAGCATGGACCACCCAAGGGTAGGGTCAGTTAGCGCCCGACCCCAATGCATGGCAGAGTAGCGGCAGTTCACCATCTATACATCAAAGGCCGAGTGGGCGAAGGAAACCAACCTATCATGGTGGACACAGGAGCAACACACAACTTCATGACACCAGGGTGTGCAGCAAAACATGGACTAAAACTATCGAAGGCCCCAAAAGGATTAACAGTAACATTCGCACAAGGAGAAGCCAAGGAAGTGAAACAAGTTTTCGCAGTCCAAGTGGAAGCCGACAAGTGGAAAGCAAAACTCAACTTCTTAGTAATCCCCATGGATGATTTTTAAGTGATATTGGGCTTGGAATTCTATGACAAGTATGTCATTGCAATGTTTGGTAAAGGTGTGAATGAAATGATGCTAGATATGCAAGGAGAAGGCGTCAGAGTACCATGTGAAAGAATGCAATTGCCTGGCAGGACCCCAATCAAAGTGCAAATGAAGGAGAATAAGCCAGGAGTATCATGCCAAACAGTAAAACCAACTACAACCCAACCAAGGGGCCAGACCCAAAATGTACCGGTCCAACGGACTGTTATCAGGCCACGTATCATGACATGCAGTGCCAAGCAGGTCAAAAAATCAGTCAAACAAGGAGATATGGTCTATCTGTGTATGATCCGACCAATTGAAGAAGAAGAAAATGGCAAGAAACCCAAACAATAGAATAGGAACACAGAGGTAGCAGAAATACTTGAAAAATTCAAAGGTGTAATGCCAGCCGAGCTACCCAAGGGTCTACCACCCAGGCGAGATGTGGATCACAAAATTGAGCTGATTTGAGGGTCTGCCCCACCGGCCCGAGCTCCCTATCGCATGAACCACACTGAGCTCATGGAATTGAAGAAGCAACTACATGAACTAGAAGAACAAGGATTCATTCGCTCTAGCAAATCCCCCTTTGGTGCCCCAGTGTTATTTGTAAAGAAGAAGGATGGGGGACTTAGACTCTGTGTAGATTATAGGGCCCTTAACAAAATCACCATAAAAAACAAATACCCCATGCCCCTAGTGGAAGACCTCTTAGATAGACTGCACGGGGCCAAGTACTTTAGTCGTATTGATCTTAGATTAGGATACCACTAAATCCGCATAGCCGAAGAAGATATCCCAAAAACAGCCTTTCGTACCCGATCTGGTAGTTTTGAGTGGTTAGCATTTGGATTCGGCCTAAGCAATGGGCCAGACATATTTTGTGGCCTCATGGATGGAATCTTTAGACCGGAGATAGATATCTTTGTCATTATCTACATAGATGACCTCCTAGTCTACAGCAAGACCCTAGAAGAGCACAAGCAGCACTTACGCCGAGTTTTTGAGAAACTGCAGTAGCATCAATTATATGCCAAGCCGAGAAAATGTGAGTTCGTAGTGAAAGAGTTGGAGTTCTTAGGCTTTATTGTAGGAGCAGATGGAATCAAAGTGGACCCTAAGAAAGTGGAAGCTATCCAAAGATGGCATGTACTGAAAACTATAAGAGAAGTGTGGGAGTTCCTCGGCTTCACAGTATTTTGTCAGAGGTTCATCAAAGATTACAGCCTCATCACTGCCCCCCTCTCCCACCTCACCAAAGAAGATCACTCTTTTACATGGGGGAATGCGCAACAGGAAGATTTTGAGCAGATGAAGAAGTGCATGAGCCAAACTCCCGTCTTAAGGGTGCCGAATTTCACCAAACCCTTTGAAATCTCTACAGATGCATTTGACTACGGCATAGGAGGTGTACTGGTACAAGAAGGTCACCCCATTGCTTATGAGTCAAAGAAATTTACCGACGTTGAAACAAGGTGGAGCACACATGAGAAGGAAATGTTGGCAGTCATCCACTGCCTTAGAAAATGGAAGCACTATGTTTAAGACAAGCATACAATAGTCTTCACGGACAATATCTCCCTCAAATACTTCCAATCTCAACCCAAGTTATCGGCAAAGAAAGCCTGCTGGCTAGACTTCCTAGCTGAATTCGACCTGGAGATTAAGCACAAGCCCGGCTTCTCTAACACGATAGTAGATGCCTTGAGCCGGAAAGCTGACCTGCAAGCTGTCAGTGTGGTTAGCAACAACTTCATAGAACTCGTCAAAGAGGCCCTAGAGTAAGACCAAGAAATGCACAAGATAATCAAAGATGTGGAAGCAGAGAAGTCCCCAAATGGAATGTACACCTTAGAGGAGGGTATCCTATTTTTAGGCAAGAGATTCTATATCCCCAACAATGTGGAGTTGAAGAAACTCATCCTGCATGAGATACATGATGGCAAGATTGGAGGCCACAAAGGGCAAAGCAAAACCTTGGAGGCCCTTAGGAAGCAGTTCTTTTGGCCGAATATGAAGGAAGAAGTGATAGACTACATTAAAACTTGCCCCACTTGCCAAATGGTCAAAGCACCACGATCAAGACCAGTAGGAGTACTACAACCCTTACTAGTACCCAACCGCCCATGGGACATCATCAGCATGGACTTCATTGTGGAACTACCTGAGTCCCATGGGTACACAATCATCTTTGTAGTGGTGGACTATTTTTCCAAACATGCACACTTCATCCCGACCAAACCACCACTGAATGCCAAGGAGGTAGCATGCCTCTTCTTCACACATGTATTCAAACTTACCACTAGCCATTGTATCAGATAGAGATGGAAGATTCATGAGCGACATGTGGAAGGAACTTTTCAAGACCTTGGAAACACAATTGAGATTCTCATCATCCTTCCACCTCGAGACAGATGGACAGATAGAATGAGTCAACCAAGGCATTGAAGATTATCTCCGGAGCTATGCCCGAGTAGACCAGAAAGATTGGGCCTTGTACCTTGATGTCTTGGAATTCCACTATAATAGCTCCATCCACTCGGTAATGGGGTACACCCCCTTCGAGTTAGCCACAGGAAAAGAAGTCATTACCCCACTGGCCTTAGCATCCGGAGTGGCCAAAGCGGAAGATCAAGATGCAGAAGAATTCTTGAAGAAATGGAGAGACCGCAATGCAGCAGCTAAGCAAAACCTCGAGCAGAGCAAGATCACCATGACAGGGCAAGCAAACAAGAAGAGAAAGGCTGTACTATTCGCCAAAGGAGACATGGTCCTAGTTAGCTCCAAGAACATGTCACTTCCCAAAAACATAACCCCCAAGTTCAATTACTGCTACTATGGACCCTACCAAATCACTCAAGTGCTGAACGAAGTCACCTACAAACTGGACTTGCCCGATAGTGTTTGTGTTCATAATGCATTTCATGCTCGTCTTCTGCGCAGGTTCTATCCAGACAACCAATGGGGACGGCGCGTACCAATGCTCCATTCCAACGGTCCCTTCGAAGTAGAAGCATTCCTCCGACGCCGGGAACAAAGAGGCTTCCCCGAATACCTCACCAAGTGGCGCGGGCGTCCACTCAAGGAGGCCACTTGGATCTCAGAAGCGGAGGCCCACGAGCGCGGAAAGGATGCTTTCGCCCTGTGGCTCGAGGAAAACCCCCCTGCCCCTTCCAACGACCCTTGAGCCTCTCCAGAAAACCCAAAAATAATTCGGTCCTCAATCATAGACCCCAAACGTGCCTCCACTCCTCAAATGTAATCGAGTTGAGGGTGGACCTGCATGGTAACAATCAGCAAATAACTGCAAAAAACAAACCCCCAACTTTCCAGTTTAGATGGGTAGACACTGACCAGCTTGCTAGAAAAGGCTGTGTTAAGACCCCCAAGTCCTAGTGCGGCAGACACTGACCAATCTGATAGTATAGACTGTGTTAAGACCCTGCAGTCCCCTTAGACTGGCAAACACTGACCAGCTTGATAGGAAAAGCTGTGTTAAGACCCCGGATGAGTCAAATAACAAACGCTACCTTTAGATTGCTAAGGACAGCAATCCAGTAAAGCGGGGGTGAGTGTAAGGGCTTTGTAGCTATACCATGCCGTTGCTACCGTACGCACCTATATAGGGAGTAGTAGTGACTCAAATCCCTGCCTTGTTTCCACTCTACGTCTGATTCCCTATACCCAGTGGTGAACCCTCTTATGTGCGGCGTCACAAGGGTGTAGTCTTGGGATGTGTCTATGTTGTCCCGCTTTTTGGATTGAATAATACAAGAGTATACCTTGAGCTCATATATCATGTTACCTTTCGGTGCCGTGTTGAGTGCGTAACGAGTGCAGGTTTATCACACCCCCCCGTCCTTCTTACCTGCTCGTCTTATTACCCCCCCCCCCACCTTTTTTTTAACCCCCCACCCATATTTTACTCCCCCTCCATTTCCCCCCTACCACTTTTAATCCCCCTTCCACCATTTTACCCTACCCCCACCTTTCACCCCCCTTCCTTCTATTTACCCCATCCCCCCTTTCCTCTTGTTCACGCGCTCTTGTCTTTGCGTGTGCACCTGTTCACGTGGCGTCATGTGGGAGCCCTCTCGTGTTGTGTGCTTGGTTCGTGCACGAGTTTGTGGGCATTTTCCAATGGGTGTTCACGCGTGAGGACACGCGTTGGGTCTTCTCCGTGTGGTGGTGCGTGCTGCCCTCGAGCCCACACAGTTGTTCACACGAAGCCCAGGTATCTCTTTAAAAATACCTAAAAACACTTTAAAAAACATTAAAAAATTCATAAAAATTTAATTAATTTTTTTTACTAAATTAGGTAAATTTTTGGTTGATTTTGCTGATTATAATATAGGGAATTAATTGCAAAAAATCAATAATATTTTAAATCCTTTTAAAATTCACTACAAATTGAGAAAAATTCATTTAAAATCCCTAAAAATAAGAATTAAATTCAAAAAAATCACAAAAAATTCCCTTAATACAGTTGATTACTTTTGAAATATTTTAAAAATAAAAATAAATATTAAAAAAAAAACAAAAAAAACAAAATACAAAATACAAACACACCTAAATTACAATTAAAAAAAAAAAACTCACCTAAACGCTCATCAATATCAATTATTCCAAATGTGATCCCCTTAATATTGCTTTGATATTTATTTAATAAAATAAATAAAAATAAAAAAATAAAACAAAAACACTAAGGTGCTTTATTTTTTCCAATCAGTGGTTTTTTCTTTTTTGACTAGATTCCTTGCATTTGGGACTACTCATTGCGCCCTCAGTCTCTTGCATATACACCCTTACTAGGTATCTATTTTTTGAGCTTTATTTATTTTGGTCATCCCTTAACCACAGTTAATTGTTAAAATGAACTATATTCACCCACTTTTTCATGCACGATCGCGCTAAACACACATTTTTCTAATAACTTAAAATCAACCTACCGTTCACTTTGCACGCGCTATGTGCGCTTCAGAGGCACTTTAATTTTTAATAAAAAATAAACCAACCATAAAAAAAAAGCACGTGTTGGCAAAAAAGCGCTCCACATCACCATTAATTTCTAATTAATGAATTTGCATTTAGAGACCCAGTCTGGGTATCGAAGTCTCGGTTTCGTTTAAGCACCGCTTCACCCTAATAATTTGTAATTAAAATTTTAAGAAGGAACCACCATTTTCTTATTAAGGTTTACAACCTAATAAAATTTCACTCATTGTTAATAATTTATTAAAATGAACCTTTCATTAAAATCATTCCCCTCACTGCACTTTTTTTCATTTTTTAAAAATAAACACGCTTTGTGGGATGGGCATGTATAGTTCTCTTAGTTGAAATTGTTGGTCAAAGTTCTGGTTAGGTCCCTGATTAGGTTTTTAAGGTATAATGGTTTGCTTGTGTGATACGATTACGAGTGCGATTTGTAGTTTTTTTTCTTTTTTTGCCTGATACGGGGTCTTGGGTGATTGTTTGTTGCATCACATGAAGTTTTCGATCACATATGTGTAGAGGTTATATCAAATTTTTTCTAGGATGTGGTTGTTTAGGGTGGTCAATTGGTTAGTTACATCTGTGTGTGTGCTTGTTTTGATTGATTTCTTTTTGATAGATATGTTGTTGTTTTGCAGGCATTCTTTGTGATTGTCTGTGTTTGTGGTGTGTGTGTGTTATCCATCTGAATGGCGCCTCAAGCTCCTCCTCCTATCCAGTATGTCCCATTGATCAGTAGGGATTATTCTTCCCTACTGGCTTTTGAGCCTATAGAGAAAGCAAGTCTTGCAACTTTCGTGACTGGTTTACTCCCTTTGATTCTAGACGATCCAGCTTTGTGTGATGAGTTTCTTGCATCATACAGTAAGAAATCGGGCTTGGTTCGTGGAACTTCCATGGTATTGACACCTAGAGGGTTAGGGAAGGCTTTGCCTCTTCCCTACAAAGGAGGACCCTTTGTTATAGCCAGACAATTATTCTCAAATGATGAGATTCTCAAGCTGTTACAGAAGCAGACCAAAGAGGTTTTGGATGTCAAGAAAGTGATTAACACTTCAGGAGTGTCTTTTTCCATGATCACTGCTCCTCTCTGGAAGTTAGTCTGCCAATTTCTCCAAGACAGGTTTATGCCTACCAAAACACCATCTCACTATTTGTCCAAGGAGCTCTTCACAGCTTCTAGGATGGTGTTAAAAGGGGTTGCCATTGATTGGAGTACTTACTTGCTTACGAAGATGGACCAATATTTTGTCAAAGTGACTAGAGGGAATGTCACAAATGTCACTTATAGTTCCTATTTATATGCTTTCTTGACATATTCAGGCCTTATGAAGGGTGTGCTTCCCCCTCCTCCATCTGATCCAGTACCTCCCCCTCCACCTTTAGAGGATTCAGAACCTATTGACATAGAGGATCTTGATTCCCCTCCTCCATTGGTCATTCAGCGGAAGCACTTGAAACGTGTAGCAGAGAAAGTTCCCTCAATCATTCCCTCAGTAATAGTTCCTGCTACTTCTGGTAGTGGCCTGCCTGCCTACCTCACATGCAATAATTTATTCAGGGCACATTGAGAGGGTTCTTTGGAAATATCAGTTCCTTCACTGAACAGTTTAGTGTCAGGGGATGCCATTCCTTTCCTTTGTAACGACATCCAGAGTTTTATTGAACTCTCAGTGACAGCTTGTGTTCAACAGCTATATGCTTCTTTCTATGAAGAATTGATGCAATCCAAAGACCGATTGCATAAGGCAACCTCAGAGTTAGCCTTTGCTAAAGATACTCTTGTCGATCTATTTAAGCAGATGGAGCAGCAGACCCAAATGATTGAGACCCAGAGAGATGAAATATCTTCTTTGAAGATTCAGTTTTAGCAGAAGCTCAGCCAGAGGTCACTAGAGTTTCGGAAGAGAAAGAAAAAATGTCCAAAGAAGCTCAAGAGTTTAAAACTCTTTTAGATGCAAAACCATCAGCTTTGCAGACTGCTCATAATACATCGGCATCACAAGCTTCCCAGATTAAGCAGTTGTTGCAGGACCAACTGACGCAGTCACAGTCCATTCCTCCAAGCCCCAATGTTTCTATGATTCCTTCTATATCTCAACAGGACTTGGCAGTTCTCCAGAGACAGGCCACATTATGTTCGTTGTTTCAAGATAAAGTGGAAAGATTGTAGTCCAGGATGGATTTGTTATGGTCTACATTTGAGCACTTTCAGGAGTATGTTCCTTCGGACCATTCCTTTTTTGTCCATTATCAGTTACAGAAGTTGGCCTTCTATATGAAGCTTTCAATGATGGATCTCCCTCTTCCAGAGGATGGTTGGAGTGGGGCTTGGTCTTTTGATTTGCTGACAAAAGTTATCCGTATGATTTTTGAAGATTTTGTGATGACGGATACCATGTTGCTGTCTTATATGTATCTACGAGGCGATCTGTTAATTTCAGATGATGTAGATCTAACTTGGTATGTGGGGGATGTGGTTTTGCAAGCTGTCTTATATGTCAACTATTTGGAGTTGAGGATAGATGACATGTTCCAGTGATATTATTGTAAAGTGGCTACTTGTCCGGATACTTCATGGCATTCAATGATTGATTTTGTAATCTTGAACCAACGCCAGAATACAGCTTCTACTGATGTGCAGAGAACTAACCAACTGAGGGTGGATCTCCTAGCTTATCTTTCCAAAAACTATCCATTTGATTCATCCTTCGTTAATGCCTACCATAGATGATCTGTTTTAGGTCCCTCTATTTCTAGTCTATTGTACTACCAACAAATGGCTCATTGCTATGATACTTATCTTTCCCTTTATAAATCCAACTTAGCAGCTATCTTACCTCTCCTTTTCCAACCTCAGGGTTTTCCTCAAATTCCCATCTTTACCTATTGTTCTTTTATTGAAGATCGAGTCTTTTCCCCTTCTCCACCATGCCATTCTCCATCTATTCATATACCTTCTACTTTTCTTGCTTATCATTTGACACCTTTCCTAATTGATTCACTTAAATTTTCAGCCACTCCTTCTTTAGCCTATTCCTCCTTTTATGATTTTGCCTACCCATCTCTTCATCCTCTTTTACTTATTCCACTTCCATCTCCTACCACTTCTATTTCTCAACCCCCTCAGTTGGTTAGTGGGTACGAAGGATTTGATCAGCAGATTCCAAGAAGAAGAGGATGGAGCTCAACTGATTCTCTCATTGGACCACATATTAATTGTCCATTAATTCCAGGGGACTGGATCACTGCTAGTCAAGCATACCAGAATTACCTCCATTTTTCTTATTAATATTCACAATCTCTAGATCCTTAAGTGATATTGACAGCCCATTTTGCTTGGTACCTAGCATATATGGATAGGCATTCCCATAACGATCAAAATGCCATTCCAAATCTTTGTATTAATGTCAATGTGAACATTGATTCCCAACAGTTGGATGTCCTATATTTTCATGCCCTATTTCTACCTAGCAGATACCTTGTTTTGCTAGAAAGGATGTGCTGCCTTCAGTTCTTTCAAAATCCTCCAAAGACATTGGTGGATGAGTCTTTCTCCATGGATCGTTTTCGAAATCACAAATCCTTCAAAAGGGATCACCTTCATTGATGCCTTTGCAATGTATTTTGGATGATTCTTAATGTTATATATCTCTTTTTGGAGGTGTCATTCAGATGTTTGTGTTTGTGTGTGTGTTGTAATAATTTGTATGTGATGAGTTCGTGCTAGTTGAATAATTTGTTTGAGAGCTCTCTTTTCAACTATTGATGGTGATGGTTGATGGAAAGCCTATGATGGAAAGCTGAAGAAGAACCTCTTATTATCCTTTACAAATTTGTTATGACTTTATATTGATTATCAGATGTGTTAATGAATAATGAAGTTTTCCTTTAGTAGTATTTTTTCTAGAGATAAAGGTGATAAGTTGGGATCATGGTTTGGTGAGATTATTGAAGATACTGAAGAAGATTAAATTGAGCTCTTTAGTGAACTTATATTCTTCTTTTCCTTAGGTCGCGAGGACGCTTCCTTTCTAAGTGTGGGGATATGTTGAGAGTGGAAAAAGACTAAATTTTAGACTAATTTTTGTTGTTTTTGAGGTCTTAATGATTGATTTTTGATGGATTTAGGATGATGTATGGTTGTTAATGGAAGTGTTTGAGAGTATTTTGGATGTTATTGATTATGTTTTGGAAGTTCATGATGATTTTTAGTGGAAATATGAAGGTCTGTGAGGTTCTGATTGGTTCTGATACCTTCTGTATAGCTACTGTTTTGTTCTGATTTTCTTCTGTATGAAGCATGGATTGATGATTAATGAAGGTTAAAATATTTTGAAGGTTTATTGAATAGTTTTTGGTAGTTTGGAACGGTTTTAGTATGAGTTATGATGATTTGATGTTCTTTGATGACTTTCTGTAACCCTCTGTAAACCTTCTGTAGAGCCTTTGTATCTGTTCTGTCTCTGTTTTGTATCTGCTCTGTTTTTGTTCTGTTCTGTTCTGTAGATTTTCTATAAGTGTTCTATAGAATGTATGTGTGACTTTGGAAAAGTTTTCTAACTTTTGGAAAGGATGAATCTAAGTTCAAAAGAGCTAAAAAAAATGGAAGAAGCAGCTGCTGAAGATTGAAGAGAAGACTGGAGTCAGAGATAGCCAATTCTATCAAAACAGTGAAAGGTGAGAAGGACCGAAGCTTGCACTTGAGAGCTATGGCGGGAGAGCAAGAGCAAGAAAGAGAGAGACAAGAAATGGGAACTCCAACAGTCACAATGTGTGACCGGGCCTTCCTTTATTCAAGCTGTCACTAAAAGAATAAAGAATAAAGTGACGGTGATGGGCGCCCGCCACCTGCAGTGTGCAATGGCAGTGACTGTCAGTGTAATAATACACGGGTGGCTAGGCGGAGGTGCCTTTACCCCCAACAACCTCCCACTTAAAGGCGAATCTGCCCTAGTGAGGAGTGAAAATAAAAAGAAAAGAGACAGTACAACATGTACACATGTACAACACGATGAGGAAAGACGTCATCTCATCCCACACCTATCAACCTCCTGAGGAAGGCAAAGCGCTCTGTAGAGAGGCTTTTCATGAGCAGATTTGCAGGATTTTGGTCACTCAAGATCTTAACAAGATCAACAGACTTGTCCTCAACGACCCCATGTATGAAGTGATACCTCACCTCAATGTGTCTTGGCTAACTAAATAGCACTCATAGAATCCGAATGCAATGTAGGGGTAGTGTCAATACCAAGGTCAGCAACCAAATGACCCAACCAAATGGCCTCCTTGCAAGCCTCAGTGGTGGCTGCAACATACTTGGTCTCTATAGTAGAAAGGGACGTGCATTTCTGCACCATGGACATCCAAGAAACAACACCTCCAGCATAGGTGAATACATAGCTGGAAGTGGACTTCTTACTATCTGCATGTCCCGCATATCGAGTCAATGTACCCCACAACTCCTGTATCTTGCTTGCCATAGCATATGCACATATCTGCAGTGCCCTTCACGTACCCCATGATACCCTTCACAGCATCCCAATGCTTCTTGCCAGGTGTAGCCATATAGCGTGCCACAACACTAGCTGCAAAGGCAATATTTGGACGAGTGGTGATCATGGCATACATAAGACTATCCACTATGGATGCATAGGGAATCTTGGCCATCTCGGCCCTCTGCTCATTTGTCTGTGGACAATCGGCCTGTGATACCTTCACATAAGAAACAATGGACAACCAATAGGCTTTACGTCCTGCATGCAGAAGTGCTCAAGGACTTTATGAATGTACTCCCTCTGTGACAAGTAGAGGAGTCCTTGATGCCTGTCGCATCTTATACGTATACCAAGTATGTGAGAGGCCTATCCCAGATCTTTCATCTCAAAGCTCTTCTCGAGCTGAGCCTTAAGAGCATCTAGCTCATCATGAGCTTTTCCTACTATCAGCATATCATTCACATAGAGTACCAAAATCAATAAAGAACCATCACGGGCTTTCTTCCTGTAAAGACACGGATCCATAGCACTCCTGCTATAGCCATGTGACTGTATAAAGGTATCAAACTTATGATACCACTCCCTAGGTGCCTGCTTTAAGCCATAAAGACTTTTCTTCAATTTGCACACTAGGTGCTCCCTGCTAGGTTCTGTAAAGCCCTTAGGTTACTCCATATAAATCTCATCATGCAAGTCCCCATGTAAGAAAACCGTCTTGACATCCATCTGGCATAAATCCAAGTCAAGCTGAGCAACCAAAGCCAAGACTAAGCACAGAGTGGTCATCTTAACCACAAGAGAAAAGACCTCATCAAAGTCCACACCATGCTCTTGCTTAAAACCCTTTGTTACCAGTCTAGCCTTGTATGCTGGCTTGGAGTGTCCAGGGGTACTTTTTAGCTTGTACACCCACTTGTATGGCAAAGCCTTCTTGCCCTCAGGCAAGGAAACCAAATCCCAAGTCTCATTCTTATGCAAGGAGTCTATTTCAGACTGCATAGCCCTCTCCCAGGAGTGACTGCCACCCTTGCGCATAACCTCATCATAAGTGAAAGGCTCTCTTGCATTTGTAACCAAGACATAATGCATCGAGGGATGAAATCTATCAGATGGATGTCTGTCTCTAGTAGATTGTCTCACGGCAGGCTCTGCGGCTTGCCCAGCTGCCTGTCCAACACCCTGACCATGAGCATCTGCTAAAGCTGTGTAGGCTGTCGAACTGGCTATGCAGGAGCTCTCGGCTCTTCCTGAAATATGACCGTGTGGATCTTAACAACTCTCTCAGGCTACCTATGCATCTTGTCTTCCTGGAAGACTACATCATGACTGCGGATGACTTTTTGCCCTTGCGGATCCCAAAGATGGTAACCCATCTCGCTTGCATCCCCATAACCAAGGAAAATGCATTTGACACTCTTAGGATCTAGCTTACTTCTCTTGTCCTTGGGCACATGGCAAAATGCCTCACATCCAAGACACAGAGATGCGCATAAGAGGGAGGTTTTCTAGTCCATACCTCCTCTGCAACCTGGAAATCCAAACCACAACGTGCAAAAAACGCATGAAAGGAAAGGCGCAGTTTGAAAAGAAATGATTCAAGTATCTTTTGAATTTTGACTTTTGCATTTATTTTCGTGTGTATATGCGCATCTAAGTTTACGTAAAAGTGCTTATAGATGCGAAGTTAGATGTGCAAATAGATGCAAATTTAGACGCGTAGGTAAACGCAAATATAGACGTGCATTTAGATTCAATATCCTCAACATATAAGGAAAAACGGTCGTTTTGTTTCTGAGAAAAGTCCATCGACTGGGCATTTTCCCAAAGAAAGAGAGGATCTGGCAGAGAATTACTAGTATCACTCAAACGAAAAGTTCCCTCGAAGGTGAGAAAATAAATGCGAAACACGTAAAATCCAGTAAGACCTGCAGCAAATGAAGTTATGAGATCTGTTTATGACATGCACAACTGTACTAACTGCCTCAGCCCAAAAGCTCTGTGGTAGGCTTGCATGGCTAACCATACTACGTACACGCTCTTGGATGTTTCTATTCATCCACTCAGCCAAACCATTGTAGGGGGGTGTAGGGAGCGGTCAACTAACGCTTAATACCCCTCTCATCACATAACTGCTCAAAAGCATGTGAGACATACTCACCCCCATTATCTGTCCTTAGGCATTTTAGCCTATACCCAGATTGGTTCTCAACCAATGCAAGCTATCTCTAAAACTCAGCCAAGACATCAGATTTCAGCTTAATGGGATAAGCCCAAACTTTCCGTGAAAAATCATCTATGAAAGTAACAAAATATTTTGCACCACCCATAGACTGACAAGGCATGGGCCCACAGACATCCGAATGTACCAATGCCAAGGGCTCACTCATGCGTGGCCTACTAGACTTCTTATGCGTAGACCGAGTCTGCCTGCCATAAAGACAATGCTCACATGAATCAAAACATGCATAATCAAGGGGCGGTAAGTACTGCAAACTAGAAAGTATTTTCATTCCCTTCAAAGCAATCACAAGTCTGCCACGAGTGATCTTCCATGCAGAGTCTCCAAAAGATACATGATAACCTGTGTCATCAAGCTGTCCAACTGACAGGAGACTATGTGTCAAAGCAGGTACATGATGTACATCTTGCATAAAAAAATTGCTGCCAGAAGGAAAATGTAGCCTAACATCACCAATGCCCACAATATCAAGAGAGCTGTCATCACCCAAGCACACAGAACCCGAAACAGTATGGTATGAATGAAACCACTCTCGGCAAGGTGTCACATGAAAGGATGCACCTAAGTCCAAGAGCCAACACTGTGCATACATAGAGTGTATCTCTGTCATCTGTGAAGCACTAGAGGAAGCTGTAAGGATATAATCATCATCAACATCCTCAAGCTGCATAACATTGATCGCTTCAATTTTAACACTGGACTTTGCAGGCACTATGCTGCGATCAGAAGACTTATCCTGGACTTTGTCTTTCCCCTTATCTTTGTGCCTTTCATTGCGCAATTCATGGCATTGTGGCCTAATATGGCCCTTTTTCCCACAATGGTGACAAGTAGCATCTGCATTCCTGCCACGGGATTTGCTACGTGACTTCCCACGAGAATTGGACCAAGATTTTTGAGAATCCAATCCACGGACACTGCCACTGCCATGCCTTCCATATCCATCATTCCTGCCTCTAACTGTCATAGCATGCGACACACGAGAGGCATCCAAATTCTTACAGTTAACCTCTTCCTGCAGAAGAGCACTCTCAATATTAGATAATTTCAAGGTAGCAGTAGAGGCACATAATGCAGTGCATAATACATCCCATGACTCATTAAGAGTACCAAGAAAGAAAATAGGAGTGACATCCTCTGCAAAAGTGATGTCCTGCAAAGTCAAGTTCTTGAATATAGCATGGAACTAGCTCAAGTGAGCAGACATAGTCACATTCTCCTTCATGCGCAGATCCATAAGCTACTTCAGCCCCAATACATCTAACTCGCTAGACTTTTCTTGTTATAGAGATTCTTGATTTTATCCCACAAGTGCCATGCACTTTGTTCTTCCTCAAATACATTGTAATGAACATGTTCTGTGAGAGATAATACAATAGTGGACTTGCATAACTCATCAAGCTCAAGCCATTCCTCATTTGGTATAGTTACAGGCGGATGCCCACTCAACCTCAAAGGTTTGATATGCGATTTCTGCACTAACACCTGCCAAATTTGGCTCTTCCAACAAGATTAATTCGTACCATCAAGCTTAGTGATGTTGAAATAGCATGATCAGTGGACGAACTTGCCATAATGTAGGCTGGAAGACTGTAGATAGTTCAAAACTGCTTGTTGTTTAATGTAGAAAATGACAAAAAAAGCACCAAAATCGAGAGAAAATGGCGAGAAAAGTGTAAACAAAGCTACTGCCTATCAAGTACTAGCAAAAGTACATTATTTTAGAATATTTCAGCATGAAAAATCCATGTCAGTACGGAGTTATATGCTTGCTATAATAAATGACAGCAGGGTACTGTGAGAGTCAATTTCTGACCAAATCACAGCACCAAGTCAATAAATGACAACCAAGACATGACCAGCTATAAAGGGGTATAAATTAGCACCAAACAGTCATCAAGACCCTGAGCAAACACCCAAACATGTCACCAAAGCATCCGTCAGTTCAGTAGGCATACCCCCTGGACAATAGGGAAAAGTATACATAACACTGGCAAGACCTGACACCAGTAGGTGTATGCTCACAAGAGTGCAAAGCCCAAGCTCAGGTCAAAAGCAACTCCAAGATATCAGTGCATGGAACATGCATCATTTAAGTGTAAGAGATCCCAAAGTCTCAAGTATCTGCAAAATTCTCAAAATAGCATAAACCTCCTGCTCAATGTCGGTCAAGCATACAAGATGCTCCCACTAGCAAAAAAGGCGGATAAACGAGCTCAACAACTCAATCAAACCTAGTCAGAGTACCAAAGATAGGTAACCAAGACAATGCCTCAATAGCATCCCAAGAGCATGACGGATACAAAGCAACTTTAGGTAGCATCCATGAGCAAGACATACATCCCAATAAATATCTCTGACAACCAAAATAATAGCCAATACAAAATTTTGGAATAGCAAATGAGAATCCATGCCAAGTCTTCAGAGAGCACTAAAGCTCAACAAGTACATGGTACACTGTGCCAAGACAAATGCATCAAGCCATAGGCGTCGGGTAAGCATGTACCCAAATAGCATATAATTGTCAAATCATTGACCACTATCAAGCATAGACCAATGTCAATAAGTGCAAGCTAAAATAAGCTCAAGCTTCCAAAAGCATCTGGATCCAATGACAAGCTCGAAGTCATCCCTCGAAGATCAATACATCATAGCATAACCCAAGACATACACCCGGAACCAATAACCATATGTCAAAGCATGAAAGATAGCTTCAGCCCAAGAGTATTCAGCATGCATATAACCTCTGTAAACTGAGCAAATCAATGCTCAATCCAAGCTCAAATCCATAGGCAAACCATAGACATACATTCCCGTATGTATAGGCACCAACCGGGCATAATCGGGCATCAAATGCCAAGACCTGTAAGCATAAAATTGAAGTAACAGGTGACTACCATGTTTTGGACAGATCTGGGATTATTCAAAATAGTCAATGGCTAAGCTAAGTCAGCTCCAAATGCGTCTCACATAAGAGGCATAACATCCATAAGTGATCCGGTATCAATAGACATCAGTAGAAGCATCAGATAAGCCATAGGCATACAAATACATGCTGTCTTAGACCTGAAATCTGTTGCAGGATATTCTATCATTAGAATTTGGAAAATCCGACATCACCGCCGTGTCTAGAGCGTGCCAAAATCCCAATTTAGACTCTTACATTGCATGAGTGCCTGATATATGACAAAAAGAGTGATTTTTGGGCCAGATTTTGAAACAAGCACAAAAAAAACGTGAGCTGGTTGGGGGGTATGGTGTCCCACGTGTCAACAATGGGGTCCAAAGGGGGCACAAGTGGGGGCCAAAGAAGGCCTACACCAAGCCTCAGCAAGCCTTGATAGGCTGGAAGCAAGATCCAGGTGAAGGAAGCTCCAAGAGGTGTGAGCTATGGCTGCCCACAACCTATGAAAACCCTGTTTACCTAGACCTGTGGACTGAAGTAAAACTCTGAAATAATGAAGCAATACCTCAATGTCAATGCCCTGATGAGCACATCATCAATAAAATCTACAACGAACTTGCCCATGTATGGTCTTAGTAAATCATTCATTAACATCATAAAAATAGTAGCAGCATTTGTTAAATCGAAAAGGCATAATCAAATACTCATATTGACTGAATCTTGTTCTAAAAGTAGTATTAGAAATATCTTCATCTCTTACTCTAATTTGGTGATAACCACTTTTTAAATCAATCTTACTAAAGATAGAAGCACCACCTAGAGCATCCAAGAGATCATCAATACGAGGCATAGAATATCTATGCTTGACAATTATTTTACTTAAAGCCCTGTAGTCTACACATATTCGAAAAGAACCATATTTCTTTTTTACAAGTAAAACAAGGGTTGCAAAGGGTGAAAAGCTAGGTCTAATCAATCCTTTGCTTAAGTACTCATCCACCACCTTATGAACTTTATTCTCCTCTTGTAGACTCATCCTGAACGGGGGTCTAGCAACTGGATTAGCTCCTGGGATGAGCTCAATCCTATGCTCCATGTTCCTACGAGGAGGTAAACCAAGAGGTAAATCAGATTTAAATACATCAGAAAATTGGGCTCTTATTTTACTTGATAAGGCCGAAGGGATACTTGTGGAACTTCCACCTTTATCTGTGTCATCCTTTGACAGGCATTTAGAAATATTTAAAATATTACAAAAGTAAAGAGACTTACAGTCAATCTTGAGCGCCTTGGTCATCGAGAGAATCTTCGCTTCTTGGAGATCCGGTTCTTTGCAAATCAACAATCATCGCCCTCGTGCTCAAATTGATAAATATGAGAAGAAAAGTCAATGATAGGTCTCTTCTTTGCGTGCCACTGCTTGCTCAACACTAGGTCGAATCTTGCAAGCCATGTAATTTCAAAATCCAATTTGTCCTCATAGGACTGGATATGTACAGGGAGGTCAACAATTCAATGATCCCATGTCTCTGCACCCATCCCGTCAGCTAGCTCTACTGAATAACTATATTTTGAAGGGGTAGTCTTGAGCTTCAACTTCTTGATGAGATTAGAGCTAATAACATTATGTGAAGAGCTCGTATCAAATAAAATACGCACAGGGCTTCCTGCCACTATGCCTTTCATTACAATGAGCTCAGTGGTCAGCAAACTGGTATCCCTTTTGTGCCTCAGGCGATAACTCCGCATCTGGCACAATTGGTACTTTCTTTGTTTTTGTGACGGCTAGGATCCATTCATGATAACAAGAGTCATGTGGAGGTGAATTATCTAGGTCATCTCTTGCCTTATCCACATCCTGCATTGGATTAAGCACCATTTGAGCACTAACTCTTGCCTTCTTGGGATAAGCCTTAAATTTATGCTGCTCCAGGCATCCGTAACAGAGTCCTTCTCTCATTGCTTTCTCCCTTTGCTATGGAGTGAGCATGGATTTATTGTAGGCTCTCTCAGCCATAGCAGATACCTTCCTCTTGGTACCTATCACAGTCTTGATCATATGCACTTCTCTAGTGTCCTTTGCACGAGGAGCACTAGGTGCAACTGCAGGAGTAAAGACAGGGCATGCACCTCTAGTCCAAGGGAATCTCTGGGCCTTCCTATCTTCAAGGACTAATGCAAGCTCCACTGCCTCATTCAAGGTTTTACATCTCTCCTTCCTGACAAGTGGTCTTAAGGTTTCTTTTAAGCCCATGACAAATTTATGCACTTGCAAAAAGTCAGGAATATGTTCATGCACCTTTAACAGAATCTCTCTATACTTGTCCACATATTCCTGGACAGAGTAGCTCTTTTGAGCCATGAAGAACCACGCATCTAGAGCCCTTGTTTGCTCATCTAGAGGGACAAAATTATTATAAAACAATGTCTTAAATGCAATCCAAGTAGACGGCTCTACATGATCCTGCTCAATTTTCCGCCACCAACAGTGAGCGGCATCCATGAGATTATATGTAGCTTGTTGTATCTTTAAAGCATCCTCATGAATATGGCATAACTTAAAACACTGCTCCCATTTAGAGAGCCACTATTCCACCGCATTTGCAGTCCTTTGTGCCGTCGTGCCATTGAACTTATGTGGCTTAAGGTCTTTAAGTTGCCACTTAGCTTCTAGCAATGGAGGAACGACTACGGAGGAGTCATGTATAACTTGTGTGTCATGCATACATGCATCAGGTAAACTCTCATCTAAAGGTCTCTTGCCTTTATCCAAAGCATTTCGAGTTAAAATTTGCATTTGTTCAAGCAAAACTTGCATAGTGCCTTCCAAACTAGAAAGACGATTACACACATCATTAGATGAAGAGGGCAATTCATCATCATGCATAAAAGGTTCTTCCTCTACATCAACATCATTCAGAGGCATGTCTTCAATGCCTGACATGATTTATTAATTGATGTTTTGTTTTGTTTTGTTTTTTTTTGGATTGATAATTCAAACCAAAAAAAGTAATGCAAGTGTAAATACAATGTACTTTCAAAACAGTGCTATGTTTTCGCACAAGTACTATCCACAAGAAGCATACATGTCAAAAGCAAGCCTCTTTGTACATTTCAAACAAAAGTGCAAAGCTGAATAGGTCAGCAAATCCTCTTTGAAACCATGCATAAACTTCCAAATACATAGAATCCACACTCTCAAGCATACATAGACGCACTCAAAGTAGTGAATTTTAAGCCCCAAAAGGTAGAGATAAAGCGTATCTGGCACCATGAAAGCAATTTGAAATGTCCTTGCGAGTCAAAACTAGAAGTCAAATATGCTGAAATTCGATACTCATCGATGCAAGAAAACCATAGGAACTAAGACAACACTTGAATCGGAGTTCGTTGGAGCCCAAAAATCCCAATTTTTTCCCGCCTCAAGAGGTCACTTTGGCGCAAAATTTTGGAAGTGCTCCCAAGCTCAATTGGCAATGATAATACTTCAAAAGCTTGTCTTCAAATCATTCTCGAAGCTTGTGAAATCAATTTGCAATTCGGATGCCGTACCAAGAAGTTATAGATCTCAGAAAATGTGCTCAAAAAGAGGAGAAAACACCCTTTTTTTTACAAGGGGATGTGGAGGGCTCACAATCTTGGTAAAAACGGGATTCTATCCCACATGCAGAGTGCCACAAGTAACTTACTAAGGATAAAAGGTGGAAGGGAGATAATCATTCTCTCAAGTAAAAGAGAGAGAGCTCTCTTATGAGATGGAGTGTGCCTTGGCCTTCGTGGTGCAATTGGCGTGATTTTGGGCTACCACTGGGCCTTGTGGTGGGTGTTGCCCGAAAGAGGCACTACCTTGTCTTCTATGGTGTGTTGCAGAGATGCCTTCACGCTGCCCACTCCTGTGCACTCTTGGGATTGTTTTCAGATCTCACCTGTGTGGTCGTAATAAAAACCCCCAAATCTTTTTTAGGAAACCCGCGCACTCTGATACCAAATGTGAGAAAGAGAAGAAGATTTTTTGTGTGTCTTACTCACCTCCCAACCAAATATACCCTCTTTCCACCTTCTAATTATGTCTCTAGGGCCTGTTTTCATGATGCACCCGACCGGTGTTCCCAAATAGACAAGCCCTGTCCAATTTAGCAAGAAATCTGAGGGTATCCCCCGAGCTTCGAACCTTGGCACTTCTTGCCCTTGTCCGGGACACACTAATTAATGGCTGTCTTGGGCTACTTGCCCGGCTGAAGGTTATTATGTCTAACACACACACACACACACACACACACACACACTCTCTCTCTCTCTCTCTCTCTCTCTCTCTCTAACTCTCTTCATATTCATTCATTCATACTCCTATCATGTTAAAGACTAAAATTAAGAATTTGGCTATGACAGAAGATCTTATTCTCTCCTTGTTCATTAAGTGGGTGATAGAGGAGGTTTCAAATGCTAATAATAGGAAAAAAAAGAGCAAACAAGCAATTTGATAATCCATGGAACAATCAATCGTTTAAAATTCAACCATAAACATAAGGTGAAGATGCCTATGCCTAGTCTCAACACTTAAGGCTACTACTAAGATCAAAGGCAAGGCCTCAATGCTTTCACAGTTGGCCAAAAAGATTAAGTACTCTATTGAGAAGAAAGAAAACAAAGCTACAACTGAGAATTTAAGCTTTAGCTTTATGAGAGGCACTAAGGCTATTCAATGCAACATGCTATAAAATACTACAAGTTGAGGAGAGAATTTTGAAAGGTAGGGATGATTTGACAAGGCTATCTACAATGAAAGATGAGGGACTCGAGTGAGTTGCAAAAATCAAGGTGTCTACTCTTAGTGTGGGAAGAAGAGATGTTTTTAATTCTTAGATTTGAGAGTTCTTTCATAAAGATGCATGCACCATTCCAAGCTAGAATTGAGTCTTAACTATTAAGAGATTGAATGGAATATTCCTATGGCTATCAATATTATCTCCAATGTAGGCCAAGATGGTGGAAATGACTTTGGATAACAAGTAATCCATGATGAGGAAGGTGGGAAAAGTGTAGATAACAAGTAGATAGATGATCAAATGATTGAAAGGGTGAATTTGGAAATGAAACATAGTAAACAGTTTAAAGTGCTAGCTAAAATCATCAATAAAATTAAGCATACAAATAGCTTTTCTAGGAAATTATACATCTATGATGGTAGGATTTTCTAGAAACATATATATCTATGGTGGTGGTCTTTATACAACTGAGAAGAGCCATACAATTAAATTACTTGGTGGTTTTCACGAATAAATTTTAGAGGCTTGAATGCATTCTTAGACAACACAACTTGGATACTCTAGCGAATGAGCTCAAATCCAATCAACCTCATCATGTAAGGATGTGGTCATAACAGATACCTTGAATGGAAAATAGATTCAACCCATTTGTGCTACTAGCCCAATTGATGATGATAAAGATCCAATTAGGTTTGAGTATACCATAGTCGTGGTTTATACTCATGATATTAGGAAATTGAGGCCACTAAATGGTTGCAATTACAAAGGTCTTTGAGATGCCGATTATAGTTGCCTTGCGATGAATGGAGGAAAGTGTCCATACATTATTGATATATAATTAATTTATTGATAATAGGATATAAAATATTGATATATTATATTAGTATATATTCATATAATTAATTATATATAGCTATACAATATTAATATGAGAGAGAGAGAGAGAGAGAGAGAGAGAGAGAGAGAGAGAGAGAGAGAGAGAGAGAGAGAGAGAGAGAGAGAGAGAGAGAGAGAGAGAGAGAGAGAGAGAGAGAGAGAGAGAGAGAGAGAGAGAGAGAGAGAGAGAGAGAGAGAGAGATGATTTGTGGCTACTTGTGCTCTTTGATTTGGCATTGTAGTTGAACAAACAACTAATACTTCTCAACTTGCTATGGTTGATGATATGCATGTATTATACAAAAGCTTTGGGGTCTCTCATGGTTGGTTTCTTTGTGACAACCATCTAGGAACCCTCTTGCCATATGAAAATGTGCACTAGGACATGAAGTGCCCTAATTATTATTGACATCAATACTTTCAAACCCTAGTGCCAAGTACTTTAGAACACCGTGCAAGGAGAATCTAGATGTCAAGAGACTAGTATTCCTTATAAAAGAAATATAGGATTCATCAAACTTTGTATTAACAGGTGTTAAGACCAACACATGGCAAAAAGATGACTTTGAGAATGAATATAAAATTTCAATGTAATATTAAACATTGATTTCTCAACAATAAAAAGCTATTATCTCTTCAAACTAGTTAGAAAAACACAAATACATCACACACACACACACACACTCTCTCTCTCTCTCTCTCTCTCACATATATTAGATTATCTCATCAAGACACAACCTTCCCCTCACTTCATGGTTGCATGATGAAATATGTAATGTCCTCGACATTACACTTAAACCTGAAGTTTAATTCCATCTCCGTTTTTCAATTATCCTCAATCTAAATCTATTTTATTTTTTTTTAAAAAAATATTAGCATGGGTTAGTCCTTAAGAAGAGTTAGAATAGTTAGTAGTTGTTAGTTAAGTCATATAACTTATAGCTTATAAGTTATATGGTATAAGTTATATATATAGTTAGTCGTTAACAATCAATAAAGCTTACCTTTATAATTGGAGCCGTCGAAAACAAATTGCGCAGCCTCTAAACCTCATGTGGATGCCATGCTAATGATCGTCGTTTTTATCTCCATCGTAATCATCATCATAATCGTCTTCACTAGCGCCACTAGCACATGTGTTGATTCTCCCCATCCACATCAGCTTGGTGATCATCGTCATCATCATCATCCACACAAATCGGTAGACAAAGCTTCC
Source organism: Lygodium microphyllum (assembly GCF_053477565.2). Taxonomy (NCBI): domain Eukaryota; kingdom Viridiplantae; phylum Streptophyta; class Polypodiopsida; order Schizaeales; family Lygodiaceae; genus Lygodium; species Lygodium microphyllum. Next base: position 40,839,344 of record NC_141156.1, read on the forward strand.
TTCCCTCTGGCAGAAAAGGATACGCAAACTACAGTCATGGCAGATGGACTCCCAAGTGGCTGGCATAATGATGCATGGGCCACACGGTGCCCCCCCCCCCCCCCCCCCCCCCTTCTCTCATTGAAATACTATATAAAGGGCTTAGCCTTTATGCAAGAGGGCATCGTGATCAAGGCCGTCATCATTCCATGCAGAGAGAGAGAGAGAGAGAGAGAGAGAGAGAGAGAGAGAGAGAGAGAGAGAGAGAGAGAGAGAGAGAGAGAGAGAGAGAGAGAGAGAGAGAGAGAGAGAGAGAAGAACTCATGAAGCCTATTTCATGAATGGAAAAGAAGTAATCACGGAAGTATTGTGGATGTCTTGCATTCAAAGGAGATATGCTGGAATCATAACATTTAGATAAAACTAAAATGAAGGGAAGGTTTCATTACCTCACATTGCATATAGTTTAATCTTAAATTGTGTTAAGTTAAACACCAATAATCTTGTAGAGAAAGGTATTTGGACCTAATGTCCTCATTGATTCTCAAAAGTAGAGTGATGTCTCTTCTTGCAACAAAGGAATAAACGTTGATGGGAACTATTGCAATTCGTAACAAGAAGCTTAGAGAAACTGCCATGGATCATTGAAAACCATACCTAGGGAGCCAATTCATGAAATAAATCTACCTCCTAGCTAGCATATCATTTAAAGATTGCTAAGTATGGAATACCAAGGTACTCGATCTAACTAGGCTTCACCTTGTGAGGTGCATAGGTAAATAAACTTGTCAAGACCCTAGACCATGAGAGGAGGCACTACTTCCAATCCAAAACAAGGACAATTGAAATATCGTATGGGTAGCTACAATGTATTCTAGGAAAAATACAAACTTGTCTTGCATTGACAAGTTGAGCGGAGACAAAGCCTCTAAGTCCTAGAGAAATCTAACCTGAATACCTACCAAGGGAGGAAAGTTCCCAAGGGGGAGAGTAAACAAGAGTGTTCATTCATCATAGACTCTTATGGTGTGTCTCAAGGAGGAATAAGCTGTATTCTCAAAAGGAATACAATGGCTGTTGGTTCCAATACTTGGATGATAGCCTTTGGATGCTTGAAGTAATGTTCTAGATGTAAGTAAAGAGAATAAACTGTATCTTGGGAAGAGTATAGTGGTTGTTACCTCAATTGATTGGTTTCTACCTTTTGGATGCCTGGTTTATTTTGGAAGCCATGTTATAAGTTTATGTGAGGGAGTAAGCTGTGGAAAAAGGATGGATTGAGCAAGTTATTGCTAATATGGAAAAGAACATTTTTTCTAAGTAAATGATGTTAGGCTGGTTGTTTCAGCTTTGGTTGATTCCCTAAAGGATAGGGAATGGTTGTGGTTTTGGATGAATATCCAAGTGATTATATTTTCATGGCGGGAACTGTAAGGATAAATTGTCATGGGAACAAACCAAGGGGGTTATAAATCCGCACCGGGAATGTGGACCGAACCCGCCGCGAGAGGTCTCTTCGTGGAAATTACTTGGCGTAGGAGGATGCTTGGGTGCCAGGGGGGCTCTGGCCATAAATCCCAATGCCTCCGGACCCTACACAAGAGCTCTACGTGACTCGGGATGGGATCTCGAGGCCTTGATACTAGTTACAAGACAGAATCTTGGTATGATAAACCTTCGGGTTTTTATTTTCGGGATACGGAAGGATTATTTCTGTGAAGGCAGAAAGGGACACTTAATTCTCCTATATGGGTGGGAGACAAACATTAATCTGAAGATAAGTTAAGGAAGTGTTTGATCTTGTTATCTTGTCTTCGTGTATGTGCCCTAAATTACGTAAAGGAACCTGTGATTAATGGGTTGATTAAGGAAGCAACTTTTATGTGTCAAACATAATGTGGTAGGTAATTAGATAACTAAAACAACCCCCGAGGGAAGCATGGTGGATGTGACCAATGGGTCTATCCTACAGAAGGGCGGTCTCGGTTAGCCGAGAGCTTTCCTCAAAGGAGTTGTTAATGAGAAATGTTAGGAAAATTCGGACGATGACCTTAGGTTAGAACCCAGATTCATACCGTTTTAGGGGACCGAAATGGGACTATGCCCTACGGGCAGAGAGGTTGAGTGATGCATCCCTCTCATTTCCCATTCTCTTTGAACCAAGTGCAGTATGAGTCTGCTTGGGTCCAGTTGCATCTGCGCAAAGTGGAGCAGTTGTAGACCAACGCTAGAAGACTGTTAGGAAGACTCGACTATGAGGAACTCGGACTTCAAGTCGATCCTAGTGGGAACGAGCGGATACTTCCACGCGGGGCAGACTCAGGAAGACCTAGATCGCAAATCCTGTGACATTCCTTGCGAGTGCCAGGCGGCGCTTTCTAGACTCTCTTCCCGATGGGCTGCTAAGACGTGTCCCTCAAGAGGACGAGCGGACACGTTACAAAATATAAGTGAATTATAGCTACACATCTCTATCATAGAAGGCATTGCCTTGCGATTTCTCTAAGGTGGAAATGTAGATTACAAAAATAATTGAATGAAACTTTTGAACTCCTATTGTATAAGTCCATAAGAGGTCCCCAATCATAATTCTACATCAAGGTACATAGTTGTGCTTAAGCCATCTCCATTGGTTTGTGGCCCCATAATGATCTAAGGCACATGGCTCCAATCCACACCATCGCTCCATCAAAAACCAACAATTGGTGATCCAATCCATCACATGCAACCATGCAAACATGGGCATGCATACCATCACATTGGCTCAATGGTACCCTCCATGAATTCTTTGAAAAAATAAATAAGAGGCATTATTGCAAAACTCTTTGAGGCCATTATGTCTGACTTCAATAGTAACAAGTTGAATTCACATATTACGGGTTTTGAATGTTAAGCGTGGTATAAATTGCTTAGATAATTTTGCATATAGTTCACAAGAATTCTTACACAACCATTGAGGATCATCTATTTTTCAAATAGATTGAACACATTTCAATGAAATCTCCAACTGTATGACATGTGTACATTTCAACACATTTCAATGAAATCTCCAACCATTTGATGTGCTTACACACATTTCTCTCCAACGAACAATGACTATATTTGATGAATGAAAACTTTGATAATGCATACTAGTGGAGTCCTACCCTAAGCACACATATATGATACCTATCTTAGAGTTTCCCTACAAAACAAAATGAAAACTTCATGTTTTGACAACAATCATACATGCTCTCTCTTGCTTCTTGTGGTCTTCTTTTTCTAGCCGTATGTTATATGTCAATGGTAGTATATTAAACCCCCCCTCAAAACAAAGATCAATCTAATGATGTTTAGAGACGTATTTTACTAAATTTAGCTTTTACATTCTTAGCATATACTATGCTTACTATATTTTTTAAAGGTTTTTAAAGCCTTAAACATACATTACATTATAAGCCTTGACAAATATAAGCACCGAGTCCCATTGTTTCTCTAAGGAGTATCAATTTGGATGTATATAGAGGGGCAATTCTATCATATTTTAATAGCCCTAGTTATTGCCTCTCAATTTCCTATAATTCTCTTATTTCCTTATTTATTTCTTACTTTCTTCCAAATGAGAGAGAGAGTGTGTGTGTTCCAAGAAAGTTGTAGCAAAAATATTTAATAACATACATTGCTAGATAAGGAAAATTGTAAACGGGTTCAAGGTTGGAGAATTTCATCCCATAATGCTAAAAATACATTGAGATTATGAGAGGGGCCTTGAAGCCTTATTCATGAGATCCTATGACTGAATAAAAATAATTGCAAAAGGAACTTAGTAATTGAAAGGATATGAAGAGGTTGTGCATGGTACTTGCATCCATACAAAAGAAGAAGATTAGTAACTTGCAATTAATGCATATTGTAGGTGTCAAGAGCACAACTTGGTTGTCATCCCCTTCATCATATCCAATTTAATTACCTTGCTCCTGATACATTATATGTGCTCAACCCTTATACCTCACCTGCACACTTAGGGGAATAAAGAGGGGTATCATTGAGTTTTCTAGATTGATGAGTTTAGGAACATTCAGGATCATTTTGCCATACAAGACATGCTACTAGTAATTTTCACACGGGTGGGACCATAGCATAGGCAACTATTGAGGCCATTGATTTGATACTATGAAAATAGAGTGCGGAGGTTCTCAACATAAATAATTAAGAGTAGTAATTACTAGAATAATAATAATGTGTAGATTAACAACTTCTTTGCATCACCATTAATACACCATGCTAGGAGTTAGGACTTTCAGATCCATAGAAATAGCATTAGCTATGTGTTCAAACAGTCATCATGGGACATGTGTATTACTAGCTTTTGAGTGAAAAAGCCACATCCATAGTACCCCATGGTAAAATGGGAAACTTGGAAGGCCCTTGTTAGAGGATCTCTTGAGTCACATAAGCACTAAGCCTTCTTCTTCCATCCTAGAGTGGGAATATGTCATCCCTTAAATATATGCCAACAACACAGGATGGTCTGTGGCCTATCCAAGTATAAGAATCTAGTTAGTATTGCAATATCTCATCGGTGGATCTACACAGCATTATTGTGGTTAATCATGAAGGTAAATGCTTATATTAGCAAGAGCCATATGATAGTTGATTGCCTGTCATGGATAGGTTGCAATAGGGATTGGACTAGTTGTGCCATGTAAGCCAACATGTGGAGAGATAATTGGAACCTTAAAGAAGAAATACATATATAAATGAATAAATTTGCATACATAGATCAATATAGGAATAACCAGGCTTGCACCTAACATCACAGAGAATGCTTGCATTAATAATATGCCATCAAGGTGCACTACATACATGCAAATGAGAAGATGCATATACGGGACATTATAGGCATAGTTGGACAACATGCCTACCATGGGAGAAAGCAACTAGAGTAGCTACAACCATAACTAGTACTGGGAGACCAATATGGGCCAATCTTGGCATAATTAGACTTGCAACCAATCAACTTGCCTACCATGGGAGAAGGCATCATAGTACAATTGCAACCAAAACCAATAATGGCAATAATAGTATGGAAATTAGATTGAAATGGTATCCATGCCAACAATAGAGTGAGGAGGAAGAGGTATTCTCCATCGGTCGCATAATTATAGAAGGAGACCAAATAACAAAAGTAATAAGGCCAACATTGTAGAGGAAGAAATCAAGGTGGCCTAACAAATAGCACTTGGAAAGGCAGTCAACAAAGAAGTAGCTCCTAGAGGAACATGGCATAATGAGCAGCTTGACAGGGAGAATAGGGGATGTAGAGATCACCATGAGTAGAGGTGTTTGGGGTGACCACATGGAAGAAGTGGCCACTACCCTATGACATGAGCTAAAAGCTCATATCCATCAAGCATTTTGCATTAGATGGTGATAGTAAGGGTGGATTTGGTGGTGAAAGTTATGGTGATGGTGACATGACCACTTGCAAGTATCAATAGAGTGGGCATGTCGACCATGTTAGCTAAAGATATAGCCTTGTCGTAACAAATTAGTTACTATACTATAGTCTATCTTTATGATTGGCTTAATCCATACTTAGTTCAACATGAGTATTAAAAAGGGGGGTATGGCATAAAGCATCCATGAAATATGCATTACATGTAGGAACACTAATATTGGTAAAGTGATTTTGTTATCATATTTTGATAGTGATGTGTAAGAATACACTTAGGACCATTGGGAATCTTTTTTCCCTCTCTAAGGGATCCCCCCCAAGCCTTGCATAGATACCTATCCACTTTTAGGGCATACTTAGTTTTTTAAATCTTCTCTATTTATTCTCTTAGTACACTTTGTGTTGTGCTCTCTTGAGCTTCTTCTTCTCTTAGCTCTTCCTATAATCCTACATCCAACAATTGGTATCAAAGCAACTATCAATATACCATGCATGCGATTTCTTCTAATTGGGATGAGTGTTTGGAAGTTGAAAAATACCATGCATGCGATTTCTTCTAATTGGGACTAGATTTGATGAGTGTTTGGAAGTTGAAAAATAAAATGAGAGATTCCATAAGCTTGAAAATTCAATTTTTAGTTTGGTTCACATTTGCCTCTATTTGCACTATTGTCCATATTCTGTGGTCTATTTCATCCATTTGTGTAGAATTTTTGACAATGGTCATTTCTACAAAACAAGAGCCCTTATAATCTACTTTGTGCTTTGCTACATAAGACAAGTCAATTTAAGTACACTCAATGGATATGATCATCAACAATGATGTATTTCATATGCTAGTTATTGAGGACAAGTTGGATGAAACCAACTAATTTGAGTGAGCTTATATGATAACATCATGTATTGGTTGCAAAAGGCTCTAGAATTATTGTGTATATAATTGAAGTACATCCTATAGTGGTTTTAGAAGTTGTAAGTGCAATAGATGCTATTGAGGAGGTTACATGTTCAAGTTCTACTCCACTTAATGCTAGAGCACCACCACTACCTACTCTTGAGGTGATTTATTGGGATGGTAGACATGTAGAGGCTCATGCCTTGATTACATTATTTATTAACTATATACCATGATCTCACACATGTACTCATGTAAGGATATCAAAAAGTCCTTAGAATAAATTACAACTTTATATAAAAAATGAGGCCTGTATTGTTTACATGCATAAGCAAATTGAGAGTGAATATGTAGATAAATCTGAGTTCATGGATAACTTTTTTGACAAAGATTGAAGACCTTAAGAATAAATTGATTGCTATATGAGTTTTTGGAGTTAATTTGTGCATTATTCTCAATAGTCTTCTTGATTCTTATTAGAGTTTTGCATCTACTCTCGATTTGATGATAAAATGTGAGTTAAATGCTTTGTTTGATTTGATATTTGTTTCCTACATGAATAATTAATCTTGAGAAAGCATGTTCATCATACATCTTGCTAAGCAAACTTTTATCGCTAGCCAAAAAAATTTATCCTTGAGTTCCTCACACACACACACACACACACACACACACACACACACACACACACACACACACACACACACACACACACACACACACACACACACACACACACACACACACACACACACACACACACACACACACACACACACACACACACACACACACACACACACACACACACACACACACACACACACACACACACACACACACACACACACACACACACACACACACACACACACACACACACACACACACACACACACACACACACACACACACACACACTCTCTCTCTCTCTCTCTCTCTCTCTCTCTCTCTCTCTCTCTCTCTCTCTCTCTCTCTCTCTCTCTCAACAATGGTTGCATGAGATTATATAATAGAAGAAGAGATTGACTTCTGAAAAGTTGCACTGAGATAGCTTCAATAGCATGGAGGATAACAATGTATGAATACAACAATTGAGACTTGCTACCATCCCTTGATGATGCTTCTACCTTAGTCTAATTGGACTAAGACTAGATCATTCTAATAAAATTTCCATGGGTAAAATATCACATAGCAATTGTGGGCGTGCCAAATGCAACTACAGAAAATATTAAAATGTACATAGTAGTGAGCTCAACTCTCCCAAAATAATACCGAAATAAATATGATGTGTCCATGGAATAGGCTGAATACGCAATAATACAATAAGACTCCATAGAATAATATACCTCTAAAATATATTTGCAACACTTGCAAGTTGACTTGCTTTGAATACATTTTCCTTTGTCTTCTCATTTTACTATCAATATTATTACCCCTAGATGAGTGCTAGTCTCATGGTACTTGTGTTGAAGATAGCATGTTGAAGCTTGCATTGTAGATGTGAAATGCTGAGAATAGTTGATGAAGAAGTCCTATTGGAGAGGTTATGCATGATATCGATGAAGCAATATTTTTTTTGATGAAGGAAATGACACTATTGTTGATATAATAAATGAGAGGTATAGTGATGTGGAATTGAAAGAAGCTTTGGAACAATGATAAAGGAATGACATGCTTTGAGAAGTCATTGGTACCACTGCTAGGGAAGAAGAATATATCATGGAATAGGGGGTGTAAGGCCACTAATGTTGTTGGATCTTATGATGGTCCTCATAAAAACTTGTAAGCCAACTTGTTCTCTCATTGAGAGATGTGTCTAGCTCACTTGTGTAGTGAACTATGTACATGCAAGTGCAATTGGAAGATGGGAATTGCTAAGGAAGCCTAAGGTATTTTTCCATACTTGAGGACCTAATTGATATAGTTAGTACATGATGGAAAACTTAGGATGAGAGGTTGTCTTAGTATTCTCAAGGTGTTCTACCCTTGATGTGCCTAAAGACTATGTGAGAAAAAAGGGCAAGGGAATTATAGACGAAGTTGAATAACCAAACCAACTAGGCATACCTAACATGAGTATCCCTAGGTCAATCTACATGTGTGCTCATCAAGCTAGCTATTTTGGAGCATTTGATATATTTTAATCTTGTATATTATTTTCAAGTAAAATGTGTGTTACTCTCAAAGGAGTGGTTGTGAGGTGCATAACAAACACCCTTTAATGAGTACTTGAATGGATGACTCAGGATAGAATGGATGTATACATCATATAAATTAGTTATTTACCATATCCACTACTAAGTTGCATAATATAATGGAAGAAGTAGTGTGCACAAGTGTAGTCAAGCCATGGGGACATGAACGATTCTAGTGTTGACATCAAAAAATAAAGGAGGTAGTCCATCCTCATAGGGCATTGGTGGCTACTTAAGGATCTTGACTAATAGGTGAAGATAATTTGTGAGGTGCCTCCTCCAACAAGCCTGGAGGAGTCCTCTTAGCAGTCGACCAAGATTTATATCCATGCACATCACCATCCTGTCTCCTCATGGGAAACCTCAGACTTAGTTGCACATGTGAATCTTAGTTCTACTTCACAGGGGAAGCATGGACAAGTCACCCCTAATAGCAATCTAATGCCCACCTAAGAAAGACCACTTTGTAATCAATCAAAGGCAAGAGTGACGTTAACACCGCACTTGGTTCAAAGAGAATGAGAGAAGGCAGAGAGTGTAACTCGATCCCCCTACCCAATAAGGTAAAATCTCAGCCTCCGACCCCCTAAAACGGTGTTAAACCTGGTAACTAATCCTACGGATATTGGGAGGGTCACGATTTAATCAGCTCTATCTAGTGTTAGAAAGTTACCCGACTTATCAAGTCCACCTAGCCATAGGCATTCGTCACGATCGAAGCCTCCCACTTTTCTCAATTAGGTTTGCTTTAGTTTTCTAATTAGCAAAGCATACTACCATGCTATTTGAACATATAAAAATAGCTTCCTTTTATTACTTCATTAAATTGGATTCGTTAAACTCAATCTTCAGCACATAACAAACAATTCGAGAATCAAATACTTATTTCATAATAACAAGTAGAACCATCACTCCGTAGAGTGGTACAAGACCATCTTTCTATAGAAAGACACCATCAGCCTAGGATAGGACCTTCCAATCCCTTAGGATTGGGCTGTATGTGATCACACTCCGTTCATGGTCAATAGGAAATTTACTAGCTTAGATCCCCTCTAAGCTTCCTTGAGCCTTAGGAGCTGTCCTACATAACATGGGAACTTATCACTTGGCCCTTTGCCCTCTCAGGTGCTCGAGTGATCAAAAACCAAAAACACCTACCTCCCTCAGGAGCATAGGACCCCCAACTACATGTGAGTTTTTCCACACTAAGCATTGGGTTGGGGACCCGAACATCCTGCAAACCATCACAATCCACAACTTGTCCGTCTATGTAAGCACGGAATCATAAGAGCCATAATTCATCATTTACAAATCCAAAAGTAGTCATAACCATAAGACAATCTTAACATACTTATCAATGTATGCGATGCATAGAATCTATCCCCTCCATCAATTCCCGTGTTCCTTCCTAAAAAGAAATTGATAATACCAACATGTTTTTGTAAGTTTAAGTGTGTTCTAACCAATCGTAATCTATGTAACTGACTAACTTATCCCTCATTAGGAAGTTGTAGAGTTAATAGATTAAAAGTAATCCTTTTCTTATGTACTAAACATGATTATCCATGTTTGACCATCCATCATGATTAGATTTATGGCCGTAACCTCAGTTTATTGTGGAATAACCAGTCCTTTGGGTTGAATGGATTCAAGGGTAACTTTCGCTTGCGCTTCAACTTTGTGTTAAGTTCCCTTAGAGCAACAGTAGCAACTACTTCCTTGCATTGGAGAGCTCTCTGAGGCATGACCTCCCTCAACATCTTGACGTCTCTTGGGAGCCATAGAAGAAGCTTGATGTATTTGAGCAGCCCTTTACCATAGGTGTGGAGAGAAAGAGGTTTGGTTGATTGAAACAGAGCTTTGTTACGTCAACAACAGAGAGACTTCTGCAAGGGTTGTGTGTTTGACGTGACGCTCTACCCTTGTTTATATAGTAAAGAGAGGATGCTTGCTTTTTAGCATTTTTTATGACATCATCAATGATAAAGAGAGAATCCTTTCTTTTAGTATCTTCAATGACATCATTGATGATGTCAGAGAGGGGGCCCTATTTTTGTAGTGCAAAGATAAAAATTTACAAATATATGGGCGAGCACCGCACGTCATGTTGTTGACGGGCATCACTCCAAGGCTCATGACCAAGGTAGAGACCAAGGCAAAGACCTTGGCATACTTGGCAATGGACTACAAAGGCTTTGTTGGCATTGTTGGCTGCGTGTGAGAAGCTCCCACTAGCTTGTAGGAAAACCTTCCTGAGAGGTCACCCATCCCGGCAGGGTCATCACCCAAGTGCACTTAATTGCCAAGTGACTATCCACTAGGCTAGTTCTTTTTCTTGCAAGGTAGATCAAGTGAGGATCAAGTGAGCCTAGGCAACAATGTGAGCAATATTTCAAGAGAGTTTTGGATGGTGTTGCCTAGGGCTATCTCTTAATGGACTACCCAAATCATGCAGTTAAGGGTTCTTTTCATAGGTATGTTACACATATAATCTTGGTAGAGTAAGAGAAAGTGATGAATGAAAGATAGCGTTTTGCACAAGATATGGTTACTTTGAATAGGTTGTCATGTTATTTTCACAAATGCTCTGATCGGCTTTCAATATCTAATGAATGATATTTTCTTTGCGTGCTCAGATGACTTGGTGGTAATATATTCAAATCATGACATTCTAATATTTTTCAAGATTTAGAAAAGTGTGACTTTCATCATCTATACTACAAATATATTTTTAATAAGCTTTTCTTGGGACATTAAAATAAACTAAGTAATGGGGACATTACATTCTTCCCTCAGAGAAATTGAGATGTCCTCATCTCGAGAGAAACTAGGGGTATTCTTTCATAAGGGTTGCCTCATCGATCTAACTGGCATCCTCTTCAGGATAATCCTTCCATTGTACTAGGTGTTCTCTTAGGATTCCGTTTCTTAGAGGTTTCTCCCTTGTATCTATAATCTTCTTGGGTTGCATTTCGAGAATTCCTTGGGCAGGCATGACTATTTGTTCATCATTAACCACATGATCGGGGTTCGATACATAAGGTTTTGGTAGGCTTACATGAAATACATTATGAATCTTGAGATGGGGTGGAAATTTAAGCATGTAGGCTTGCCTTTCCATTACTTTGATTACTTCATATGGTCCACAGTACCTTGGACTAAGCTTTTTGTATTTCCCCAAGGATAATGAGCTCTTTTTGGGCCTTACCCTTAGAAATACCATGTCACCTTCCTTGAATGTTCTTATGGATCTTTCAAGATTTGCATATGACTTTTTTCGATCTTGAGTAGCTTGAATATCATGTTGGATCAATTGGATTTGTTGGTCCATCTTTTCAAGCATAGCCTTAGAAGCCTGTACCTTGAGAGTGGGATCTGAGAAGTTTAGAGGTGTACAACATTCTCGCCCATACAAGGCTTGAAATGGCAACATCTTGATTGTGTTCCAATTGCTTGGAATAAGCAAGTCCAAAACTTAGAGGTGAACCTAGAGTCTTGGTCACTGATTATGCTCTTTGGAAATCCATGTAACCTAAATACATATTTGATAAAGACTCGAGCAATGCCAACCCCATACTTCTATAATAATGGGAGAGTAAAAAATAGGCCCCTTATTTTACTTTAGGAAATTTTCCAAATGACTTATAGGTTGTTTTTACTGGGATCAAGTGTGTTACTTTTGTCAATCTATCAACCACTACCATGATGGAATCATAACCACTAGCATCAATAGGTAATCTAATGACAAAGGCCATACTTATTGATTCCCATTTCATTTATGGTATGTCAAAGGGTTGTAACTCTCCAGGCATCTTGATCCTTTCTGCCTTGACTCTTTGACAACTCAAGCACTGAGTTACATATTTTAATACATCCCTTTTCAGTCCTAGCCAGTGATAGCTCTTATGAACTACGTTGAGTGTGTGTCTTGGCATACCCTAGATGTCTTCCAATGGGGTTGCCATGTGCTTCCCATAAGATATTGACCTTCACTTCTGGTCCTGTTGGGACACAAAGGCGATCATGGTAATATAGACAACCACTGCTAGCACGATAATCCTTAATCTTAGACCTTTCTTTGTCAGAGCTTCCTCGTTGAAGTACCTTAGCCATGAGACTTTCATATTCCTTATCCTGAGAAATAGCTTGGCGTATAAGCTCAAGTATAGGGTTATTAGGTATGGATACGATTCTTAAGCTTCAAATTTTGACAATGCTATTAAGAAAGGCTTTTCAGCTTAAGGCATCTGCAACAATGTTGTCCTTCATTGGATGATATTTGATTTCAAAATCAAACTCTTGCAGTATCTCTATCAATCTTCTTTGCCTCATGTTTAGGTTAGCTTGGGTGAAGATCCACTTAAGACTTTAATGATCTATCACTAAAGTGAATTTCCTTCCCAATAGATAGTGTCTCCATAGTTTCAAGGCATGGATTACTGCGAGTAACTCAAGGTCATGAGTGGCATAGACTCACAGGGCTCTGGAAGTATAGGCCACTGGTCTTCCTTCTTGTACTAGCACCCCACCGATTGCAAGTCCACTTACATCAGTGATCACCTCAAATGGTTGACTAAAATTAGGGAGTTTTAGTATAGGTGCTATGGTTATAGTTTCTTTAAGTTTATCAAATATCTCTTGATGCTCAATGGTCCAAATGATTACTATATTTTTCTTCAAAATTTTTGTCAAGGGTGTAGCAATGAGGGAATAATATTTGATGAAGATTTGATACCATCATGTCAATCCCAAAAATCCTCAAATTTCTTTTAGTGTCTTAGGTATTGGCCATTCTAGGATATCTTTTACTTTGGTAGGATATACTGAGATTCCATTAGCGAAAATAATGTATTCAAGATATTCAATCCTATTATTGAGAAATATGCATTTACTCATCTTGGCATAGAGCTGATTTTCACAGAGTGTTACTAGGGTGATCTTTAAGTGACCTTCATGTTCGTCTATTGATTTGGAGCACACTAGTATATCATCAAAGAATACTGGCACAAAATCATCTAGATATGGTCAAAAGATGTCTTGCATTAGATGGTTGAATGTGGTTGGGGCATTTTTCAATCCGAATGGCATGACCAAAAATTCATAATGACCATACCTAGTGCTGAAGGTAGTCTTTGGGATATATTGTTTTTGATTTGGATTTGATACTATCCAGACCTTAGATCAATCTTGGAAAAAACCTTGGCTCCATGTAGGTGATCTAAAAGTTCATCTATCCTAGGTATGGGGTACTTGTTCTTGACTGTAACTTGGTTTAGTCCTCTAAAGTCAATGCAGAGTCTAAATGTTGCATTCTTCTTTTTCTGGAAGAGGAAAGATGCTCCCCAACGTGAATTACTTGGGCAGATAAATCCTTGCTCTATCAGTTGCCTCAGTTGTTCCTTAAGCTCAATAGCTTCAAGAATAGAAATTTTGTAAGGTCATTTTGTTGACTCCCAGAACCAGTTTTATTTCATGATCAATCTCATGATTTGGAGGCAGTTGAGTCAGTTATTTTGGAAGAAATACCTCCTTGATGTCATTGATCTAGGAAGGTAGAGTGACTTCATTAGTCTTTTCGACCTTATTCAACCGGATCATGTATATTGGTTGACCTTTCTTCAATCCTTTCCTGAGTCGGCTTGCCTTGGCTGGTTGTGGACTCTAGTTCTTCCAGCTTTCCCATACGCCCTTATATGGTTTCTCCTTTCAAGTCTTGAAATATTATTTCCTCTTCAACACATAGAATCTGGGCTTTGTTCTTCTTGAGCCAATCCATTCCCATAATGCAATTGTAGGATTGTAGTGGAATTCTACTTTAGTTGTATGGCTCTCTAACTCAAATTGAAAATTTCCTATAGTTTCAGTTGAGGTGATTTCCTTCCTATAATGCAATTGTAGGATCTTGGTGGAATTCTGCTTCAGTTGTATGGTTGTCTAACTCAAATTGAAGTTTCCCTATAGTTTCAATTGAGGTGATTTCCTTTCCGCTAGGCAATTCTACTATCATTTTCCTTGTCCCCCTAGATTCTAGATGCAATCTTTTAACTATTTTGGGTGCAAGAAAGGAATGCGTGCTACCAAAATCAATCAAGATTATAAATGACGTACCCTTGTAAATAGCTGGAGATTGAATTACTGAACATTGGTAGTCTGCTCCTTTCCTTTCCACAACAGCATGAATGGATCTTGTTTCAATTTCTTCACCTAAGGTGCATTTCTCAGGCGGCCCAATCATGGTATTTACCCAAGCACTAGTTGTTCGTCCATGTCTACGGCCTGGGCTTATTGCTGTTCCCTCAACCTCTTCCACCATCCTAGTTTGGGTTAGGATTTTGAGGACAGTAAGGACAAATTTTCCTTAGGTGTCTAGTATTTCCGCACTGGTATCATTGCATGTTGCCTATCCCATTTGGTCCCTTGGGTGATTGCATTAGCTCTACCATTCCCTTTGGCATTGGCCATGTCAACACCATGGTTTGGGTAGCCTCTTCCATAGTTGTTTATTGGGTAGTTCCTTTGGTCATTTTGAGCAATTTCCTTGGCCATAGGATTTTCTCTCATAAGAGCATCTTTGAGAGTCGTTGGTCTCATTGATTCAAGGCGAGTGTCCAAGGGTGGATTTAGTCCTTGGCAGAACCTTGCAATCTATTGAGATGCTATCATTGGGGGTGCATATTTTTGCAGACTCACAAACTTAGAATAGTATCCTTCCAAGGTTAGGTTTAATTGTCATGAATTGTAGAATTCATTCATCTTGATTGATTCAAAAGATGGGGTAAGATAATGTCCTTTCACAGCTTCTTTGATATGCTCCCAAGGTTGGGAAGCTTTTATTACCCCTTTATCTTTTGGTGGTGTCTGTTTGAGAAGAAACTTCTTCTCTTGGAGTTCCTTGTATGTTTCATCAATTCGCACTAGTTGGAAATTCTGATTATCTTCATAAATTCTTCGTTACAAAAGGAGGTGGTTTGGCCTTCGTCTCTAGGAATCGATAAGTTTTTGGGAGATTGGGATACTTTGGAAGCTCATAAAATTTTTGACTTTACACTCCCGGTAAGGGCTATCCTATCAGAAAAAATAACCTTTGTATATTGGTCATACACCCAATGATGTAGGGTCATTGTCTCCCCATTAATTCACAATATCATTGACCCTCTGTCCTTCAAATAAGAAACATAGAACTAGTTTTAGTTCTTCAAGCCATTTCAACAACTCGAGATGGACTTTCACATCTTCATACAGAGTTGAGTCTAAGTACAGGTAAGGGTCGTCCCATCCCTAGATTTGGGATCTAGTTGTATCCCCTTCGTAAGCTTAAACAACTCCACGAGTCTTCTCTAAGATAGGCAATTATGCTCTCTCTTAATTCCAACATGTTTGACTGGCAAGCAGTGGAATATATGATCTCAATAATGAATCGCATAAAGTGTACTTCATCATTAGCAACTTAACTATCATCATAAGCTCATAACTCACGCTCTTCAAAAATAATAACGAGACTTTATATTTATGAAAAGTATTTACAAAGATGTATTGATCATACTATGATCTACCGATACACCATCTCATGGATCCTTTCCTCATGAAAAGTATCAGGGTATATACTCTCATATCTTGGTGGATTCTCATGTACATGGCAAACAACATAATATGGTGGATCTTGGGGGTAACCAAAACATCCAGTGCCAAATTAAGGCCTTCTTGGTGCTACAACAACTCTCTCATGTGGTACTATTTGTAGCACTTTTCGATATACCCACAAGGTTTTAGGTATAGGCTCATTCCCAATGTCTAGTAACCATTCAACAAAGGCACTGAACAAAAGATATAGCTTAACTATCCTTAGTTGTTCATCCCATGGAATCCTCCATAGCTCGTAATGAAGAAGGATGTTATGCCCACAATATATTCTCATATGTGACCTATTCCTTGGCCAGAAATATCTCATGTACCATGAGTTAGGATAAGTTTGCAATACAATTGGAGGAATAAAGATCATTTCCATTATCTCAAATATAGTCTCACAATACGACCCTAAGGCTACTTGATACATGATAGAAAAAATATCCTGCAAATGTGTAGCTTCTTCATCGCTAAGTTACTGTGGGCACAATATGTATGCAAGATAATCAACAAAAAATTTCTTCAAACAAGTGTGGTTATTTTATTAATTTCTTTTATACATTGACTACTTAACCTTACACTAAAAGCTCTTTTGAAACCTAGGCTCTGATACCACGTGTGAGCTGTCTCCTCCAATAGACCTAGAGGAGTTCTCTTAGTAGTTGACTGAGACTCATATCCATGCACATCACCATCCCGTCTCCCCATGGGAAACCTCAAACTTAGTTGAACATGGGAATCTTAGTTCTACTTCACAAGGGAAGCATGGACAAGTCACCCCTAACTGCAATCTAATGCCCACCTAAGAAAGACCACTTTGTAATCAATCAAAGGCAGGAGTGAGGTTAACACTGCACTTGGTTCAAAGAGAGTGAGAGAAGGCAAAGGTTGTAACTCGATCCCCTTACCCATAAGGTAAAATCTCAGCTCCGACCCCCTAAAATGGTGTTAAACCTAGTAACTAATCCTACTGATATTGGGAGGTTCACGATTTAATCAGCTCTATCTAGTGTTAGAAAGTTACCCGACTTATTGAGTCCACCTAGCCATAGACGTTCGTCAGGATCGATGCCTCCCACTTTCCTCAATTAGGTTTGCTTTAGTTTTCTAATTAGCAAAGCATACTACCATGCTGTTTGAACATATAAAAATAGCTTCCTTTTATTACTCCATTAAATTGGGTTTGTTAAACTCAATCTTTAGCACATAGCAAACAATTTAGAAATCAGATACTTTATTTCATAATAACAAGTAGAACCATCACTCCGTAGAGTGGTACAAAACCGTCTTTCTACAAAAATACATCGTCCAGCCTAGGATAGGACCTTCCAATCCCTCGAGATTGGGCTATATGTGACCGCACTTTGTCTCCACAGTCAACATGGAATTTATTGGCTCAAAGCCCCTCTAAGCTTCCCTATGCCTTAGGAGCCATCCCACATAACAGGGCACTTATTACTCGGCCCTTTGCCCTCTTTCGTGCTTGAGTGATTGAAAACTAAAAACACCTACCCCCCTTGGGAGCATAGGACCTCCACTTGTAGGTGAGTTTTTCCACTCTGTAGAGTGTTAGAGAGCATTGGGGGCCCCAACGTCCCATGAACCACCACAATCCACAACTTGTCCATCTGTGCAAGCACGGAATCATAAGAGCCATAATTCATCATTCACAAATCCAAAAGCAGTCATAACCATAAGACATTTTTAACACACTTGTCAATGTATGTGATGCATAGAATCTATCCCCTCCATCAATTCCCGTGTTCCTTCCTAAAAAGCAATTGATAATACTAACATGTTTTTGTTGTAAGTTTAAGTGTGTTCTAATTGATCGTAATCTATGTAGCGAACTAACTTATCCCTTATTACAAAGTTGTAGAGTTAATAGCTTAAAAATAATAATTTTCTTATGTACTAAACCTGATTATCTCCGTTCAACCATCCATTGTGATTACGGGTTGTGGCCACAACCTCGGTTTGTTGTGGAATAATCGATCCTTTGGGTTGAATGGATTCGAGGATAACTTTTTCTTGCGCTTCAGTTTCGTGTTGAGTTCCCTCAATAGCAGCGGCTACTTCCTTGCATTGGGAGCTCTCCGAGCATGACCTCCCTCTGCATCTCGACGTCTCTTGGGTGCCATGGAAGAAGCTTGATGTATTTGAGTAGTGCTTCCCCATAGGTGTGGAGAGAGAGAGACTCTATTGATTGCAACAGAGCTTTGTCGCATCAACAATAGAGAGACTTCTGCAAGGGTTGTATGTCTGACGTGAGGCTCTACCCCTATTTATATAGTAATGGGGGGGGGGGGGGGGTAAAGAGAGGACGCTTGCTTTTTAGCATTTTTGATGACATCATCGATGATAAAGAGAGAACACTTTCTTTTAGTGTCTTTGATGACATCATCGATGATGTCAGAGAGGGGGCTCTGTTTTTGTAGCTCGAATATAAAAAATTACGAATATATGGGTGAGCATCGCGCATCGCTTCAGCGGCGGGCATCACTCCAAGGCTCACGACCAAGGTGGAGACCAAGGCAAAGACCTTGGCATCTTGGCCTTCGCATACTTGGCAAGGGGCTATGAAGGCTTCATTATAGCACCATTGGTGGCTGCACATGAGAAGCTCCCACTAGCTTGTAGGAAAACCTTCTTGAGAGGTCACCCATCTCAGCAATGTCATCACCCAAGTGCACTTAATTGCCAAGTGACTATCCACTAGGCTAGTTCTTTTTGTTGTTATATACTATAAACATAGTTTTAATAAGCTTGTCTTCGGAGGGTTTCCCAAGCCTTTCTTCCATGAATTGACATATAATACCTCATTAATAATAACAATTATCTTCATAGTTAGAGCTATTTTTAAAAATGTGAAAATTTGTTTTTGTTTTCAACATAAGTCAATTTTTGAAATGTATACGCACATTGTTTATTAAAATAAACTAAGTAATGGGGACATTACATAATTGTATTTGACATTCAAGGAAGGATTTGGAAATAATGGATTACTTTATGAAGCTCTTACATGATGGTTGAAGGTTATGTTCATTTCTGAGCTTGATGAGTCTTTGATAATCCCCTTGCAACGGTTGTTGACCTTGCTTTATCTGCTGTAGTTGCATAGTAAGGCTTGTAGTTTGAGTCCATGCAAAATTGTCCTACTCTCTTAATACTTGAACTTCTTGAAATTTTTGTTTCAATTCTTCCATTTCCTTTGTCTTCAACCTAGCCTTGCAAATCATGTAGTTGTTGAGCTAATCATTTCAAATACTCGAGCAATTCTTCTTCTCAGACTCCTTGTATATGGTCATGAGTAACTAGAAATATCTTTCTCTTTTATGAGCTTCTGACTCCCCTAGTATGTTCTTTCTTGATTCTCTCTAGAATGGATGCTTCCCATTTTCTCATTTTCTCCTCATAAGATTCTTGCATGGTAGTTGCCATGTCTTCTTTCTTCTTCTTGAAAGCGTCCTTCAGCCAATGTACCTCTTCCAAAGATTCACAAATAGCAACATAGATCCTTTGTTGGTATATTCCCTTTTAGGTAGCTTTTTGAGCCTTTTTCTTACTTAGCTGCTCTAGGCTTGGCTCGTCTTCCTCTCTTTATCTCTTGTCCTTCTTCCAACCTAACTTATCTCATTGTTGGGCTGATTGTGACAGATTCTAGCCATTATTCTCAAAGGATGTTTCCTTTCTTGGCTAGATGCATAGTATTTTTAATTTGATAATAGCTTGGTTTTGATATTCCCAAGGTTGTAATGATGACTATAGTGAGAGCATTGCCATAGTTGATTATGCTATGATTTGTTTGGTAGAGGGAAGAGAACTCTTCACGAGATTTTTGTAGAGCTTATGAGCATTGATAAGAGACTTGCAAACCAATCCCAACCACAATCCATTCCAGACTTGAGTAACAATCTCACTAGAAATAATATCTTCTATGAAACTTTTGGGTAAGTGAACTGCAAGAGCACTGCCTTTATCATGGGTAAAGATGTGGTGGAATACCTATGTAGTCTTTCTCTAGAATGACCTTGAAGAGAAAGCCATCTTGATTAATATCTAGTCCATCAAGCCACCTTTAGTCTAACAAAAGGGTTTTAAAGATCTATCCATGTTTCCTCGAAACTTCTAAGATGCCTAAAGCTCATTCTACCAACCTTGGAGTAAAAGTAACATGTGAAGCTCCACTCATTCCCTATCCAACACCCATTACATTTTCCCTAGTCTCAAGATTATTATTTTGGATGGAATTGAAACATGTGACAAAATTTGGCCATGAATTTCCTTAACATAGTTTCCAATCCACACTTAGCTACCAACTTCCAAGTACTAGGATATCGATTTATGATATTCTCTAGACTATTGAGCTATTGGAATCTTAAGTTTTCAAATCCCCACATGCTTGCATTACGATCAAACTCTTGTGGTTGCTCTATGAAAACACAATTTGATCTTTGTTATAGGGATCTTTGATGGGAATGGGAATAGGAACTATGGTCACCTTAATTTGTATAGTCACCATTTGCACATGCATACAAAGAAAACCTAACACGAGAAATTTTAGTCAACAAAAAGGAACAAAAAATTCTACACTTTTGTACCTTCACCTATTACCAAGAATGCCAAAAAAGTGAGTTGGCCAATTTTTCCATTGCAAAAAAAAAGCTAGCAACTTTCCTAGCTTATAGGTTTAGCAAAAACAAAATAAAGTGAGTTGTTAGTACAATACAAGAGTGGAAAAAGAAAATAAGAATAATCATTTACATGAAGGAGCTTGTGGAATATATAGAAGGGCTAAATAAGAAGGTAGTGTCGCTAATTACTAGTCATACAAGTTTTGGGTGTACTCCAATTTGGTAAAAGCATCAAAGATCAAACAGATGGATGTCCAATTCACATATAAATTGATTGTTGACATGCAATTCATCCTCTATCAAGATCTTGTTGTACAAAAAGTGGTGTTGCAAGTTGGATGGCATCTCCAAGTTTTGGGCTAGAGTAATGGAAAAATGAGAGAGGTATAGATATGATGACTAGGATCAACTTAAGCACATTATGGCTCATTGATACTTAGCTATTGAAATTAGGCAATTTCCAAAATAAGCAAACTCAAGCAAATGACCATACTATTGATGTAAGAATGTCATTGTTTGTGTTGGTTTGAAGGAGTAAGCTGGACATAGTTGGTGTTCAAGAGATTAACCTTGATAAGTATGGTAGATTGATGATTGCTATCCTTGGTTACTTTTGCTTTGCTAACAACTACGACAAGGGTCTATTGGTCTTATTGCAAAGGAAAGACTTAAGGCACAACTTATTTCTAATGACCAATTAGGCAATGTCCTAGTAGGCATTAGAGTTATCATTTCAAGAGAGTTGTTTGATCGCTTCTCCATATATACACCTAATATCTCTAGAATGAGGGGCAAGGGTCCACACATGGTGATGGATCAAGTCACATGTGCATGGTGATAATATAGTACTATTTGGAGATTGGAATATGACCATATGGAGTGAGTATTTCTCCCATATGGGTTGAGAAACATGATAGAAAAGAAAGAGATTCTTGGAAGGGCATGTTGACCCTTCTTGGTTTGATTGATGTAGTAAGCTTAAGCTGTGATGATGATGGAGGATGCTTCTCTTAGCACAATCAACATAGAGATGCATGATGGAGAGAAGCTCATCTGAATATATTCCACTTCAGTTATTCTAAAAATTGGGCTCCACTTGATGTCAGGTATCAAGTCTCTCATGGTTGCCTTGATTTTGATAATCTTCCTTTCATCATTACTTCTAGGTTGATCTCCCTTTGTCATGTAACAAATCTTTGCTAATTGGCTTGATTTTTCTTATCTCTCATTGATGGTTACCTTTAACTTAATATGATCTGATAGAATAAGTAGCACCCTACCCTCCACCGTACCTTCTCTCTCTCTCACTCCCCCCAACTCAACATGAGCTAGCTTTCTTGCTAATGATTCATTCATTAAAAATGCCAAAGAGTGTTAGAGTTATTATAAGCCTACATCTCCTTCTCCCTGCTAGCTATCGGGATCACTGTATGCAAGGGACTCAATTTTACAAGAGCCATGGGAAGTGTCAAGAGACAGGAAAAATCACCTTGATTTAGCTAAAAAATGTAGAATGCATTAAGCCATACTATTTCTACCTTGCTTTGCACACATGATGATTCTATTCTCCTTCATCCCATGCAAAACATTGAAGGTTTTGTTAGGGGTGGATAAAGAATATTGAATTGCAGTTTTTAAGGTACAATTAAAAGTCAATGCATTGCTTATGCATGAAGCACCTACTCCCATATATCTTAATGCTTTAAAGGGGAAGAAAATGAAAGAATCCTTGATTATAATAGAGAATAATGAAGGAATGAAGTCTTTTGATGAAAAAGGTATATCTAAGGTCTTTAAGAAACACTTGTCATCAATTGTCAATCTGCCCTTTGACTACATTTACGCTTGTCATTAGATATTGGAATTTTTTTTTGTGTCACATGTAGTGTTTTATTATTTTGGATGTGGCTTTATCTCTATCATACCCTTTCTCAAAAGATGAGTTGCTAGTTGTTATGAAGTTAATGAGGAAGGATCGTGCTACGAGACTAGATGGATTTCTTATTGAATTTTTTCTTTCTACATGGGATATGTGTGCTGATGACCTATGTATGTAGAATGCTTAATCATTTTAGTGTTTTTGGCACCATGCCTACCAAAGAAAATGAGGACATCATTAAGCTAATCCCAAAAGCATCTAAGAGATGTTGGCCAAGTCATTAGCACCCACTCACAATGCTCAATGTTCCATACAAAGTCATGGTGAAGACCTTTGCCACTCACATCATGCATATATTGGAACATCATATTAAAGACACAATATGGTTTTGTTCATGATAGACACATTAGGGATACTATTTTGAGTAGATTACTTGGCATGGATTATTCTTTTGTCATTAAATGATGACTATCTCCTCAATATGGATCTAGAGAAGGGTTATGATCAAGTTTGTTGGGAATTTGTCTTGGATGTGCTCCAAAAGGTAGGGTTTGGCAATTATTTCTTTTGGATGATACATGCCTTATTCTCAATTCCTCAACTACCATTTCTATTGATGTTGTATTGATCAAGCCATTAGAGTTAGTTCTATGAAACCTCTCATTCTCAATTATGGATAGTATCTCTACTCCCAAATATTCTCAAGTGATAATTCAAACATCATTCATGATGGATAATATCTCTACCCCCAAATGTTCATAGGTGATAATTTGAATATCATTCATGATTGAAAGTATCTTTACTCCCAAATGTTTGTAGATGATAAGTCAAATGTCATTCATGTTGATCCTATTTCTATAAGATCTATTCTTGATAGTTATGAGAAATCCTCTTTTTTATTTGGTTCCTAGAGTATTAATCATACTTCTAAGCTATTGTATTTTACATAAATCAAAGCTGTTGAATTTATCATGGAATGATAGCCCTAGTTCCAAGATCACTAATCATTAATATGAGCCATTGTATTGGTCATGGAATTATAGCCCTAGGTGGTTGGCTCAACTTGAAATTTTTGAAATCCCAAGGGGCCGCATAATTTGCTATCTTAATGTTATTGATGTTGCCATTTCACTTAAAATTTTCTTTTAATGGTTCTTCTTCAAAATTTGGTCTAAAATTGTTGTGCCCAACTTCCTTTCACAATTGGGCTTAGGTAGACTCACTCTCTTGTGTATACTGTTGTCTTCTATGGTCATAATTGTGGCATTTTTGTTTACTTTTGCCTCCATGAATAGGATTAATGTTGAAACACTTTTTCAAATAACTCTCTAGTCTTTTAGGAAAGGCAAAGGCTAGCCTAAAATGGCATGAGATGAAGGTGAGGAGGAAGGGCATGAGGCTCTCAAGAAAAAGGTAAATAGAGTTTTCTTCTCTTCGATTAAGTGGACCCTTGAAGGATAGCCATGGGATATCATTGTCATGAAATGGTTGGATAATGTTAAATGGAATGATGTAATATTTGTTAACATCATGAAAGTTTCTATGAAAAAATAGTCATGATGCGCTAAAAAATTGGTCAATGATGGGAATAAATTTACCCTTCCTTTTTGTTGGGGTTGTGGTTCAAGTGGCAAAGAAGATGCATCCATGTCATTTCGTCCCTAGCTCTCTTCATGTGAATTCAAGGAGGACCTGCTAATTTGAAACCTAAGGTTAGTGACAACATTCAAAGAAAAGACATTACATGCTAATCTAATTTATGGGATAATGTTAGCTCTTCTTTTGTCACTATAGAGTGGGCTACTAGTCAATTTGGTTTGAATATGGTGAAGAGCCCTCATGGTCGCATGAGGTTTGACTAGCCTATTTTAGCAGGTAGGAATTATGCTAAGCTATTAAAATATTGGCTCAATCGTTAAGGTAAACCCTTGAGTGCTCTTAGGAAAAAAATTGATTTTGGTGAACCTGATTCCTAGTGTTTTGTGAAGACAATGGAGTGCAAACATGGGATTTTAAGCTTCTAAGGTTAAAACTTATGAATCTATTCATTATATTGATGAGGATATTTTATACAAAAATCACACTGCATGGTCACCTCATCCCTATCATGAACAAGCTATTTAAATGGATCAAGCCAAACTTCTTCAAAAAGAAAACATCCTTCTCTTTTTCTTTCAAGTTATTCCTTTTCTAAAAGCCAAAGATTATCTAATGTATCATTTGAAGACAATGCATGACTCAAATTTGAGGCCACAATTTTATCCATATTTTATTTTACTTTTAAAAGGATTTCCTTATATATTTCCTTTCAACTTACTTCCATTTGATCAAAAGTAAAAAGGGCGGTTTGAATCTTATTATCTTTGGTTATAATAATTGAAAATTGTGACCTTCTATTATGTGCCCATTTTCTTTGAAATGCCAAGCTCCTCTAGGATCTTGCTATTTTCAAACTTTGAAGCCAACATGTTTCCTTGATTAAGAAAAAAACATATCAAGAATTTCAACATCAAATGGATATCATGATGTTTTCACAATGGAGATTCTAGCACATGATTTTACAAATGATCCAAACAATGGTTCCATTTTCCATTATTGTAGATATTCATCATTATTAAGAATCATCCATTTGAAAGGTCTAATACCATTTCTTTTTTAAAATGTAGCACTATAACAATAAAACCATTGTTAAAATACATATGAATTAATGTGTAGCAAATACTAGCACCTCCATGATATGGACTCCAAACTTGACACTAGTAGACAAAGCATTGAATAGATCATCATTGACCCAAAACCCTCACACCAAAGTCCTTGCTTGATGCACACATAATTATAATCAAGTCCAAATTATAACGATCGAACCTAGGCCCAATTTCTAACATAGAAATCTTGATCATTGACCCATCAAATGACTTGTCCTTTGATATTCCTCGAATGTTAGAGGATTTGTAATAACCCATAAGCCCCCCCTCTAAAATCATAAAAATTATTCGAAATTTTGTTTACTCCCCCCTCCTTGTTGACACCGCCAGCTGTAAGCGGAGGGAGGGGGAGATGAAGTATGAGTCGATGGGGAGCTAGAGGTGACGGTTGTAGAGGAAGGCGACAAATGTGACGATGGATTCAATAGGGGGAGGGGCACACGTGTGCCACATCCAACCCTCCACTATCCCTTCTTATTCCCCTTAATAGGGCCGCATGGCAACAACGACACTGGCCGTGGAGTGGTGCTAAGGGCTCCTTATCACAGTGCCTTTCCCCCCCCAATTAAAACCCATCTCTCCTATAAAATCCCCCTCCATGAAGCAAAGAAGGAAACACTATTCTTTTTCCCCCCTGTTGTTGCGGAGAGAGAGAGAGAGAGAGAGAGAGAGAGAGAGAGAGAGGAAGGAAACCTGAGAGCAAGAATGGAGAGAGAAGAGGGCTCACAAAAATTCCTTCCTTCCCTCTCTTGAAAAACAGGATACAAGTACCCTCCCTCCCTCGCTATTCATGTGATCTCTCTATCAAGTGCCCTCTAGTTGGCAAAAGGTTGACGAAGTCAAGGCAAAGTGTAGGAAACTCCGACACAAAGGAGTGCTCCGAAAGAAGAGGAGGCCCGCATTCCAAGCTCCAAAATGGCCCCAAAGCGCAAACTCTCCCAAGTAACCGGAAAGGCTACAACCACAGAAGAAGGAGGATTGGGCAAAGATGTCACCGCTAACATGAATGGGTTATTGAGTATAAATACTAATTCGACACTCCAAAACCAGGTACCGTTAGGGTGTCTAGCCCTATGAATGGAATAGTAAAGCATAATCATCATAGAAAGAAATCATAAATTTGCATCACGTAATTTGCATAACTGGAAAGGTAGTTGTAAAGGCTTGAATCAAGTTCATGATGATCATGATTTGCCATGAACCAATTAAGCATCTATGGGTTGTCGCAATACTAAGCTAACTATTAGGCATGAATTTTTGCGAGTGCATCTTAGGTTACCAATATATAAATATGCAAGACCGTGTAAGACGATGGCATCCTATAAACCATTAGAGAGATTTGTCTTGCATTTACATTAGGCATGACAAATTCATGTACCTCGCACAAAGAAAAATATAAGCCACAATTTATGATTTGCATAAGTTCATTGAAATGAATTTCCAAGAATAGAAGCTTCGCATTGCATCATCAACTCAGGAAAGACTTGCATCTAGATTTGCGTGGCATAGTTTCGATTCCATTACATATGATAGGGATTCATCTTAAAAGATAGATTTGGGATGTGCATGTAAATTGTTAAACTTAATTGCAAGAGGAAATTGATAAATGAAATCCTAGATGATAAGTAAGGCTATGGTTTAATTGTAGAAATAATACTACACTCATAGATTGACCTAGAATCAATAAAATTGCTCACGGGTCTCTATCCTAGCAACTAGCTGCGATAAGTCATATAACACCTTTAGGGGTATCATTTTTAACCATGATACAACTCAATGTCAATATAAGAAAAATCAAGTGTTGTATTTGCAAGAAAGAACGACCATTCGCCACATGTTCTTTGATGCTCTCGACTGCTCAAGGATTGGAAAGGGCTTAGTTTGCTCTTGGCTTACAGGAGGAATGAACAAAAGTTTTTGTTACAAATTCTTAAGGGAGTGAAACCCTTGGGTAAAATTAGAAACCCCAATAAGGTTCTAAGGAGAAAAATGGCTACCAAATAACCAATTGAAATCCTAGATTGAAATATTTAAGACCTGTGATCCCAAGATAAGAACCCCAGACTAAAGGCTAGCAAGTTAGGGCAACTACTATCCGAAAACTAGTAGAGATAAACCCAATACCATAATTGCTCACTCCTATCGCATCACTTGGAAAGAAAATCATTCCAACCAATCTCTATCTATTGTTGAATAATTGTAGTTGGGGCTTATGCTTCTTTATGGATACATAAGAATTTTACGTTTATTTAATTGTTGCATAGTATTGATGAAAAATAATTTGTGCATTGATATAGGTTGTGTAGAGATGTGTTAATGCAATCCCAATGCGAAAGTTTAAATTGAAAACTAGACACAACCCCAAACATGGAACGAGAATCTTGTTCCCACACTAAGCTTGGCGAAGGCACAAGAGAAAAAGTTTCTTCTCAAACAAATCAAACCTCCGTAATTTGATGGGAAAGGGAAGACTGTTGAAGCCGATGCTGAAGTATGGATTGAATCCATGGAAGATTACTTTAGTGCAGTAGGAATAGCATCTACAAACCAAGCTATGATTGCCAAGCTCAAGCTCACGGGCGAAGCTAGGCTTTGGTGGAAGCAATGGTGTAAAGACCAGGCAATTACTAAAAGAACAGTAACTTGGGATAAGCTAAAGAAAGCAGTGCAGGGAAGGTACATTCCACTTGCATACAGAACTCAGGAGATGAATGATTTCTTTAAGTTGAAGTAGTTGGGCCTATCTCTGGAGGGGTACTACTCGAAATTTGTCTCCTTGTTAAAATGCGCCCTGACAATGACTATTGCCCAACAAGTCTCAAAGTTTTATGATGGGCTGAACCCCCCAATGAACACCCAATTGGAATCAATGCATCCTTTGAATTTACAAGATGCATTGATAAGGGTGGGACCTATTGCCCAAGAAGTCTAGCCGAAGTCCAAAAATAATAGACCCGAGTCTCACAAAGACCAGAATCCAGGGATGTTGAAAGCTTAATTTAAAAGGGCGCAAGGACAAAATTAAGGCCAACAGAAAAAGCCAAGAGCGAATGCAATCAGTGACTTTGTCCCCACTCAATGAAGTAACCAAAACATGTGATGCTTTCACTACAAGGAACCTGGGCACTTCAAAAGAGAATGTCCCAAACTTGGCTAAGATCATTGTCAAGGAAAAATTCAATGGCCAAGCCAAGACTACTTGTGGCCACGGCCGTGCAGCAGAAAGGGTGAATAATTCCAATATCACCACTAAGGGAATCAATGGAGAAGAAGACCCATCCATGGAAGCTGAGATTGAGAGGGCATTTTTTCATGCCACTCTCCATAAAAAGGGCCCGAATCACCAATTTTGGGTGATCCAAACTCCATCTGATTACCAAGGTAAGAAATTCAAAACCATAATTGATTGTGGCAATACTCATTCTTTCATTTCACCGGCTTGTGTGAGAAGGTTAGGCATAGCCATTGTAGTTGCACCTACCTTACTTATTGAGCTAGCAAATGGGTGAGAAATTACGTGTACAAGACAAACTGCTAAGGTGGAATTCCTACTCGAAAATGAGCCCACATCTGTTAAGTTTAGGGTAATGAATCTAGGAGTCTAGGAGTGCCTACTCAGGATGGATTTGGCTAATCCCCAATGACACTCACATCCATTGTGGGAAATGACAAGTCTCCTTTCAAAATCCTAAAGGTGAGCTAGTCACAAGGAGAAGTAGGTAAATGAAAGATCTATCTAGCTAAAGTAACACAAATAGCTCAAGGAATAAGGAAAGGATTACCCATCTATCTAATCAAGCTAAACAAGTTGGAATAGGTAGAGGACTCCAATGATGAACCATCATGGTTAAAAGAGTACGCGAATGTATTCTCAGAAGAATTGATAGAATAACCACCGCCTAGGGAAGTGGATCATGAGATTAAGCTAATACCAAGAGCTACCACAAAAAGTCCCTACAAGATGTCCATTCCTAAAGCTATTGAGTTAAAGGAACAACTCAAACAGCTATTGGACCAAGGGTACATACGCCCCATTAGTTCTCCTTGGGAGGTTCTAGTCTTGTTCCAAAAGAAGAAGGATTACACTTCAACTTTGCATCAATTATAGAGGCCTGCACCAAGTAACCATCAAGAGTAAATACCCAATTCCAAGGATAGACGAATTACTTGATCGATTGCAGGGAGCAAAAATCTTCTCCAAGATTGATTTGAGGTCAGGATACTACCAGATCCACGTCAAGGATGAGGATATTCCTAAGATGGCTTTCAATACTAAATATGGTCATTTTGAATTCACAATAATGTCCTTTGGATTGACTAATGCCCCTGCCACATTTAATAGGCTAATGCATGACATTTTTAGACCATATCTCGATGATTTTGTACTTGTCTTCTTTGATGACACCTTGGTTTATTCCAAGGAAGAGGAGGACCATGAACCCTAGGTTTGCATCGTCCTTGAGACCATGAGGACTCATAATCTCTATACTAAGAAGAAAAAGTGTGCCTTCCTCAAGAGGCAGATCGAATATCTTGGATTTATTGTGTCAAATGAAGGAATCTATGTAGATCCTACAAAGGTTAAGGATGTCCAAGAGTGGCCTCCACCAACCAATATCAAAGAAGTGGGTAGTTTTCTTGGATTAATAGGTTGTTACTATAGGATATTCATTAAGGACTATGCCTTAATTGTAGCAGCCCTCACAAATTTGATGAAAAAGCATGTTGCCATAGTGTGGACACCCATTAAACAATCGAGTTTTGATCAACTCAAGCATAGCTTAGTGATAGCACCAATTCTGAAACTCCCTGACTTGAGCAAGGAATTCAAATTTGTCACGGATGCTAGCTCACTTGCACTAGGTTGTGTACTAATGCAAGAAGGATATCCTATAGCATATTCTTCCTCGAGGAAGCTAAAAACTCATGAGAAGAATTATGCCACTCATGACCTGGAGCTACTAGCAGTTATTCATGCTCTCAAACTTTGGCGACACTATTTGCTTGGTAACAAGTTTTCTTTGGTCATGGACCATAAGAGCCTTAAATGGATCTTCAGCCAGACCGAGCTTAATATGAGGCAACATCATTGGATTGAAGTTGTACATGGATATGACTTTGAGGTCAGGTATCGACTTGGAAAAGAGAATGTAGTCGCTGATGCCTTAAGTTGCAAAGCATTCCTCAACTCTCTTATTATGGAGGAACCCTCAATGGCAGAATCATTAGCAACTATGGTGTCAATGCCTAGTAACCCTATCCTTGAACTAGCTAAGGAGGAAGCTAGCCATGACCCAGAATATTTGAAGATGATAAAGGAGATTTTGGAAAATGACCAAAACCCCAGACTTAAGGGAAAGTATCAAGAATTTTCTACCAATGGGGGACTTGCCTATTTCAGGACAAGATTATGCATACCCTCAAGCAAGAAACTCAAATAGAGAATACTTGGGAAGCACATGCCTCCCCCTTTTCAGGCCATCTCGGATACATCAAGACCCTCAACACGGTCAAGAAGAGCTACTATTATGAAAGGATCAAGGGAGATGTAATCAAATATGTTACATAATCTTTGTCTTGCTAGTGCATTAAGGAAAAATATGTCAAGATGATTGGGATGTTGCAACCTCTTGATATTCCCCAAATGAAGGAGGAATTTATTCGCATGGACTTCGTTGTTGGGTTACCTTCAGTTCAAGGAGGATAGAATTCAATTATGGTTACAGTAGACATGCTCACCAAGGTTACACACCTCATTCCAGTCAAGACAAACTATAAGGCTTCAAATATTGCCAGATTATTCATCAAGGAGGTATTTAGACTCCATGAGTTGCCTAGAAGGATCATTAGCGATCGGACTCCCTCTTCACATCTCACTTCTAGAGAGGGATATTCAAGGCCATTAGGACTCAACTTTGTTTCAGTACAGTCTATCACCCTCAAACTGATGACCAAGCGGAGAGGGTCAACCAAGTCATTGAAGATATTCTTAGAGCATATTGCTGTCACGAACCCAAAAAGTGGATCCAATATCTACCATTGGTAGAGTTTGCCTATAATTATTCCTTGTAATGTGGCCGCCTATCGGCTATCCAAGCACGTTTGAGCGGTCCGATGCAAAATGATTCTAGGCATCACCACTCGGTACTCCCATGGAATGTTTCGGGGTTTGTCGCCTAGGGTTTTTCGAGTCTGCCTCGCAATGGAACGCCTACAGCCAAACCCACTAGGATCTACTTGCAATTTGGGTTTCTAGTAGACAAAGTCTCTTGACAGCATCCTAGCATCAGATTTTGGACATCCTACTTTACATAGAGATACCAATCTGAAGCAAATCCATACCGCACTTGGTTCAAAGAGAATGGGAAACGAGAGGGATGTGCCGCTCAATCTCTCTGCCCGTAGGGCATAGTCCCACTTCGGTCCCCTAAAACAGCATGAGCCAAGTTCTAACTTAACAATACCTAAATTCATCGTCGGTAAAACCTTGTGAGAAGCCTCCCAGTTCTCTGGGACCACCCAGCTGTAGGACGGACCCGTCGGGGATTCTACCCACCCACTTCCCTTGATAGCTTTAGTTTTCTAATTAGGTCCTACCACATGTATGTGTGACATTTAAAATCAACTTCATTAATTAAGCCTTTTAGAGACAGGTTCATTTGCGTAATTTACAGCACAGACACAAAAACAAAACAAGTAGTCCTTTTGATAAACAAGTTTCTTAACTTATCTTCAAGTTAATCTTTGTCTCCTGCCCATACAGGAGAATTATGTATCCCTTTTGTCCAATAGAAGTACATGGTCCAAATCACATGGCACCAAAATTTCAATCCTTTATCTAGAATAGGATCTTCCAACACCCTACACATTGGGCTTATTCAAGACTCGGCAAGGGGTGTCAAGAGCTCCACTGACCCCGAGTGACCTAGGAGTGAGACACGCTTTCCGTGGTTGGCCTTTTCTCCACGCGACCTTCGGCCCGTGAATCGAGTAGTGCCCTCTTGGGGTAATCCACGATGCGATCTTGGAGATGATGCACCCGTGCAAGTATCCTTCCTTAATTAACCAATTAAGAATCAAGCATAATCAAGGCAATTAGCCTAATATCATCTTCTAAAAAAGCATTCATTTATTCCCATGGCAACTTGTCATTACAAACCCCTACCATACTTTTGCCATCAACATAAGCCTTGGAATATTTATCCAAATTACAATGCAACAATAAGTTGATTAAAAAAAAAAACATTTAGGGTGTTGTTCAATCAACCAACAAAACTAATTGTATTTTTTCCAAAAATACAAGAATAGACGCGATAATAATTCCATCCCATATTCGCTCTCCCCCTTGGGATCAAAGAGAAAATCTATGCAAAATTTACTTAATACTTGTATGCACAATTCCTAATGTTATTCCCTTTATGATTATGCTATTCATAACCCCTGAATGATTGCTCTATCAAAGAATAAGCCATATGCAACTAAGTGCAATTAACTTTCCTTAATACATGCACTTTGCAAACTCCATCTTCCAAATATGTGAGAAGGGGCATATCCCTTCCCATGATCTATTCTTGTACATCATAGTATAGAGCCTAGTTTATCTCATGCGAGAATCAAAGCAAGCATCTATCAATTTGAAAATACATTACTTACGACTGGAATCGCGGTTGGATTGACAATGATGCCTTCGCTCGAAGCTTCGTTGCTAGTTGTAGGATTGCCATCCGTACGTGACATTCTTCGCTTGGAGGCCACCGTCCACAAAGAGACTCAAGAGATTAATAAGGCGGAATAGATTTGAGATGGGAGAGCGTAAGAGAAGATGGTTAAGTCGAGGATTGAGATAGAGGGAATTGTGCAGCCTCTCGGGGTAACTCTTCTCTCTCTCTCTCTCTCTCTCTCTCTCTCTCTCTCTCTCTCTCAAGCTCTCTCTCACAATCTCTTGGAGGGGTATCCTTCTCTCTACCTCTCTCTCGCAGCCTCTTGGGGTCTCCTTATGCTCCCTTGTACCTCCCCATGTCTTATATTTATAATGAGTTAGAGAGGAGGGGATAAGGTTGAGAACAAGAGTGGAGGGGCTCTTGGAAGACTTAGTGATCTAATGCTCAGATCATAAACCTAATGGTTGCATTGGCTCCAAAAGGGGGGTAAAACTCCAAGACACTTGATTAGAAATCTCTCAGTTCACTCCTTCTTCTTTTCTCTGTTCGAAGTGTTGTCCACTGCCTGTAGACTATGATCACGGTGTGCGTGATTTCGCCAGTCACTTTTATTTATTTATTTATTTTTATAAAATCTCCAAAACTAACTAAAAAATCACTTGTCTTTTCTTTCAAAAGACTTTCAATTCTATCTTTTTAGGATAATATCTAAAATATACTAGTTTCCCCCCCCCCCCCCCCCCCCAAAAATCCAATATTTTTGGACCGTCCAAACTATACACATTAATACTAGTGATTAATATGGCTCATAAGTCTCGCTCACATTGTAACTTCCGTGAAGGGTGGCTACGGTCCTTGTCAATCCGAGAAAAATATCGGATTACGACCCTTAATTTATTTTAAAATATAGTTTTAATTAAATAAAAAGTATTAGTTATTAATTCTAGTTAGTTTTTACCTTAGTTAGTCTTTAGTTGGTAAACTTACTAACTTATTAGTTGACGGACTAACTTTCGAACTAACCAACTAATTTTTATTGTGTGGAAATATTACATTCTCCTCTCCTTAGAGCAATGAAGATGTCCTCATCTCGAGAGAAACTAGGGAAGACAAGCATTAATGGGGCTTAGGGCCTATGGGTTAGGATCCACCATGCATCTGCTACGCTACTCTTATTGTTTCACATAGTGCAACTTATATTATTCCAATTAACCATAGGTACAAGAGTAGGATTTATTCTCAATTGTGTTACATGTCAATTAAGCTCCTAGGATTTTTTTAGTCATTTTGATAAAGTGTAGTGGGTTCTAGGTCTTCTTTTTCATCTGATTCCTCCATAGACTACACCTCTGTAGCTTCGTTTTCTTGGAGGCTCAATGTCTTCTAGACTTAGATCAGGGCAATCTGCTTGGATGTGTCCTAGCTCATTACAATGGAAGCATTGACAGTAGGGACATCTCCTATGGATGTGCCCTATCTCTCCACATGTATGGCATCTCTTACCCTGATCTCGGGAGTCATCTTTACTACAATTGCTTGATTTAAGTTCTTGGACGATTGGATTCGCTCAGAGTAATGCATCTTGCAAGTCCATTGGATGCATTACTTCAAGACGGTGGTTCATAGGAGTATTCAGGCCATAGAAAAAATTGGATACTTGCTGTGCAATATCCATAGATGGCACATATTTTAGTAGGGTTACAAACTTTGAGTAGTAAGCTTCTAGGGTTAATTCTAGCTGCTTGAGATTGAAGAATTCATCCATCTTCAAAGTCTGGTAGGTTGGTGGAATGTATCATCCACGTACAACATCTTTCAACTGAGTCCATGTAACATCGACTTCAGAAACACCTTGATCCGTGCACCATTTCTTCCACCATAATTGAGCATGGTCAACTAGCTTAAGTTTGGCTATCGTTGCTTGATTCATGGAGGCAATTCCCAAAGCAGAGAAATCATCATCCATCAACTCAATCCATATCTCTGCCTCTACTGCGACGTCTCTTCTCTCCATCAAATTCGGGTGCCTTAATTTGCTTGAGAAGAAATTTCTTCTCTTGCATCTCAGCATTTGTGGGTGCAGGAGGTGCCTGACAATTAAGCCATACCACTCAAGTTATTTATGTTTAGGATATGTCTATGAACCAAATATTCATCAATCATGCATCATCATGAAGTTTTGCTATGATACCAATTGTAATGTGCTCGCCTATTGGCTATCCAAGCATGTTTTAGCGGTCCATCGAGAAAGGATTCTAGCCGTCACCACCTGGTACTCCCACGAAATGTTTTGGGATTTGTCACCTAGGGTTTCCCAAGTTCGCCTTGCGACAGAACATCCAACCCACTAGGATCGACCTGAAATTTGGGTTCCTAATAGACAAAGTCTCCTAACAACATCCTAGCATCGGGTTTTGGACATCCTATTTTATGCAGAGATACTAATCCAAAGTAGATCAATACCACACTTGGTTCAAAGAGAATGGGAAATGAGAGGGATGCGCCGCTCAACCTCTCTGCATGTAGGGCATATTCCCATTCTGGTCCCCTAAAACATCATGAACCGGGTTCTAACTTAACAATACCTAAAGTCATCATTGGTAAAACCTTATGAGAAGCCTCCCAGTTCTCTAAGACCACCTAGCCATAGGATAGACATATCGGGGATTCTGCACACCCACTTCCCTTGATAGCTTTAGTTTTCTAATTAGGTCCTACCACATTTATGTGTGACATTTAAAATTAGCTTCATTAATTAAGCCTTTTAGAGAACAAGGTTCGTTTGCGTAATTTACAGCACAAACACGAAAACAAAACAAGTAGTCCTTTTGTCAAAAAAGTTCCTTAACTTATCTTCAAAGCCCATACAGGAGAATTATGTATCCCTTTTGTCCAATAAAAGTACATGGTCCAAATCATATGGCACCAAAATTTCAATCCTTTATCTAGAATAGGATCTTCCAACGCCCTAGACATTGGGCTCACAGTAGTCTACAACTTTATTCCAGACTCGGCAAGGGGTGTCAAGAGCTCCACTGACCCCGAGTGACCTAGGAGTGAGACACGCTTTCCGTGGTTGGCCTTTTCTCCACGCGACCTTCGGCCCATGAATCGAGTAGTGCCCTCTTGGGGTAATCCACGATGTGATCTTGGAGATGATGCACCCGTGCAAGTATCCTTCCTTAATTAACCAATTAAGAATCAAGCATAATCAAGGCAATTAGCCTAATATCATCTTCTAGAAAAGCATTCCTTTATTCCCATGGCAACTTGTCATTACAAACCCCTACCATGCATTTGCCATCAACATAAGCCTTGGAATATTTATCCAAATTACAATGCAACAATAAGTTGATTTAAAAAAAAAACATTTAGGGTGTTGTTCAATCAACCAACAAAACTAATTGTATTTTTTTCAAAAATACAAGAATAGACGCGATAATAATTCCATCGCATATTCTCTCTCTCCCTTGGGATCAAATAGAAAATCTATGCAAATTTTACTTAATACTTGTATGCACAATTCCTAATGTTATTCTTTTTACAATTATGCTATTCATAACCCCTAAATGATTGCTCTATCAAAGAATAAGCCATGCACTTTGCAAACTCCATCTTGACCTATTCTTGTACATCATAGTATAGAGCCTAATTTATCTCATGCGAGAATCAAAGTAAGCATATATCAGTTTAGAAATACATTACTTACGATCGGATCGCAGTTGGATTGACAGCGATGTCTTCGCCCATAAACTTGATGGTTGCATTAGCTCCAAAAGGGGGTAAAACTCCAAGACACTTGATTAGAAAGCTCTCAGTTTACTCCTTCTTCTTTTCTCTATTTGAAGTGCTATCTACTGCCTATAGACTACATCACGGTGTGCACGATTTTGCCAGTCATTTTTCTTTATTTTTTTATTTTTATAAAATCTCCAAAAATAACTAAAACATCACTTGTCTTTTCTTTTAA
This sequence comes from Lygodium microphyllum, assembly GCF_053477565.2. NCBI lineage: Eukaryota > Viridiplantae > Streptophyta > Polypodiopsida > Schizaeales > Lygodiaceae > Lygodium > Lygodium microphyllum. The sequence goes on from NC_141156.1 coordinate 40,876,325, forward strand.
ATGACTTTCAGTTCTATCTTTTTAGGATAATATTTAAAATATACTAGTAAAGCCCAAAAATCTAATATTTTTGGACCATCTAAACTATACACATTAATACTAGCAATTAATATTGCTCATAAGTCTTGTTCACATTGTGACTTCCGTGAAGGGTGGCTACGATCCTTGTCAATCTGAGAAAAATGTTAGATTACGACTCTCGGTTTATTTTAAAATATATTTTAATTAAATAAAAATTATTAGTTATTATTATTAGTTAGTTTTTACCTTAGTTAGTCTTTAGTTGGTAAACTTACTAACTTATTAGTTGATTGACTAACTTTCGAACTAACCAACTAATTTTTATTACGTGGAAATATTACATTCCTACCAACAAAGCATTCAAATGACACCTTTTCAAGCACTGCATGGTCTTGATTGCCGTACTCCATTGAACTTTTCAGATGCTACCTTAAGGGTAGAAGCTTCCAAGAAAATGCTTGAGGAAATGGATGAGCAGGTCAAGGCCATTAGAAAAGACATCAGAGCCACCAAGGATAGGCAGAAAGCCTATGCAGATCTAAATAGACAAGAGTAACTCTTCAAAGAGGGAGATATGGTTTTTATTCGTATACGACCTAAGAATAGTTCCTTATCATTGGGAGAATTTAAGAAACTGAGTCCAAGGTATTGTGGGCCCTATAGGATCCTCAAGTGCCTAGGGGTCCAATGCTTACAAACTCCAACTCCTCGAGAATGTAAAGGTTTACAATGTATTTCATGTTGACCTACTAAAGAAATATGCATCCAATTCCAGCCATGTACTCAATGATCAACAAGTTGTAATGCCAAGCCAAGGAGTCCTTGAGCTCTGACCAGATAGAATCTTAGACATTCGGGAAAAGAGATTGAGAAGTAGAACCCTAAGAGAGTACCTCATCCAGTGGAAGGACTATCCAGAAGAAGATGCTACATGGACTGAAGAGAGTACTGTCAACCAACAATACCCCCAATTCCTTTCGAGATGAGGAAATCTCGATTCCTTAAGGGGGAAAGGATGTAATAACCCATAAGACCCCCCTCTAAAATCATAAAAATTAATCAAAAAAATTTTATTCCCCCCTCCCTGTTTATGCCGCCAGCTAGTGGAGGGAGGGGGAGATGAAGTATGAGTTGACGAGGAGCTGGAGGCGACGCTTGTAGAAGAAGGCGATGAATGTGATGATGGATTTGATGAGGGATGAGGGGCACACGTGTGCCACCTCCAACCCCCCACTATCCCTTCTTATTCCCCTTAATAGGGCTGTATGGCAATGGCTACACTAGCCGTGGACTGGAGCTAAGGGCTCCTTATCACAATGCCTTTCCCCGCCCCCAATTAAGACCCATCTCCCCTATAAATCCCCTCCATGAAGCAAACAAGGACATGCTATTCCTTTTCCCCCTACTGTGCTGCCAGAGAGAGAGAGAGAGAGAGAGAGAGAGAGAGAGAGAGAGAGAGAGAGAGAGAGAGAGAGAGAGGGCTCATAAAAATTCCTTCCTTCCCTCTCTTGAAAAACAGGATACAAGTACCCTCCCTCGCTCGCTATTCCCGTGATCTCTCTATCAACTGCCCTCTAGTTGGCAAAAGGTTGTGAAAGTCAAGGCAATGTAGGAAACTCTGGCACAAAGGAGTCCTCCGAGAGAAGAGGAGATTTGCATTCCAAGCTCCGAATGGCCCCAGAGTGCAAACTCTCCCAAGTAACCGGAAAGGTTGCAACCACCAAAGGAGGATTGGGCAAAGATGTCACCCCTAACACCAATGGGTTATCGAGTATAAATGCTAATTCAACACTCCAAAACCAGGTACCGTTACGATGTCTATCCCTATGAATGGAACAATACAATATAATCATCATAGAAAGAAATTATACTTTTGCATTGCATAATTTGCATAATTGGAAAGTTAGTTGTAAAGGCTTGAATCAAGTTCACAATGATCATGATTGCCACAAATCAATTAAGCATCTATGGGTTGTTGCAATACAAAGCTGATTATTAAACATAATTTTTTGCGAGTGCATCTCATGTTATCAATATATAAATATGCAAGATTGTGTAAGACGATGTCATCCTATAAACCATTAGAGAGATTTGGCTTGCATTTACGTTAGGCATGACAAATTCATGTACCTCAACAAAGAAAAATACAAGCCAGAATTTATGATTTGCATAAGTTCATTGAAATGAATTTCCAAGAATAGAAGCTCTGCATTGCATCATCAACTCAGGAAAGACTTGCATCTAGATTTGTGTGGCATTGTCGATAGTTTCGGTTGCACTGCATGATAGGGATTCATATTAAAGGATAGATTTAGGATGCACATATAAATTGTTAAACTTAATTGCAAGAGGCAGTTCGATAAATGAAACCCTAGATGATAAGTAAGGCTAGGGTTTAATTGTAGAATTAATGCTACACTCATAGATTGACCTAGAATCAATTAAATACACTCATGGGTCTCTATCCTAGCAACTAGCCACCATAAGTCCGATAACACCTTTAGGGGTATCATTTTTAACCATGATACAACTCGATGTCAATACAAGAAAACTCGAGTGTTGTATCCATAAGAAAGAACGACCATTCGCCACATGTTGTTTGATGCTCACAACTGCTCAAGCATCACAAAGGGCTTAGTTTGCTCTTGGCTTGCGGGAGGAATGAACAAAAGTTTCTGTTACGAATTTTGAAGGGAGTGAAACCCTTGGGTAAACTTAGAAACCCCAATAAGGAATGGTACCAAATAATCAATTGAAATCCTAGATTGAAATATTTAAGACGTGTGATCCCAAGATAAGAATCCTTAACTAAAGGCTAGCAAATTAGGGCAACTACCATCCGAAAACTATTAGATATAAACCCAATACCATAATTTCCCGCTCCTATCGCATAAGAATGAGGGCCAAAATGAGGGTATCCTCTATCCCTCAGAAGGTCATGCAATTGACACCAAGGCAAGAAAGACCCAAGAAAGGTGAATGCTAGGCATTCAAAAATAGGAACTTCACCTTAGTAGATGTCCTGAGCACTCACCTTCATTGTTGTTTGTGCTTGTAAATTTAGGAACACCGTCTGTGGAAGGATTGTATGACCCAAACTCACAAAAGAAATTGGAATAATGAATCACGTTAAATTCATGAAGGGAGTGCCAAACCACCCCCAATTGGCTGCCAACCCTATCCAAGGGGGTTCTAAATAACTGTGATGGGAACGTGGACCAAACTCACCATGAGAGGTCTCTCCATGGATTAGTTTGAACGTAGGAGGATGCTTGGATGCCGAGGGGGCTCTGGTTGTAAATTCGTTGCCTCTGGGTCCTACTCAAATGATCTTCGTGACTAGAGATGGATTCTCGAGACCCCATTACTAGTGCAAGGGCAAAAACTTCGAGGAAATAAAACACATCCTCACAGATTGTGGGAATCGTCCTTTTTGGACAAGACTTCTATCTCAGTTAAAATGCAAAAATAAAGTTTACTTCCAAGGAACCTGTCTGAATTGTTTTTATGTCAGTGCCATAAGTTACGCAAACGAACCATGTTCCTTAAAAGGCTTAATTAAAGAAGATGATTTTAAATGTCACACATTTATGTGGTAGGACCTAATTAGATAACTAAAGAATGCCTATTGAGGGAAGCGGGTGGGCAGAACCCCTGATGGGTTTGTCCTAAAATAGGGTGGTCCTAGAGAACTAGGAGGCTTCTCATAAGGTTCTAGCACCATATGACCTTCAGGTATTGTTAGGTTAGAACCCGATTCATACCATTTTAGGGGACCGAAATGGGACTATGCCCTACAAATAGAGAGGTTGAGCGATGGATCCCTCTCCTTTCCCATTCTCTTTGAACCAAGTGCGGCATGGGTCAGCTTTAGCTTGGGTATCTCTGCATAAATTAGGATGTCTAGGACCCTTGACACTAGAATGATGTTAGGAGACCTTGAGCACTAGGGACCCAAGTTTCAGGTTGATCCTAGTGGGTTCGCGGCCGCAAACGTTCCATTGCAAAGTGGACTCGAGAAACCCTAGGTCACAAACCTCAAAACATTCCATGGGAGTGCCGGACGCCATTGCTTAGACTAGTCTCTTGATGGATAGCTAAAAACATGCCTGGACAACTAATAGGCGGCCACGTTATAGGATTCCACCTCTAAGTGAGATGCTAATATCGAATGTTAGAGGATTCCACCAAGATCAAGAGATGATATTTAATTGTTGTAATTCTTGGTGCAAAATGGCGAGGTGCAACTAGTGAACCCATGTATGGCCCAACAAAGATAAAAGAAGTGAACATTGTATTGGTGGAGGAAATTCCTAAGCCTACCTTAAGGATTTAAACAAGGACAATTAGGAAGTACTCATATGTTACTCAATGAGTTCTATGATGTGTTTATGTGTAACTATATAGAACTAAAGGGTGTACCACCACGCTCATCCCTCACTCATCCATTACTCAAAGAGTTCCATGATGTGTTTGTATGTAACTACACAGACTAACACATAACTAAAAGATGTACCATCACAATTGTTCATGCATACTATCTCTTTGAGGCCTAATTCCAAGCATGTTAAGTAGAGGCCTACCATATAAATCCTTGATATGCCTATCATATGAAGAAAGATTTAGATAAATTACAGATGAAAGATTGATTGATGAGATCCAACACATAGATTGGGTATTAGAAATTGTTGTGGCAAAATTTATGCAATAATGACAAGAAATTAAATATAGCATCCAAGCAACACCATTATCCACTACCATATACAAGTACATGATTGAGAGAGTGGTCAACAAGGAGGCATATAACTTTCCTCAATGGGTTCTTCGAATATAATCAAGTACAAGTCCACCTAGATAATAAGAATGATTTTGCTATGGAATGGGTTATCTTTTCCTATATTGTCTTTTTTTTGGGTTGATACCTTTTAGAGACTAATGTATACCATCTTCAAAGATATGTTACACAAGTGGCTCGAAGTATTTGTGGATGACCTTTGCATCCATTCTAGTTGGGAGGAGCACTTAGCAAAAAACTCCAAGTTATCTTTGAACTATGTGGTCAAAATCATCTATCATTAATCCCTTGAGGTGCTACTTTTGAGTAAAACATGACATCATTCGAGGTCACGTTATATCCAAGAATTGCATTATTGTTGATACATAAAAGATCAAGGTAATTAAGGATCTTCTATCTCCCATTAATCCTAAGGGAATTCAATGTTTTCTTGGGCACACTCGCTATTATAGTCACTTTTTCTTGAATTATGCCATCATTATCAAGCCCCTTTCCAAACTTCAGTTGTGTGGGAGTGGACTACTAAATGCAAGAAAGCATATGATCCCCTAAATAAGGCTCTAGTAATTGCACCAATTCTACAAGACCAAGATTCAATCCTCACATTATATATATTGAGAATGAGATACCTATTCAAGTAAGTGGGAAGGCTTAGGATGGTTTATGTTGTAAAGAAGTACATTCTTCATCGATCAGAAATCCCTATTGTATCTTGTAAATAAGCCATGTGCTACAAGACAAATTACTAGGTGGCTTTTACTTCTACTTGAATTTTATTTTTTTGTGGTTATCTATAAATGAAAACAACGCTACATGGCTGTGTCAAGACATACAAGTGGTGAAAAGGCAACATGTATGGATGATAATCTACATGACACCCATTATCTAGTAAGAGGCACACTTCTTCAAGGTTGATTTGACCCCCTATTTGGCTGATGACATTCTTGAGATCTTAGAAAATGGATTACCAAACTGCCCAATAGAGAAGGCAAGGCTTACTCATATTTTGCTCAACATTTGACCCTCCCATTCATTGCTAGAAAACTTTATTGGTTAGAGAAAAATTCTTCAAATATGCATTTATGAACATGAGATTAAGGATGTGCTGCAAGAAACAACTCAAAAAGATCTCCAATTATCACTTTGGTACGAATGCTACAACTTGGAAGGTTTTGCAATATTAGTTGTGGTAGTCCACATTGTTCAAAGATGTGGTATAATTTGTAAAACATTATGATATGTGACAATACATGAAGCTCCCCATCAAGGAAAAAAACTATTTATTTCTCTTGTGATTGAAAGGCTCTTTAAAAAGTGGGGGATCACCTTTGTGGGGCCAACCAACCTAGCTTCCCAATACTCACAAGCACATTATGTTATTGTGCCTATTGGTTACATGACTACATGGTTGGAGCCACACCAGAAGCCACATGTAAAAATAACACCTTTGCCATAGCTAACTTCTTCTTGCAATGATAGACGTGGGCCTTGCCAAAATTGACATAATTCAACTTGCTTCCAGTAGGGACTTTGTCTTTCTTTGGGGTAGAGAGTCCATGCATTCTAGGGAACAATTGATACTTTGCATGAAACTTGATCCATTTTTGCTTCACTAAGTAGAGTCGATGTTAGCAAGGGGAGAAAATAGATTATGCATGCACGCATGTGCATGTGCACGGGTACACGCACACGCACACGCACACGCACACGCACACGCACGCACGCACACGCACGCACTCACACGCACGCACGCACGCACGCACGCACGCACGCACGCACGCACGCACGCACGCACACACACACACACACACACACACACACACACACACACACACACACACACACACACACACACACACACACACACACACACACTTATCTTGCTTATTTTGCATATAGTGGTCTAGCTACTTAATTTTAGATTTTGGGAATATTATCAAAGGGAATAATGGAAGATAACATGCTAAATTTTAGCATATCACATGGAGAAAGCCCGTGGAAGATAATATGCTAATTTGTAGCAAATTGCACAGCTTAATTCCTCTCCTTTTGGTTGTCATTAAGTGTGTGAGCATATGCCTCTTAACAACTTGCTACTACTCCCATAAATACATTTTACCTATATAGGTTACTCTCCCAATACCACTTTTTGGTTTGCATGGAGCCAAGTATGATGAAGGATGTGCTTGAAGCATAGGCGAACTCATAGACCTGCAATTGAGACTCCATTTGGCCAAGTTGATAACCTTTGAGACAACTTGATCAGCTTTAATGGATCTCACGTTCCCTAAATTAAGGATTTCATGATGGTTGATTTGTTTTTACATACATTTTATGTCCCAATTTTTATATTCAAAGGTTAAAATATAATTTTGTGAGAGCAAGAGCTTATGTGTGTAAGGGTACACCTTGCATTATCCTCATCATCCTCTAGTGTGTCATGATGTTGAATGTTTAAACTCACCTTGTTTAGCATGATTGAATGACTACTAGAGTCATTGCTATTGGTTGTGATAGGCTTCCTTAATAATATCCAATTCTCCCCACCTGAGTTCTAAGCTAGCTAGTTTGAGTTTGGTTTTGAATTGTTGATGGTTATTAGTGCTATGGCTATCATGAAATTTATTTGGGCTCAAATTGAAATTCTCATTGCAATCAACAGATAGATGTTTGATGACATGATGATACTTGAAGAGTTGATATTTGCATGCTATATGCATCCAGCGCTGGTCTAATATGCAAGCTTGAAGTAGTGGAGGGTTGCTCTAATAGGTAACCCTATGAGTGTCTCACACCTCAGTATTATATGAAGACAGAATTTAGTTTAAATGTGATGTTGTGATGTTATGATATATGCCAACAACTATGAGAGGGAGATTTTCCAGAACTCAACTTCTAACCTTCATGTAGACAAAAACACAAGCTTGAGACTAATAATGTGTGTGTGATTGATTATAGTTGGAATAATACAACTCCATGGCTTAGTGATAGACTTCTTTGTGACTATGCAAATCTATGATTGCTCATCATGTAATTATCATTATAGTTGGAATAATACAACTCCATGGGTTAGTGATAGACTTCTTTGTGACTATGCAAATCTATGATTGCTCATCATGTAATCATCATTATATGGAAGAAAGGTCTTTTAGTGCATCTTTATGGCACACCTATGATGCTACATGAGTTTGAGGGATAGGACTCAAAATAGATAGCTCTATCTAGTTATCTCACAAGGAAGATTCTTTAACATAATAATTGCAATACATAGCTTTATCTAATCATCTCACGAGGACTTTCCCCACCATGATATAGCTATGCATTAATCCTAGTAGACCACAATTATTGAACCCATTATTTTTTGTAGATTATCATCTTGATGACATGAAGGTCAATGTGCACAAGAGGATTTGAGTGATGTTGTTCTTGGTTTTTATTGAGTATGTAAGCCTATCTTAATTAATCAATGGATTGATGAACTCACCAAGCCTTGCAATCAACCCTTAATAGATCATTGTATTCTTGTACTATTCTATTATTCCATGAATAGGAGTATAGGGGTAGCTTTAAAACTCCCAATAAACCAAAATATGCCATGTGAAAATGTCGGATCTAGAGCAAGGTAGGAGCTATGGAGGTTGGAAGGTGAACACTAAATTCATGTTGACATAGACAATGAGTAGACAACTATTACACAAGTGAATTAGGTTCCAAGTTGGAAGCTTGGACTCATAAAGACAATCTTGTGTATTGGACTAACAATGACAATGACACTAACTAAAAGAGGAAAGCATCATGATATTGTATTCATCGTTGTGAAAGTACAATGCTTTATAGTAGTTGGGTTGTTCCACTCTCCTCATTGTGTGTCTGGGATTCAAGACATCTCTTCTTGGAGCATACATCATTTGTCTATTTATCAACACTTGCTAGCTTTTCCCCTCCTACATGATGACATGGCCCGAGAGACTAGCTCATAGGTAGCCTAGTCAAGTTAAAGCTTGAAACTTTACATCTTTTGTAAGGGTTTTTACAAAGAAAATACACTAAGGGAAAAATAGAGATCCACTATGGGAAAAACATATGAAAGATACAATGAAAATTATTTAGAACAATCTGTTAGAGTTGTTGATGGTAGCAAAAGATTCTTCTTCTTCTTCTTCTTCTTCTTCTTCTTCTTCTTCTTCTTCTTCTTTCATGAGTTGGTTCTGGAGGTGATCATTTTGCATCTACTATGCTATTTTCTTATGGAAACATTCACTAGTTGTATGGCCAGTCTTGCAACATTAATGACATATAATCCAATCTTGTTCTTGTTGGTGTTGAGTCCTCGACCATAGCCTTTTCCTCCATAAGTGCCCTTGGTGTACATGAGACTGTTTTTGGTGATGTGTTCCTTTGCATCCTTGCTTTTAACTTTGCTTTCTCCATCAAGTAGTGAGTGCTCAATATATTTAAGTGAGAGACTTGAAACATTAATTAAGGTGGACACAATAGTCTCATATGGATCCTTATTTACACTTGCAAGCAGTACAACTATTGCTTCATCTTCATCAATATTCTTCTTAAGAGTTGCAAGATGGGTTTTTAAGCTCTTGAACTTGTTAATGTGTATGATCATGGAAGCACTATATTTTATATATAGTTTATAAAATTGCACGAGTAATTTTACCTTTGAATTCTTTGCTTGGGTACCAAAGATCCTGTCAAGTTCCTCCCAAGCAGTTCTAGTATCTCTAATGCCGAAGATATGATATAGCACATCATCACTTAGTTCCCAGGCAATGATACCTAGTGCCTTGTTATTCATCTTCTTCCATTCTTTGGTTTTTGGTGGAGCTACTACAAGGATCCCACATTTTGAATCTTCTTTCTCGTCATTTGCATCACCTTCATCATCTTCAAAGAGATCCCAGAGGTCTTTCCTCATGAGGTGGTACATGGTCTATTCCTTCTAGGCGTGGAAGCCTTCTCCATTGAACTTTGCTACTTTTTCAAGCTCTGCCATTTTTTATTTGTAGCAAGTCAGCCAGCAAAAAACTTGTACTTCAATGTGTCAAGGGACACAAGGTGATTAGTGTTTAACAACACTGCATCTATAATGTGCCCCGCCTATCGGCTGTCCAAGCACATTTTAGCGGTCCATCAAGAAAACGAATCTAAGCATCTCCACCCGGCACTCCCATGGAATGTTTCGAGGTTTGTAACCCACCCAAGGTTTCCCGAGTCTGCTCACAACAGAACGTTCACAACCAAACCCACTAGGATCAACCTAAAATCTGGGTTTCTAGGAGTCAAGGTCTCTTGATAGCATTCTAGCATCGGGTTTTTGGCATCCTACTTTATGCACAGATATCCAATCTGAAGAGATTCATGCCACACTTGGTTCAAGGAGAATGGAAAATGAGAGGGATACGCCGCTCAACCTCTCTGCCCGTAGGGCATAGTCCCGTTCTGGTCCCCTAAAATGGCATGAATCCGATTCTATCCTAACAATACCTAGACGTAAGACCTTGTGAGAAGCCTCCCGATTCTCTAGGACCACCCTGCCATAGGATGGACCAGTTGGGGATCCGCCCACCCGCTTCCCCTCATAGCTTTAGTTTTCTAATTAGGTCCTATCACATTTATGTGTGACATTTAAAAGCAACTTCATTAATTAAGACTTTTAGGGAATATGATTCATTTGCGTAATTTACGGCACAAAGACGAATACAAAGCAAGCAATCTTTTGACAACAAGTTCAAACAAATTCCTTAACTTATCTCTTCGCATTAATCTTTGTCGTGTGTGCCCATATAGGAAAAATTATGTATCCCTTCTGTCCAATAGAAGTATCTAGCCCAAATCACATGGCACCATAATTTACATCCATTATTTAGAATAGGATCTTCCAATGCCATCGACATTGGGCTCATGACAATCTACAACTCCGTTTGGCAAGACTAGTCTAGAGCTCCACTGACCCCAAGCAACCTAGGAGTGAGACACAACTTCCGTGGTTGGCCTTTTCACCACTCGACCTTTAGCCCATGAATTGAGAAATTCCCTCTCAGGGTAATGTGTGGTGCGATCTTGGAGATGATCCACCCATGCAAAATATCCTTCCTTAATTAATCCATTTTAGGAATCAAGCATGAACAAGGCATTCAGCCCTAATATCATTGTCCAAGAAAACATTCCTTTATTCCCATGGCAACTTATCATCACAAACCCCTGCCATGCATTTACCATCAAGCACCAGCACTTGGAATAATCATCCAAATCACATACCCACGAATCAATTTAATGCAAAAAGCATTAAGACGATGTTAGATCAATCAACAAAACAATGATATCCTTTTCCAAAATTGCAAGAATAGTTGCGATAACCTTCAATCACATATTTGCTCTCCCCCTTAGGATCTAAGTGATTCTATGCAAACTTTACTTAACACTTCAGCTAAGACACATGCCAAGGTTTCATGCAATTATGCAAGGATGTAAATTCTATTGAGCACTTACATTGATCAACAACTCGACCTTTTTCCCAACAAGTTTAGAAGTATTGGTTTGTGTTTGATCCCAAGGTTTCCTAATCCCTTGAGTTCTTCCCTTGGCTTTGAGGCCTAGAGATGTTGTTTGCATCTAACCCAATTCTTGAATAGGATTGATAAACATGGTCACTATCGACTGATCTCAAGACATCTTAGTTTTTAGTCCTTATGATTGTTGCTTGTGTTAATTATGCACTAAAGATTTGAGATTGAATTTCCTCTAGGATAGATTACTTACCATGTGATCTGTCAAGTGTGCAAGCTCAACATACTTTAAGTGGGGTAAAAATACTTCTCTATTATTTTCCAAAAAATGAAAGTCGATGGTACCTTGGAGTCTTATATACTATTTATGTTGCATATGAATTTGTCACATAGCAACTAGATGCAATTTTCTTCTCCTAATGCAAGCACTTCGCAAACTCCAACTTTTGAATGTTTGCGATCAATTTATCCTTTTCAATAAACCATTCTTGTGTGGGTCTAATGCATCTTATGTGGGAATCAAAGCAAGCATTCATCAATCTAGAAATATGTTACTTACGATCGATACCATAGTTGGATTGGCGGTGATGTCCTCATTCGAGGTTTCATCATGGATTATGGGATTCTTGCATGCATTTGACATTCTTTGCTTGGGGGCCATTTTCTAGTCTTCTTTGCTTGAAACGCGGTCCCCACAAGACTTCAGCTCCCTCTTTCTTGAATAGCGAGGCCAATTAGGCAGCATATAACCAATCCAAACGAGGGGGGGAGAAGAACACCACGTGTGGTCACCCTCTAAGGAGGGGAAGGGGAGAATAACCTTCTTATACGGTTCTTTCTCTCTTTCTTTCTGTCACACACACACTTGCTCTCTCTCTCTCTCTCTCTCTCTCTCTCTCTCTCTCTCTCTCTCTCTCTCTCTCTCTCTCTCTCTCTCTCTCTCGGCAAAGGGGGCGGAAAGACATGGGGCCTCTCTATCTCTCTCTCTCTCTTTGTAGCAGGGGGAGGAATATAAGGTGGTCCCTCCTTTGCTTAAGGGGGGGGGACGTGGGGTGATGCATGGTGGTGGGGACTGGGCGAGGTGGTTGCGGGACGACAAGGTGATATGCCCAAGGGGGGGACATGCTTGGCCATGTGGCCTTCCCCCCTCCATCATCACCTTCACTTCCTCTTCTTCGATGCATCATCACATCCTCCCTCCTCGTGCTCATCGCCACCCTCCGCCATGTCGTTCACTCCTTCTTCCTCTCTTTCCCCCTGCCACCTATCAGTGATGACATGGGGGTTATTTTTTTTTTGGGTGAATTATCCTTGAAGGGAACGTTACATCCTCTTCCCCTTAGAGAACTCGATATGTCCTCATCTCGAAAGGACTAGGGATTTCGTTCTGGAACCTGTGGGGTTAGATCCATCACCCACTCATTGCGACACTCTGATTACTCATAAGCGTATGATCTTTTAAAACAACCACTTATTGTATTAGATATATCCGAGTCTTGATTACAAGAGAAAATTTATTGTAGTTATATCTCATGAATATCTTCTAGGTTTTTCCTAAGTATCTGGTATATTCTGGATCACTAGAGCTTGTACAATTTCATTCCTTGTAAGCTCAAGTTCTCTTTGAGTTCTGTTGGGACAATTGACGTAGTTATGTCCAATGTTGTGGCACTCAAGCATCGGTGTTTAGGGTACTTTGGTCATTCCCTTTTGAAATGACCTAACTCCCTACAATAAAAGTAGCGCAGAGCTTTATCACCTGCAATCACAAGATTCGTGGTCGTCCTTGGCAAGATTTTCTTCATTAGCCCAAATTGCCTTAGGATCCTTTTAGCGGATCAAAGGGGTCCTTTATCTTGGAAACTGTGTTCCCAGATTGTCCTCTTCTTAGTTCGGGATTGAGCTCCATGGACAATTGGCTTTGCTTGTAATACTAAAGAATACTTCCAAGCTTTGATATTCTGGAAAGATATAATCTATATTAGCTGAGAAGAAACAAATTAAGAGAAATTCATTACAAGTTATGACTGTCATTCCTTGCCAGAGTATCTCTAATCATTTGCAGGTTCTAGGCTCAAAGTTGGTGTAACTCATATTACTTAGGTTAACTGTAGGTACAAGAGTAAAGTTTATTCCAATATAAGTTGTATTTCATGTCGACAAAATTTCTAGGATTTCTAATCATTTTGAAGAGGTGTTGTAGGTTCTAAGTCTTCATCTTCATCTGATTCCTTTATATATTCGAAGATGGCACTTGTGTAGCTTCATTTCCTTGGAGGCTCCATATCTTCTGGACTTAAGTTAGGATAGCCTACTTGGACATGCCCTAGCTCATTGCAGTGGAAACATCGACGGTTGGGACAGCTCCTATGGATGTGCCCTATCTCTCCATACATATGGCATCTCTTGTCCAGATCTCGAGAATCATCTTTGCTACAATTGCCTGATTTAAGTTCTTGGATTATTGGATTCGCTCGAAGTAATGCATCTTGCAAATTTGTTGGATGCATTGCTTCAAGACACTAGTTTAGAGGAGTGTTCGAGCCGTGGCAAAACTTGGATACTTGCTACACAATATCCATAGGTAGTGCATATTTTAGTAGGGTTACAAACTTTGAGTAGTAGGCTTCCAAGTTCAATTCTAGCTGCTTTAGCTTGAAAAATTCATTAATCTTTAAAGTCTGGTAGGTCGGTGGAAGGTATCATCCATGTACATCTTTCAGCTAAGACCAAGTGACAGCAACTTCAAAAATACCTTGATCTTTACACCATTGCTTCCACCATATCTGAGCTTGGCCAACTAACTTCAGTTTGGCTATCATTGTGCTTGATTGGAGAAAGTTCCTGAAGCAGAGAAATAATCATCCATTGACTCAATCCATCTCCGCCTCTGTTGCGACATCTATCCCTTCTCCATTAAACTCGAGTGCCTTAATTTGCTTGAGAAGGAATTTCTTCTCTTGCATGTCAATATTCGTGGGTGTAGAAGATACCTAACAGTCAATTAGCCACACCACTTAGGCTATTCTGTTTAGGATATGTCTATGAACCATACATTAAACAATCGCATATGATTATGAACTTTTGCTCTGATACCAACTGTAATGTGCCTGCCTATCGGTTGTCCAAGCATGTTTTAGCGGTCCATCAAGAAATGAATCTAAGCGTGACTGCCCTACACTCCCATGGAATGTTCCGAGGTTTGTTGCCTAGGTTTTCCTGAGTCTGCGCCTCGCAACGGAATGTTGGCGGTCGAACCCACTAAGATTGACATGAAATTTGGGTTTCTATATGGGTCAAGGTCTTCGGGCAGTATTCTAGCATCGAGTTTTGGACATCCTACTTTACATAGAGATACCCAATCCGAAGCAAATTTGTGCCGCACTTGGTTCAAGGAGAATGGAAAATGAGAAGGATGCGCCGCTCAACCTCTCTGCCCATACGGCATAGTCCTGTTCCAATCCCCTAAAATGGCATGAATTGGGTTCTATCCTAACAATACTCTTGTGAGATGCCTCCCATTTCTCTAGGACCACCCTGCAGCATAGGACGGACCTGTTGGGGATCCGCCCACCCGCTTCCCCTGATAACTTTAGTTTTCTAATTAGGTCCTATCACATTTATGTGTGACATTTAAAATTATCTTCATTAATTAAGCCTTTTAGGGAACATGGTTCATTTTCATAATTTACAGCACAAACATGAATAGAGAGCAAGCAATCCTCTGACAACAAGTTCAAACAAATTCCTTAACTTATCTTCACATTAATCTTTGTCTCCTGCCCATACATGAGAAATCATGTATCCCTTCTATCCAATAGAAGTACCTGGCCCAAATCACATGGCACCATAATTTACATCCATTATTTAGAATAGGATCTTCCAATGCCATCGACATTGGGCTCACAACAGTCTACAACTCCATTTCGGACTAGGCAAGGGGTGTCTAGAGCTCCACTAACCCTAAGCAACCTAGGAGTGAGACACAACTTCCATGGTTGGTCTTTTCACCACTCGACTTCAGCCCATGAATTGAGTTGTGCCCTCTCAAGGTAATCCCTGGTGTGATCTTGGAGATTATCCACCCGTGCAAAATATCCTTTCTTAATTAATCCATTTTAAGAATCAAGCACGAACAAGGCATTCATCCCTAATATCATTGTCCAAGAAAACATTCATTTATTCCCATGGCAACTTGCCATCACAAACCCCTGCCATGCATTTACCATCAAGCACTAGCACTTGGAATAATCATCCAAATCACATACCTACGAATCAGTTTAATGCAAAAATCATTTAAGACGATGTTAGATCAATCAACAAAACAATGATATCATTCTCCAACATCGCAGGAATAGTTGCGATGACTTTCAATTGCATATTTGCTTTCCCCCTTGGGATCTAAGTGACTCTATGCAAACTTTACTTAACACTTGAGCTAAGACACATGCCAAGGTTTCATGCAATTATGCAAGAATGTAAATTGTATTGAGCACTTACATTGATCGACAACCTGCAACAAGTTTAGAAGATTGGTCTGTACTTGATCCCAGGGTTTCCTAATCCCTTGAGTTCTTCCCTTGCCTTTGAGGCCTAGAGATGTTGTTTGCATCTAACCCAATTCCGAATAGCATTGATAAACATAGTCACTATCAGCGGATCTCAAGACATCTTAGTTTTTAGTCCTTATGATTGTTGCTTGTGTTAACTACACACTAGAGATTTGAGATTGAATTTCCTCTAGGATAGATTACTTACCATGTGATCTATCAAGCGTGCAAGCTCAACATACTTTTAGTGGGGTAAAAATACTTCTCTATTATTTTTTGAAAAAGGAGAGTCGACGGTACCTTGGAGTTGTATATACTATTTATGCTACTTACGAATTTGTTGCATTAGCAGCTAGATGAAATTTACTTCTCCTGATGCAAGCACTTCGCAAACTCCACCTTTCAAATGTTTGCGATGAATTTATCATTTCAATAAACAATTCTCATGCGGGTCTAATGCATCTTATGCGGGAATTGAAGCAAGCATTCATTAATCTGGAAATACGTTACTTATGACTAGTACCATAGTTGGATTGGCGATGATGTCCTCGCCCAAGGTTTCATCATGGCTTATGGGATTTCTGCTGGCATTCGACATTCTTTGCTTGGGGGCCATTTTCCTATCTTCTTCACTTTAAACGTGATCCCCACAAGACTTCGGCCGCCTCTTTCATGAATAGCAAGGCCAATTTGGCGGCGGATAACCAATCGAAACAAGGGGGAGAAGAACATCACATGTGGTCACCCTCTAAGGAGGGGAGGGGGAGAATAACCTTCTTAGAAGGTTCTTTCTCTCTTTCTTTCTGTCACACACACACACTCTCTCTCCCTCTCTCTCTCTCTTGGCAGCAAAGGGGGGAAAGACGTGGTGCCTGTCTCTCTTTCTCTCTCTCCCTCACCTTCTCTCTCTCTCTCTCTCTCTCTCTCTCTTTCCCTCACTTCCTCACCTTCTCTCTCTCTCTCTCTCTCTCTCTCTCTCTCTCTTTCCCTCACTTCCTCACCTTCTCTCTCTCTCTCTCTCTCTCTCTCTCTCTCTCTCTCTCTCTCTCTCTCTCTCTCTCTCTCTCTCTCTCTCTCTCTCTCTCTCTCTCTCTCTCTCTCTCTCTCTCTCTCTCCCAGTCTTTGTAGCATGGGGAGAAATATAAGGCGGTCCCTCCTTTGCTTGGGGGGGGGGGGGGGGGGACGTGGGGTGATGCATGGTGGTGGGGACTGGGCGAGGTGATTGTGGGATGACAAGGTGATATGCCCAAGGGGGGGGGACGTGCTTGGCCACATTGCCTTCCCTTTTCCATTGTCACCTTCACTTCCTCTTCTTTTGCTGTGTCATCGCCTCCTCCCTCCTCGTGCTCGTCGCCACGTTTTTTTTTTTTTTGAATTGTCCTTAAACAGAACGTTACAACATGAGTATTAAGAAGATATTATCTTGGAGCTCAATGTCGTAGCTATTTTGATCTAGTCAAACTCTCTCAAATTTTACACCTCAATACACTTTTTATGTGCCTCAAAATGCACAATCATTGGAAAAAGACATTTTCTCTTTTCAATGCATTCCCCAAAGTAGTCGCTACCTATCATATATATGTATGTATGTATGTATGTATGTATGTATGTATGTATGCATGTATGTATGTTAGGGATCAAATTCCATCGTCTATTTAGTACTCTTTCATACCTTAGTACTTTTATGTATGCAGGCTTTTTGAATCAATATATGTAAAGCAACTTTATATGTCATATGATGTTTCACCTGAAAGTCAGGTGCATGTCCAAATGTTAGGCAGTTGTATTCGATTAGATGTTGTGTGATCAAGGATAATAGGCAATTTAGTATGCTGGTTGATGTTTGCTCCTATTAGTCTATGTTTGTTTCTTGAGTAAGATTGTTGTTTTCTTTCAAGCTATTCAATAGGAATGGCTATGATAATCATAAACTATGCGATATTCCTATGGATAGTAGTTCTATGTTATTGAAGATGATATGTGTTTTATATCTGAGTGCTTTTCCTGAATATTATTTGTTCACAATGGCGGTAAATCTATTCAAGAATTTTTCTGCAGTATTTAGGTCAATTCATGCTGATTAATGTATATTGGATTGTTATGGTGTTTTAAGGAGCCGTAACACTTTGTGATCCTTGCTAGGTTCAAGAAAATAATTTCTTAATTTAGGCATAAACCTGGAACCACCTTAGGCATAACCCTAGAACTAATTTTTGGGGAATCTACAAGATCAAGAGGCAGGAAGGCTGATGGCGTTGACAGTGTATCAGGTCCCTTTTATGGGCCCCATTTATGTCAAACAATTACCTTTATCTATCCAATCATGTTCTTACCAAGAGTCGATCTCGAGAATTCAAGGAAGCCCTCGCAAGACAACATCAACAGGTTGTAGGGCTGAATGATAGGAGTGGAGTAGAAGGCTTGCGCAAGCTGGATGAAGTGCAATTTATTGATGCATGGCAGACTTCTTTGGCAGGGGGTACCTTTGCAGGTACCTCAAGAGTATTTCATTCCCTTGCCACTTCAACAGATTCTCCTAATTTGTTAGATGATGAGGGAATATTGCCTCTTGAGCATCAGGACACTCCTCCTAAACAAGCACTTGAGAGGTTACAACATATAGTGCTAGGGAGGACATTTATATTACAAAGTACTAGAATCCCATCTCAGAGGTCTCTTCATTTTAATCCCTTACCACCTCAAAGGAAGCCCAAGAAGCAAATAATAATGAATCCTAGTTAATCCGAAGGTTCAAGCATCTAACCTTTCAGGCAAAAAGAAGGAAGACCCTAATTGTCATGTGGCCCAATTTGAGACAAGGTGGACTGCCAATGGATTCAACCAGATGTATGGAGATCAGGTCAAGAAGCAACAGTTTGCTGCCACTTTGCACGGGAAGGCCATGGATTGGTTTTCCAGTTATGGTATGACAGCTTTCAATAGATATGATGCTTTAAAAACAACATTTTTGGGCAAGTTCCGTAAAGATAAAACTCCGTGAGGTATTTTAAGGAAGCTCAAGAAGATCAAACAAAAGGCTATGCTGGTGGAGGACTATGCCCAAAATTTTAAGAACTTGTAGAACAAGTTAGATGTTGATGATGCACCTTCAGTTGAAATGCAGATTACCTATTTTATGAAGGGCTTGAGGGGTAAGATTAGGAACCCCATTGCAATGTAGAGATGGGTCAAAATGATACACTGGACACATTGATGAAGGTAGCTATGAGAGTGGAGAGGAGACTTGGTACCTCCAGATCTAAGACTCGTAAGGATGAGGATTCCTCAAATTCAGATTCTAACGTAGGTTTAGATTCAGATTTAGACACAGATATAATGATAATGAGGACAGTGATTCCAATTCAGTTCCAGATGATGATTACAGTGACTGAGATGATGATGAGTCTAGTAGGAAGAAGCACAAGAAGAAAAATAAGAAATCAGGATCAATTAAGACTAAGAAGAGGAAAGTAAAGGATAAAGATAAGAAAAAGGTAGAGGCCATCAAGCTTAATAAAAAGATTATAGAAAAGATGAAGGATTTGGGTCTTTTTGATATTAAGAAGAAAGAAAAGTACTGTGAAATACGTCAGAGGAATGGTCATGATACTAGGACTTGTTGGTACAATCCTCATGTAAGGATGGCATAGCAGATGCCAATGATCTAGCCTAGGCTAAGACCTATTTAGCCAAATGTACTCAATCACGTTATTACTGACACCATACCTTAGAGGCCATTCAAGAGACCTTGAAGAATGCAGGCAATAGAGCCTTGGGGAAATTTTTTGGCACAGCAACAAACCAACAAAATAGGAGCATGCCACTATTGTGGAGATCAAGGACACTTTGTTGGACCAAACTATGAACTTTAGGCAAGGCATAGGACTGAGATAGGAATGCCAATAGCACGGTCTAGGAATGACGAAAGACATGTAGGAGTTTCTCATCCATAGCATCCACCTACCCCAATTGTAGTAGTCCTCATTGAGCTACCTGATCAAGATATGGCAAGGAAATTTCCTAAAGATATAGGTACTGCTAGCTGTAAGTAAGTTCATTAAGAGGAGGTTCAAGAAAGGGCAAAGGAGGTGTCAGGTAACATTAATGCTATAAGTGTAAAAATATTACACGGCGCAGCGAACAGAATCTGAGAAAGAGATAGAGAGTACACAACAGAGAAGAGGAGAATCAGTAAAATTCTTTAACTCCAAACAACTGATACAAAGATGGCTCTGTCCACCCGTGCGCTTCCAATGAATGAAGCTTAGATGGCGATCTAGACAGAAGATAGGTGAAGAGCTTAAGGCTAGCTGGAACAACAACTCTGACTGGGTGAAAGATGAGTGTAAGATGGCTGCGAAGGGGTTTAGCTTTTATAGCCCGCGAAGGTCGTTAGGTCGGCCTGCTGACTGACCTACCATATGAGCCTCCACTAGTCGGCCAGGGAATATTCCAGGGAATATTCCCTTTACCATCGGGCCGGGGGCGCTGCCCCCGGACCCCCGCCAGGGGGGCCGCTGGCCCCCCTGGGACCCCCCAGCCAGGGGCCGCTTCCGCGGCCCCCGGACCCCACAATAGGGGCCCCTTTTAACTCCCTTACCACGCAACTCAATGCAATGTGCCTCGAGTTGCTACCAGCTTAACCACTCCGTCTAACCCAAAGATTAGACCCACAACAGTCACCTTTTTTTTGCCATCCGGTCACATAGACCTCATCTGATATACAAGTCAGGACTCAACCAATGTCCGGGCTCACATTTGGCTTCTCCTCATAATGGGGGCCTTACAACTTTGAGCACCATGGATCATTGGTAGCACCTAATGAGGGTGGGGCATTGATCATATCTAACACCCCCCCTCAATGTCCACCCATAGGTGAACTATCTCCTCGGCCCAATGCCGAGTCTCTGAAGATGAACTTGAAGCAGATCCTTCGTAAGTGCTTTGGTGAAGATATCTGCTCCATTCTCCTCTGTTGGACAGTAGACCAATTCCACTATCCCATCCTCCATCAAATCACGCACATAGTGATACTGGATCTCTATATGTTTGGTGCGTGCATGAAACACTGGATTTTTGGCAATGGCGATGCAACTCTGATTGTCACATCTCAGCACAGTTGGTTCTTCATCCTGCACTCCCATATGCCATAGAATCCTTCTCAACCATACGGCCTCACATGCAGCAAAACAAGCTGCCTTGTACTCTGCTTCGGTAGAAGACAATGCCACTGTTGGTTGCTTCTTACTAATCCAAGAGAAAATTCCTGAACCCAAAGAGAAACAATAACCAGAAACTGACTTCCTGGAATCAATGTCTCCTGCCCAATCTGAGTCACAGTTCCCCACAAGAGAAGTTCCGAAACTGTATGTGATACCATAGTCAAGAGTTTTCTTCAAGTATCTGAGCACCCGCATCCCAGCTTTCCAATGACTCTCATGAGGTTTGTTTGAGAACCTGCTCAAAACACCAACAGCAAAACTGATATCTGGTCTGGTGTTACACAAGTAGATTAGACTGCCGACCAACCTCCTATACCTCCCAATGTCTGCTAGTGCTGATGTATCCTCAACGGATAACTTTACATTCACCTCCATAGGTGTAGCTATCTCCTTGCACTCGGTCATGCCAAATGCCTTCAAGATCTCCCATGCATACTTCTTCTGAGAGATGAAGATCTTTCCTGGCTCTTGCCAGACTTCAATCCCCAAACAATAGTGCAGCAAGCCCAAGTCTGTCATTTCAAACTCAAAACTCAAAGCCTTTCGAGTTTGGTTGATCATATCTTCATAGTCACCTGTAATAAGAAGGTCGTCCACATATAGGACAATCACTACAGACTTTTTACCATCCCTGTAAACATACAAGTTAGCATCTGAGGCACATCTTTTGAAGTTTAGGTTTAAAAAGAACCTATCTATCCGTTGGTACCATGCTCTGGGGGCTTGTTTCAGCCCATACAATGCCTTCTTCAGTTTACACACTTTGTTCTCAGAATGGGGGGCCTCAAACCCTGGTGGCTGAGCCACGTACACCTCCTCCTTGAGGTCACCATTTAAGAACGCTGACTTAACATCCATTTGGTACACTGGCCACTTCTTGTGGGCAGCCACTGCAAGTACCGTGCGAATAGTGGTCATTCTGGCAGTTGGGGCAAATGACTCTTGAAAATCAAACCCTTCAACTTGTGAAAATCCTTGGGCAACCAGTCTAGCTTTGTACTTTTCTAAGGTACCATCAGCCTTGTACTTTACCTTCCAGATCCACTTGGTGCCAATAATCTTCCGCTTTGCTGGCCGATCCACTAGCTCCCAAGTGTCATTCTTCATTATGCTGTCATACTCCGCCTGCATAGCAGCCTTCCATGATGGATCTGCAAGTGCTTCTTCTAAGTCAGTTGGCTCCTTTACTTCTCTCATAATCTCAACCATCAAGGCCATGTTGACTATGTGAGCAGAAGCCCTCCTTTGCTCCTCTATTCTCTGAGACCTCCTTGGTCCGTCTGCCTTCTCCTCAACAGATGCAGGCATAGGATTATTGTGGTCATAGAGCTGCTTCACCCAGCGCGGCAATGGCTTTTCCGGTGGGGTGATGTCAGGTTGGTGAACTTTTTCCTCATCATCTGAAGATGATGCTTCCTCCTCCTTAAGGATAGGGATAGCTCTCGGGACAGGTTCATAGTGGACTACTTCTTCGCTTGATGATAAAGTGGAAGACCTTGCCTTCTCCTCCTCCACTGTATGCGGCTCCTCCTTGAACACCACATCACGGCTCGCGATGATCTTCTTTGCCTCTTGGTCATATAACTTGTAAGCCTTCTGCTCATCACTATAACCCAAGAAGATACATTTTCTGCTTTTTGGTTGTAACTTGTTTCTCTTCTCATCTGGAACATGTGCATAACATTCACATCCAAAAATTCTGAAATGTGAAACAGATGGTTTCTTACCAGTGTAAGCCTCATGAGGTGTTTTTCCCTTGAGAGCCTTTGTGTAGCTCCGATTTAGAATGTAGACTGCAGTATTAACAGCTTCAGCCCAAAAATGGTTAGGCAATCCCTTGCCCTTTAGCATGCATCTTGCCATCTCCACAATGGTACGATTCCTGCATTCCACAACACCATTCTGCTGAGGTGTGTGAGGCGTCGTCAATTGACGCTTGATCCCTTTGCTCTTGCAAAAGCCTTCAAACTCCTTTGAGTTGAACTCACCACCACCATCTGTTCTAAATTTCTTCACACTTTTCCCTGTTTCATTCTCAACAAGTATTAGCCATTCTTTAAACTTACCAAAAGCTTGAGCCTTATCACGAAGGAAGTACACCCACATCTTCCTACTGTAGTCATCGACAATCAACATAAAATAAGAAGATCCCCCCAAGGCCTGTGTAGGCATCTTACCACACAAGTCAGCATGCACCAACTCTAGAGGAGCATGTGCTCTATTCTTGCTTTCTTGTGGAAATGCCTTTCTCTGTTGCTTGCCCATCATACAAGCTTCACATGGTTCCTTCAATTCAGTTATTGTAGGTAGGTGAGCAACCATACCTTGCTTTTGCATCTCCTTCAATACTGCAAATCCGATGTGTCCAAACCTTTCATGCCAAAGCTTACTTGTGCCCACTCCAGCGGTGGCTGTAAGAGCACTTAGCTCATACAGGTTGTTCCTTCTTTCTCCTTTGCCAACAATTGTGCCAGCACTATCAATAATTTCTGCACCTGTCTTCTTGAACCTCACTTCATGACCAAGATCAGTTATGGCAGCAACTGATAAGAGATTTCTCCTGATTTCGGGAACATACAACACATTTGAAAGCTTTTTGACTTCACCATTTGCAGCAACAAAAGAAATAGTACCTGTGCCCGCAGCAGGGCATTTAGCATCATTTCCAACCGTCACAGTGATGGATTCTTGTAGAGGCTGCATAGAACTGTATAGACCTTTCTTGTTGGTCATGTGACGGGAGGCCCCACTATCCAACACCCAAGAGTCAGTGGTAGATTCTTCTTGCGCCGAGGAGCACACTTCCTCAATGGTCGCCATGAATAATTCCAACTCTGCTTCAGCCGTATTGGCTGTCTCTTTCCCTTTACTTTTAAGGGTACCATTCTTTTCATCTGCCTTCTTGACACGACAATCTGCAATTGCATGTCCTTTCTTCTTACAGTAGAAGCACTCTCCTTGAAACTTCTTCTTGCCGCCCTTCTTCTTTTTGTCACCATCATTTTTGGTGGAGGAAACACCTTTGCCTTTTGCATTGGCAGAGAATGCAGCATCTCCATTGTTGCTTCCTTCTCGGGCTTTCAGCCTCAACTCCTCCTCCATTAATAATGCACAAAACTCCTCAAAAGTCAAAGCTTGAGGTCTCACCTGAGTATTAAGGGCAGTTACTAGTCCATCAAACTTTTGTGGACAAATCCGAAGACACCTCCGAGCTAGCTCTTCGCTAGTCTTTTGTATCCCAGCGCCAGCCATCTGGTCGCGTAGATTCTTAATCCGAGTGATGAATGCTTCAACCGTCTCTCCTTCAGCAAACTTCTCCGCTGCAAGTCGATTCTCCAAGTTTTGAATCCTTGTTTGGTTTCGTGTTTCATACTGACTCCTTAGTACATTCCAAGCCTCCGACGCTTTGGTTGTATGCTGAATCAGAGTCAAAACACTGTCAGAACAGCTTGTAACTAAGGCACACAATGCATCTGCATTCCTTCGTTTCCAAGCTCGTAGAAGATCTGCATTCGGAGGAATCATCACACTAGGATTTGATGGGTCGGGGGTAGGCTGTGGTTCTGCGTCAGTCCCCAGCACAGTCTCCAGAAGCTCATAAGAATCAAGGATAGTAGTAATTTTGAACTTCCACAAGGTGTAGTTTGTACCATCTAACTTGCCTTCGCTGAAGGTTGGTGGACGAATCCTCAGTGTTTGAATAGCCGGTACAGCAGCACCACCTCCTGCACCGCTTCCGGATGCGCCAGAACTGCTTCCCGGAGTCGACATCGTTTCTCTTTGCTGTTGAAGCCTTTGCCTCTTGCACGCTCTCCGATCTCTAGAGCCCCCTGGGCTCTGATACCATGTAAAAATATTACACGGCGCAGCGAACAGAATCTGAGAAAGAGATAGAGAGTACACAACAGAGAAGAGGAGAATCAGTAAAATTCTTTAACTCCAAACAACTGATACAAAGATGGCTCTGTCCACCCGTGCGCTTCCAATGAATGAAGCTTAGATGGCGATCTAGACAGAAGATAGGTGAAGAGCTTAAGGCTAGCTGGAACAACAACTCTGACTGGGTGAAAGATGAGTGTAAGATGGCTGCGAAGGGGTTTAGCTTTTATAGCCCGCGAAGGTCGTTAGGTCGGCCTGCTGACTGACCTACCATATGAGCCTCCACTAGTCGGCCAGGGAATATTCCAGGGAATATTCCCTTTACCATCGGGCCGGGGGCGCTGCCCCCGGACCCCCGCCAGGGGGGCCGCTGGCCCCCCTGGGACCCCCCAGCCAGGGGCCGCTTCCGCGGCCCCCGGACCCCACAATAGGGGCCCCTTTTAACTCCCTTACCACGCAACTCAATGCAATGTGCCTCGAGTTGCTACCAGCTTAACCACTCCGTCTAACCCAAAGATTAGACCCACAACAGTCACCTTTTTTTTGCCATCCGGTCACATAGACCTCATCTGATATACAAGTCAGGACTCAACCAATGTCCGGGCTCACATTTGGCTTCTCCTCATAATGGGGGCCTTACAACTTTGAGCACCATGGATCATTGGTAGCACCTAATGAGGGTGGGGCATTGATCATATCTAACAATAAGTATGCATGTTGAATGTGATTGTTCTAATTGTATTGAAGTAGAGGATTGTCAAGAGGAAGCAATGGTCTTAGCAGTGACTAGAAGCCAAGCTGGGATGAAGCTTTATTGGCACGAACAAGAGAAGACAAGGAAAAAAGAAAAAAATTAGGTTAGAAAGTTGGAAAAACTTGCTAAAATTTTTGAATTTGATCAAGTTGATGAGGTAGGGGACTCAGGTATTCAAAACTTTAATATGCAAGACTATCTTCTAGAACAACTACAATATTTTCCTAAATAGCAGGATTAGGTTCTTGATCATCAAGAACAGGTCCTTGATAGTACAATTTTTGCACAATACAACAAGGAGGTTTAGAAGAGCTATTTCAAGCCCTAGAAAAGTGTTCTCTACACTTAACCCTAGAGTAGATTTTGGATTTAATACCAGGATTTAAGGAGAAGTTACCCTTGAAGATTAGGCAAAATCAACATGGAGTTCTTGAAAGTATGGCAGCTAAGGATCCCTTCTTGACTGTCAGGCAATTATACCAACCCAATAAGAGGTTGTGGATTATCAAGTGCCTACTATTCAAGTTGAGTATGCAGGAAGAATGCATGATGATGTCTTGTTGGATGGGAGTTTAGGAGTTAATATACTTCCTGAACATACATATTTCAAATAAGCAAGAGGAGCTACTACCAGCCCCATTTCAAGTCACGATGGCATATCAGAGGAGGTTACAGCCTTTGGTTATTATACAAAATCAACAAATTCAAGTGGCTAGCCTGAAATTCAGGGTGAGTTTTGTTGTCTTAAGAATGTTGGAAATTGGGGATTCTTATACAATGCTTTTGGGTAGACCATGGTTTAAACTGGCCAAATTGAAGCATGATTGGGGGAATGATTATGTGTGTATTCCCAGAGGCCTTAAGGAAATCAGGTTGTCAATAGTTAATAAGGTCATCTTGAGGAGTTCATCTAGATCTGTAGTAGCTGAGACTATTAACCTTGCAAATGAGGTGGAAGATGATGAGGAGGAATTATTTCTTCAAGCAAATCCTTCTGTGGTTGGAGTCTTTGAAATAGATGTGGATAGTATTATTCACGAGTATCAAGATCCTCTTATAAAGGTAGGGAATGAAGTTGTGGGAAATCAAGTAGTTTCAAATGCAATTCACAATTAGTTTTAGGACCGAATTTTAAAGGCCTTCTTGAAAGTCAGGAGAAACCTGAATTTCAAAATAGGTCATGGATAGTCTTATTTACGAGTATTAGGATCTCTTATAAAGGTAGGGAATGAAGTTGTGGGAAATCAAGTAGTTTCAAATGTAGTTCACAATCAGTTTTAGGACCGAATTTTAAAGGCCTTCCTAAAGGTCAGGAGAAACCTGAATTTCAAAATAGGTCATGGAATGAGTGGTATAAAATCATTCAGGACCAAGGACATAGTCATCTTGAAGCTTTTCAACAAGAAATACTTGAAAAGCACCAACATGTTTTGGACAATTCTATGGACAGTCGTGATGTATTGGACACTAAAGGACAAAAATCCATCATTCATGCTGAACTAAGATATGAGCATATGATGAGAAGATTTGCAAGGGTAGTTGAGGATGAGGTTCAAGAAGTTAGTTTAAATATTGAAGGGGAGGCCAAACCCATTAAGGTCAGTATTTTTGTAGAAGAAAACTTCAAGCAGAATCTTATTCAGTTGTGCAAAGAATTTCAAGACAATTTTTCTTGGGATTATGCGGACATGAAAGGCTTTGATCCAGCCATGTGCCAACATAGGATCAATTTGAAGAGAGATGCTGAGTCAATTATTCAGAAGAGGCATAGAATGAATCCTAACAATGCTAAATAGGTCAAAGAAGAAATTGACAAGATTTTGAGAGTTGGATTCATCAAACCGGTTAATGAGGTTACTTGATTATCTCCTATTGTGGTGCCCAAGAAGAATGGGAAGATTCGAGTCTATGTGGATTACATGAAATTAAATGCAGCTACCATTACATATCCCTTCCCAATTTCTTTTACTCTCTCTCCTTAATGATGTGGTAGGTCATGAGACATATAGTTTTTTGGATGGGTTTTCAGGATATAATCAAATAAGGATGCATCTAGAAGATATGAATAAGATAGCTTTTATCACTGAGTGGGGAGCATATGTTAGTACTATCATGAAATTTGGACTAAAGAATGGGCCTCCTGAGTTTCAGGGAGCTACTCATAAGACATTTGAGCCATGTCTAACAACTTTTATGCCAATATTTATTGATGATTTCTCTGTTTTTGGCAGTAGGAGAGAACACTTAAGACATCTAAGGTTATGTTTTGAAAGATGTTGATGATTTGGCATGTCATTGAATCCCTTTAAGTTGGTTTTTGCAGCAAAGAGGGGTGTGCTTTTAGGCCACATCTTGTCTGAAGAAGGCATGAGTATAGATCTAAGAAAGATTGCAGCTATCCAAAAACCTAAGGCTCTAGTTATTGTGTAGGAAGTTATGAGGTTTGTGGGGAAATTGAAGTGGCATAGCAAGTATTTAAGGTACTTGTCACATATTTGTTCTCCTCTTACAAATTTAACTAAGAAAGGGATTGTAGTTTTTTTGGAGGGAAGATCAAGAGAAATACTTCAATATTATCAAGAAGATGTTAGTGGTAGCCCTCTATTCTAGATGTGGAGTTGTATTGATGCATGATAAAGTATCGGACTGGTATAGAAGTCCAATTTATTATGCTAGTAGAAGATTGAGTACTGTTGAAAAGAATTATTTAGTTACAGAAAGAGAAGTACTTGACATGGTTTTCTCTATGCAAAAGTTTAGGTATTATTTGTTGGAAAATCAGGAGGTAATCTTTCATGTGGATCATCAGACACTTTTATTCCTAATAAATAAACCTCAATTGACAGGTAGATTGGCAAGATGGATTTTACTATTACAGGAGTTTGATTTCAAGGTGATCCATACCCCAGGGAAAGAACATGCTATAGATGATTATTTAAGTAGATTACAAAATGATGAGACTGAAGTAGGCATTCTTGATCAGCTTCTTGATGCTGAACTCTTTGAGGTTCAAGTAATAGACCCTGATTCATACTATGACCAATTGTTGCATTTCGTGATAGAAGGTGTAACGTGTCCTCCTGTTCACTCGTAGGACACGTCTTAGCAGCCCATCGGGAAGAGAGTCCAGAAAGCATTGCCCGACACTCCCACGGAATGACACGAGGTTTGCGATCTAGGTCCTCCCGAGTCTGCCACGAAGTAGAAGCATTCCAGCCATTTCCACTTAGGATCGACCTGAATCAGGGTTTCCCTAATGGTCAAGTTCCTAGAGAGTAACTAGCGTCGAACCCCAGACGCGAACTACTTTACATAGAAATGTCAAGGTTGAAGCGGATTCATGCTGCACTTGACTCAAGGAGAATGCGAAACGAGAGGGATGCAAAGCTCGACCTCTCTACCCTAAGGCATAGTCCCATTCCGTTCCCCTAAACAACATAAATCGGGACTCTAGTACTCTAGATTCCAAGTCATCGTTCCTTGCTGTCAATTTCCTTCGAGAAAAGTTCCCGGCCAACCGGGACCACCCATCCGTAGGACGGACCCATGGCCACATCCACCACACTTTCCTCAGGGTTGCTTTAGTTATCTAATTACCTATCACATTTAGTTTGACACGCAAAAACAGCTTCCTTAATTAGCCAATTAATCACCGGTTCCTTCATGTAATCTTAGCACTGACATAGAAAAACAATATCAAACAAGTTCCTTTTCAACAATTGATCTTATTTATCAGTCTTTGGAATACATCATAATAATCCAGCCCAAAGGCTAATCCATAATCCAGCCCGAAGGCAATCCATAATCCGCCCGAAGGCAATCCATGATCCGCCCGAAGGCAATCCATGATCCGCCCGAAGGCAATCCAGCAATCCTCAGGGATTACTAATCCAAGTTTCCGCCCTTAGACTAGTATGCATGCCTCGAGATCCAATCTCGAGTCACTTCGGCCTCTTGTGCAGGACCCGGAGGAAAGGGATTTATGGCCAGAGCCCCCCCTGGCACCCAAGTGTCCTCCTGCTCCAAGTAGCACCCACAGAGAGACCTCTCGCGGCGGGTTTGATCCACATACCCGGTGCAGCTAACAACCCCCTTGGTTAGGGTCAGGTAGACAGTCGGGGGTAACTGATGTTGCCTCTCCCTCCAAGCCTTCAACCTGAAGCATTAATTATTTTTCCATCATTAGTTCCTTGAGCAAAGAATACAAATAGTGCTCCTAATTGTACAAACACAATCAATCCAGTGGTCGTTTATTTGGCCAACTGCTAAGGTGTGAATCCTTCTCTCTGAACGCATCCAACATTCGAATCGGGATCAATTGCAACTTGGGAAGATCCCCAAGGGTTTTGTTGTTTGTTTACCCTTTTATACTTGGGTTAGGGTTTATACCCTATTAACCCAATTTAACAAACACCTTAGGTTCCTTAAACTAAGTCAGTAAATCCTGGGCAACCTCGTTGCCCAACTTGACTGGTCAATTGCTTGCTAGGCAATACATAACTTCCCTAACTTGGCAAATCGGTCCAAAGAAGGGTGAAGTAGCAGGATGACTACTCATCCTCTTGCAAATTAAACTTGTACTTAGAACTTACCAACCTTGTTCCAAGGAGTGGCAAATCTATCTTGTGATTTCAACACAAAGCCATGAGACGTTACAACTTGTTGCATGAGACAAGTGTCGCATCTAACTTGTGGGATCGTTTCTCCCATTGCTTGGTATTCCTTGGTCAAGGATACCTTGGTCAAGATGTAGGGTTTGGGAGTCCTCTTGACCCAACCCAACCCTAACCTTGCTAGGCCAATAATGTTTGGCCCTAGGGTTTCTAAATTCAAATGGAAGTCTAGTATTCGGTCAATTGATCCTTAGGGTAAAAACGCTAGATCGTTCTTGCATGGGCGTCCAATTAATCCTAACATTGCATGAATGTGGGTAGGACCTTTGAGGTCGGAGTTATCAAGTCGATTTTTCGAGTGCGATACTAAGAAAAATTTTATCGCGACTTAACTCCACCTAGCGCATTGAAGTGGTCATCATTTGAGTTACACCCTTACAACGAATTACCTAACTGATCCAATTCTCTTGCGACAAGAGGTGATCTTTCCTTAGAAGAGATGCAAATCCTTTTCCTAAGAGATGTACATAATTGTAAAACATAACATTCCATGCAAATATGCGATTCATAGACTTTTCGTTCTATGCAGCTAAAAGATTTCAATGATCATTTCTTTTCCCTTGCGCTAAAACTATAATAATGCAACGGAATCAAGCTTTAATGATTGACAATTTAGGACTAACTCGTATAGAAACCTACGTTGAGTTTCAACGAGAACTATACCTATAAACCTTTTGTCCAATGCATTGAATTCATGATTTAATATTAAATGCATCTTTTTCTACGATAAAGAAGTTCATGCATGACGAATGTCATGAGACTATTGTTGACTTAACCCATTCAGCAGCACTTAACCTGAGTTAAAAATGCAAGTATCCTTGCATGCAACAAGTAAGTTCATGGTTTCCTTTTCATGCAATGCAATTCTTTGGATAATATTCAATGGCATCTAAAATTAACATTTATAGAATCACGTCCATGGATTTAAATCATAAGTGCAACATGCGACAAGCTCTATCCTTCTTAGCACGAATCCTCTTCTAATTTATGCATTATACATTCAAGGAGATTGCAACCATTAAGGGAGTTTTGAGGTCTCGAAAATGCCATGTAAGAGATCATAGAGAGATAAAACAATTTAAGAAATAAAATCATTTTATAGAATTTTTAAAAAGTTTATATTTTGGTAAGTTAAAATATCAAATTTCATTAATAAGTCATTGTCATGATATTCTCGTGATCACATTATCAAACCTAGAAATCTAGGTCGCCATAAAGTTGGCAAAGGTTGTCATAATGAAAATCTTACCTCTCCTCATTAAAGTGAAAACTAATATTCAATTTGAATTTTGGTGGATACTCGATTGCCTCCCTCCATCGTTTCTCTCTTTTTTTTTTCTCCTCCTTAGTAGTCTCTTCTTTGTTTTCGTTCTTGCTTCTAATCATATCCTTAGCTATGGATTAATCACCCAATGATCTCTGTAACTCATCTATGGATCAATCAAAGGCCTCTCTATCATCTTCATATTGAGTTGGATAGTGAGTATGAACCAATAAGAAAGAGAGCAAAATCTATCACGGTTACAGAGTCTATGAAACATATATGAGGTTTGAAGGAAAGAAGAATATTGATCTTTGGTTAGATGGAAAGCTATATCCCAAAGATCCTAGTAGAAATAGCACTCCTCCTTTCTATAATAGCTCGTCATTAATGAGGTTTATTGGTGATGGCTACAATGAATTTTTAGGTTATACACTTAACCTTGTTGCAGAAAAGGATATCCTTGGACTAGAGAATCATCTTTTGATGAAACACAATATAGAGTTGTTGTAGAAGCTAGAGGATTGTCAACAAAAAATTCATTCATTGGAAAAGCGTATCAAAGCTTATCAACAAAAGCAAACTTTATTAGGCCTTCGAAATCGACAAAGAGCTCTTAAAAATATTGAGAATCTCAAACGAGGAGGAGGAGGCTGTGGTAAAAGAATCCAAGCAGCAAGGTATATTTTTTTTCACTTTGAAAATCTTAAATATGGCTTTATTTAAATTACTTGCATTGATTTGTGATGTTAATTTTGCTTAGATCTCTTCTACAACCAAATGCAAGTGAAAGAGATTCTTTAAAAGCAGCTCTGTTTTATTATCATCTTCTTCCTTCAGTAGTTTCAAAGGATATTTTGGAGAAGAAGAAATTTAAAAAGGCAAAGAAACAATGCTTGGAGTCATTTGTAAAGGATCATTCTTTGGATTCCGAGTTAGTACAGAAGACATTGGATAGTATTGGTATCAGTCAAGATGCTTATATGCAACTTTTCCAGCTTTTACAATCAAATATGAAGCAAGGATAGGTACGCGATTGCATACTTCCAAAGCCATTTGTGGTTAGGACTATCAGACAGAGAGTTAAAAACAAAGTGATGGGGATTCTAGGTGAGCCTTTTCATATCAAGGCTACTTTCAAAGGCAAGAAAAAGGAGGTTACATTCAATGAATTTAACAATATTTTCCTTGACTTGCCCACCCTACAATGCTTAATAATCAAATTTTATGACTTGTCAGTAGTAGCAGAGGCACAAGGAGTGGCTAGATTTGTGATTAAACTTGATGAAAGTGAGATTCTGAAATGTAAAAAATCGGAGAGAATCTCTATCACCTTGATGAATAGAGCAATTTCATCAGGTCATTGCAATCACTCAACATCATTTAGTGTTCAATCTGAATATAACATCTGGTGGCTAGGAGCATTTGAGGTAGATACTGAGAATTTTGATATATTATATTGGGTTTTTCATCAAACATCAATACCTAATGTTATTCAAAGGCAAAAAGCAAGAGAAGAGCTATTTGTTGAAGGATTTGGGAACTACAGGATTGAGTGCCACATAGCTGGTGACCTAAAGACACTCAAATGTATGTATAATGTATCAAAGGGAGCCAACTCGAGATCTCCTTGCTTGTACTGCATGTCGCCAGCTGCAGAGTTAAACTCAAGCAATTGGAATAGAGCTCCCTCTAGGCACAATAAGGATCCATAGTTTAAACTAGACTTGGACATTCCTTTAGCGAATGCCCATATTTGTACACTTCATGCACTTTGCAAGATAATTGAAAATCTTGTTCATCTCTATATAGGATTTGCATGGAATCTGAAGCCATTATCAACTAGAACAGATGTTATAACAAAGGTTGAAAAAGTTCTTTCTGCAATTGGTTTGCATGGTGGCAATGTTGTTATTGAGCCAGATCTTCAAAAGTCTAAGGATGGTAATTGTGTCTAAAAAAAAACATATATTGGTGGAGTGAAGACTAGAAGGTTTCTAGGTTTTCATGGGAGACTTGGCAAGATAAACTCGAGAAAGGTGGCTCAACTATTAAATTTAATCAGTGGAAATCCCTACATAATGCAATTAAGGATCACACTGATAATGGACAAGCTCGGAATAGAAAAGCTAAAGTTTGGGAAACACTAGACAAAGTGTTTTTTTATTGTGATAAAACTGAATGGAATGATGATGATCTCAAAGACTTTAAAAACCAATTGAACCTTTTCAAAAAGGCAATGACAGAAGCTTGGGTGATCAACACTTTACTCACTATATGGTAAGAAGTTTGTATATGGCTGTTTCTTCATTGTCGAACTCATATAATGTTTTTTAATAACTTTCTTTATTTGTTGACTATGCAGCATATTTTATACAACCATGCTCCATACTTTATTAAACAATATGGATCCCTATCTATTTGGTCAACCCAAGGTATGGAAAAATCACATTATCAAGCAAGAACAAAATATTTTAGGCACACAAGACATGGAGGTGGAAGACACAAAGCCAACAGTTTATTAGAGGTCTTTCAATGGTTCTATCGACAAATCTGGCATAAATTCAAGCTTAAAGATACAACCACATCAAGCAATACATCATCTTTAGCAACGACTATACAAATTATTACCCAAAGAAGAAAAGATAGATATTTAAATTCTTGCGCAAAGCAAAGATTTACAGAATGGTTACAAACCAAACAAAGAGTTGGGAAAAGATGGGTTTCAAGAAACCCTTGATCTTTGGCATCTTCTAGTCTAATTGTGTTGTAGAAGAGTCCTTAGTTTCAGGTACCTCGACAGGGCCTCTAGAGGAGTCCTCAGTTTCAAGCACCTCAATAGGGCCTTCATAGGAGTCCTTGGTTTCAGGTAGCTCGACAGGGCCTCTAGAGGAATCTTTTGATTCATCCCACTCAATAAGACCTATGTATTTCAAAAACTCCTGTTTCTGATAGCCTAGAAGAAGCTTCAAATTCTTACTATCTCCTACATAAGAGAGCAAATAGGAGCCAAGAATTCCAAAATATCCAGCTTTAGATCCACTGTATCCAGGCATGAAGCCAAAAACTCTTATGGCTTTTTCCTTCTCCACTAAAATGATCTTGTCCAAACCTCTGCTGAAAACTTGAGATCCAATTACCTTTGAGATAGCTCTCAAAGCCATCATTGGTAGACTTGGAGAGCTTGACAATCTACTATGATATATTACAATTGTTTGATTGTTTAAGTTTCCAATATAATGGCCAAGGCTTTGATTTTTCCCAAGCTTCATTGGCCTAGAGCCCTTGGCCCTTCCAAGAAAGTTGTCCAGATCTTCAATCTCAATCTACACAACAAACCACAATAGTATAAGATATAAAATATTTATCTATAATGCATAATAAAGTCTAACATAAACTCAATGGGTAACTTCAAATTATATTTCATACCTTAGGGTGTTCGTCTTCTTTGAGAAGACTATCATCATAAAGATTTATTGAACTCTTGGGTTTCTCATCTGATGGAGACTTCAATCTCTCTTCATACCCTACATCATCAATACGAAGTCTCTTCTAGACCTGCAAGAACTCTTCTTCTATAGGTAGCCCCCCCTTTTCGTATTCTACGATCTGATTAATACATGTATGTAAGGCTATAGAGCTGTCTTGGAAATTCTCTCCCTCAACATCAAGACTTGCTAGTGGTTCTTGTTCATAACCTATAAAATTCATGTCATTTTGGCCCCAACCTACAAGGATTGCTAAGAAATAATCTTCTCTAAGATCAAAAAGATGTTGAATATCATTTAGCAACACATATCTCTTCTTGTTGATAAGATAAGTGGGAAATGTTAGAACACATGCAAGAGGACCTTCTTCATCAACTTGTACACTTGGCTTGATCTCCTTTTCTTCCACCATTGTGATATTGTCACTCTTAAACAAACCTACATCAAAACCTTGGACAAGTTGATTCTCAATATCTTCTTAGAACATCTCCTCCTTCTCTTCGACCTCCTTATCCATACTTGCAATATCCTCTAGCTTTTCCTGTTGGGCTATATCTGGAGAAGAATTTTCCATGTAGTGAAGATACACAATAAATCCAACGTCCTTGTGGATCAGAAGGCATTGGTGTTGATACCTGTGGAAAGAGCAACATGTTTCTCTCTTCCTGAATTC
Organism: Lygodium microphyllum; assembly: GCF_053477565.2. Taxonomy (NCBI): domain Eukaryota; kingdom Viridiplantae; phylum Streptophyta; class Polypodiopsida; order Schizaeales; family Lygodiaceae; genus Lygodium; species Lygodium microphyllum. Next base: position 40,912,162 of record NC_141156.1, read on the forward strand.
CTCATCAATGAGGTTGAAGCTACCTAGCAAAGTTGATCTGGTTGTACTGGTGGCTCCCATGACATCACTATAATGAACAAATCCATTGACTTCTAAACCTTGCACATGTCTATCATAAAAATATTTGTACTCCTTAAGTTTATCTTCAAGATCCTCCAATAACTCTTTCAAATCAAAAGGAACATTGAAAATTTCCTTGATATAGCTAAACTTGGAAGAATTTCCAGTTGTGTGTAAGAAATCAAAGAGCCTATCATTAGAAGTCTCCATTAGCTCCTCCTCATCCATTCCTTCCAAAGATAGCTTTCTCTTTGTCATCTTGACCAACAAAAGATTTATCCTTGCAAACAAAGCAAAATGGCAACAATGTCCAATCAAACGCGATAGAACCATGGAAAAAGGACCCAAAATCGCGTTTCACAAGAGAAAAGATTGAAAAAGGAGAATTTTTTTTAAGTGACCAGTGAAACGCGAAAACATGTGTCTAGAGGCGAAAGCTAGTGAAGAACTTGCGTTTCACTGGACACCACTTGAAAACAAGAGTTATTTCAATATTTCACCGGTGAAACGTGACAGTTAGCAACATATCATTAACCAGAGACATTATTTTGCGTTTTATCGGTCAATAGATACAGAACAAGAAAAAAAACATGAACTATGAATTAATTCAATTAAAACACAAAAATTTATGATAAAAGCCTTTCTGGAAGTGCCATGCTCCTTTTGAAAGACACACAGCACATGACATCTGTAATTTTTCAAGTCTTATTAAAAATTCTTTCTATAGTAATCAATGAGATTTTGTTCAGATACTTGTAATAACAAAATTTTGTTACCTATCAGAAATTATTGAACTACTCTTCAAACAGGAAGCAAGGATCTTGAAGGCAAATTGAAGCAAAATTTTGGGAGAAAGAAAGACAATATCGGAGAAGATGATTTCGAAAAGCTTTTATATTGATTGTCAAACATGTGTTGATAGTTCCAACAAAAAAGTTAACGTAATGATGGCAAAATAAAGGCGACCTCAAATTTCGACAAAATTTCCAATATTTCCGCACGCATGAAATACCTCAGAATACGTGCACACATGTTCCACTTAACACACCGTATCAAATATCTCAGAAGACGTGCGCACTCTCTAATGAGCACTATAAATGGACTTTTTTCCTAGTGTGAGCCTATGAGCACTATAAAGAATTATTTTTTCCTAATGTTTTATAACATTGCTTCCATGGCTTTAATGGTGTAGAGATTGTAGGTAATTGTTATGGCATTCCTTAGGTTAATGTTTTGTTTTTCTTAGTTTTGTTGATTGTTTTGCTATTTATGTGTTGTCTGGTGAAACACGAAAATAGCATGCCGCAAGGAGGTCTCTCTTCTCAAACTTGCGTTTCACTGGACACACTGGACAAGAAGTAACATGTCTTTTTTTGGCAGATGGCTAGGACTAAAGCAACAGCAAGGAAGGAGAAGATTGATCCTAGGGGTTTAACATCAAAGATTCATCAATCTTCAAAGCCTCAGAAGCTCTCTAGAAAGTCAAAGCCAAAGAGAAAGTTTTCACAAAATGTCAGGTGCCTAAGGGAGATTATGAAGGCAATAAAGGCTCTTAATAATGCAATTCCAAAGCTGTCTTTTCAAAGGCTTGTCAGGGAGATTTGTGACAAATATAGTTTGGATAGTTTCAGATGGACAAGAACAGCCCTTAATTGTACATAAGAAGCCACATAGGATTTTTTAGTTGAGTTTTTTCAAGATGCCTATATTTGTGTTGCTCATGCTCATAGGCTCACACTCATGGACAAGGACATGGTAATTCTTAGGAGGCTAATATATAGATTTTCAAAGGTCCTTGAGCCAGTTCCCCTCATGAGAAGACATTTAATATCCTTAATGTGCCCCCAGCTAGGAGAAAGAAAGATGATTCTGGTCCCAAGGTTGAGGATGCCACCCATGAGAGGGATACAAGGCAACATGAAAAAGAGGAGAAAGCTAAAGAGGAACAAGCAGATAAATGGAGAGAGTATAGGAGGCAAAGGGCTGAAGAAAGGGAAGCAGAGCAACTAGAGCCCTTTGAAAATGAGCTGGCCACCCTTCTTAAAGTAGGTAATCCAAAAGGATTCAATATGTTTTGTTTCTTACTTGGTGACTTAGGCAAAAGAACTGAGATTATCTCCTTTAATGCTGCATGTGTTCAGATTCTTAAGGATAAAAGAAGAGAAATAAATGACAGTATTATTCTTGCTAGCCTAAGGTATATCCACCCATAACTACTAATTTTTGATATTTTTTTAACAATAAGATTTTTATTGTTTATACTCACTATTTCTATGCCTTTTTTAGGTGTGTAATGCATGAGTTTTCTTTAAATATGCAACAAAAAATTGAGGTTCTTGACCCATCTATCTCATTCTTTATGAGGAACGAGCTTGATACAAGTTTTGTTGAGTAGTGGTTCAATCTGATTGACTTCGATACTTTGGAGCTCCTTATAATTCCATATAATGAAAAGTAAGTGATTCAATATTCTATTAGAGTTTTTGAGATTTTATCTTACTAATTTGTTGAGATATGATTGCTTTTAGTTCTCATTGGAGCTTGATTGCAATAGACTGTGTGGATAAGCAATGTTTTTTAATCAACTCTATGAAAGGAAGCCATGGAAATGCTAAATTGTAATTTATATTATCCAAGGGCTCCTTGATATTTCAATTCTTTTTTTTTGTAAGTAATCTAAATTTTAATATATTTTATATATAGAGGTGCAAAAAGATTAACTGAAGAGCTAGAGAAAAGGCCCCCTATGTCGTCTGATTTGCTTGCAACAATGCAATATAGACAAGTTGCGTTAAGTTATTGATTAAAATAATTGAAACATAAGTTTATTCTATGAACTACCATCCGTAAATTTCATAGTTTTACTTTGTGTTGGTGGTTGCAGTGTCCTCATCAGGATGATAGCCATTCTTGTGGGCTGGAGGGTGATTGCAAATGCTAGAAGAATGGTTAACTTTGTTTATCTTAATGATGATAAACATGTAAAGGTAATATGAAAGATGCTAAACTTTAAGATAGATATTCATTGCAAATAGTCCATTGGTGATAAAAATATAGTCTATTGTAAGAACAATATTGAACTAAAACTCTTTTTCCTATAAATGTGTGATAGCTTTCAAAGGATTGCTATGCATCTAAGCATGTTTGGTACGTTAGAGCAAAGCTCTTGAAGTATATAATGGTCAATTGTATACAACCAACAACAGAGATTGGTGGGGATTTACACAATGAAGGAGATGCGGTGCCTATAACCACGTAAGGTGAAGCCATAGCTTCAACACCTTTACCCACACCTTCTATTCCCAAGGCATCAAAGAAAGGCAAAAGGACTCCTAGAAAGGACAGTTCTCGAAAAAAGAAATAGCTTTGCCATATCTCCTTGTAAGCCTTCATATATAGAAATTTGCCCTTCAGCCCTTGTATATCTCATAGAGATGGTTGATAGACATCTGCTACAAAATTTGTACATATATTTTATATTGACAGTAAAGATATCTTTTCTTGAATGTCCTTGCAGTGTATATTCTTTTCTCTCCTTTTCGATATCTGCAAAAAATAAATTACAAATGTTTGTTAGTTAGGAAGTGAGATCTTGATATACATCTAAGTAGATATAATATGATGTGAAAACTTACTCGTTTCTTGTCAAGTTGGAATACAAAGAAGCATGGTAGTTCAATGTGTTCATTTTGTAAATCCATCCTCACTTGATGTAGCGTACATGATTTTTTGATCTTTAAGATTGCAATAATATCCTCGTTGAACCAAATATCAAGATCCACTAAAGGATCTTTGCTGAAATCATCAAGATTCTGGTCTAAAGCAACTAGACTACTACCAACAAAATGCCATCGACTATAGTAAAAGCTAAGGATAAAATTTTGAGTAGCAATCATATATTTACAAGCTATAGAGTCTTGATCTATCTTACATATAATTTTTCCTTATGTCCTTGTATCCCTTCCTTCATCAACAAATTGTATGACATTATCATATGTTAGTCTCTTCGCTGAAAGCATAGTTTTTGTTATTCTTATCTCCATATTAGAGAAGAAATCAATAAATATATTAATAGGCATAAAAAAAGTAACTTCGCTTAGCCTACTTGAGATATTAGATTTTAATGCTTTCTGGATCTCACAAAATATCTTACATCTATAGCCCTCACTAGTAGAGCTGGACTTGGCAAAGGCCACTCAAAGCTTGAAAAATCTAGCAAAGGAATGAGGTTTATTGATCCCCATTGGCAACGTCGCATAGGAATAACATAAGAATGGCCATAAAAGAATATTCCATTCTCTGCAATCTCTGTCTTTTTTCTGCCTCTATACATTTCTTCTCCAATTGAACCATGGATAACATCAACAATAGACTCCACCGGTTGCCATTCCTCAAGATTAGAGGGATAGACATCTACAAGACAAACAAATATTATAATGGAAAAACCTAAACCATGTTTAAGAAAGGAAAAACTTTAAGAATCAAATTCTTACAATTTGGTCTATACATTGGAAGCTTTGAAGATCCAGGTTCCAAACACAGCTCTCTATGCATGAACACATGTTGCACTAGTACCTCTTTGATGCTATTCTTATTTGATCCAAGCTTAAAATCTCGGATTCTACCCTTCCAAGCAGAGATAAACGAGCTCTCATGTCTTTGCCATTTTCCACGTTTTGCTTGTTGCATGATGATCTAACTACCTTTGCTAATGATAGTAGGAATCCATCTTCCATCAGTTTTGGAATGAGTTAAACACTGATATGGATGTGATTTGGGAGCTTGGATGCCTTGTTGAAGGTCAAATTTCTGTATCCATGGTAGAAGAGAGAGAGAGAGAGAGAGAGAGAGAGAGAGAGAGAGAGAGAGAGAGAGAGAGAGAGAGAGAGAGAGAGAGAGAGAGAGAGAGAGAGAGAGAGGACTAGGCTACCATAACAGAGGGAAAAACAACCGAGGAATAAAAGAAAGGAGGGAAAAAACTGAGTGCCATGCTTTTCACTAATTTGAATTTAGATTACATCAGTCATTATCATTAATCTAGATATATCATTAAATAAAAGTACCTGAGACTCTATGCCATTAATGCAAAAGATGTCATAATCACGAATATAAGAGACTAAAAATAGATAATAAATATACAAATTCGTAATATTATTATATTTATATGTTTTTGTAAAATGTTTTTTTAATTTTTTTCTAATAAAAGTTTCGTTACAGAGGCTTTGCTCCTATTGGTCTAGAGCACTCTCTCCACATCCTAAAAGTCATTTTCGAGACCTCAAAACTCCCCTAATGGACCCTTGTTGACAGGAGTGCAAGTAATTTCAATTAATCGGCATGCACTAAACATTGTAAATCAAAGGGATGAGTGCATTTAAATTTTTCTAAAAACCATCGTGCTTAAACTCATTCCTTTCATGCAAGAAATACAATTAGAACCTAGGCATGAGGACTCGCAGTGACGTCCACGTGTAAACTTGGGTTGGAGGCTCCCGCATGTGCACCTTGCGTCTTTTGTTTGAGGCCATCGATGACATAGACTCTTGACTCTGCAAACTCATCCTTGCCTTTATCCAATCTACGAACTCCCTCTAGGCTTTGGGAAGTTAGCCTCAAAATCTGCCTACTCCCTTCCTTGCGCAGAAATTATCTTTACAAGGCATGGTTATAAAAACCCGGGAAAAAGCCGTGTGTACAAGGATTATGAAAGCCTTGTTAGAAGCTTCGAAAGAAGCTTCCAAGAAGCTTATGTTTGGAATGGTATGACGTGGAGGGGGGGGGAGAAATGATTGGAGGATGACGGCCAGGGCGATGACAACGAGGAGGAGTATGATGATGATGGTGGTCGTGGCGATGAAGGCGGCGGCCTGGCAGACAGCATGGCATTTCTGCAGCAGGGCGGCGATGGCTGGCTACACAGTAGCACCTTCTCCCTCTCTTCTCTCCCCCCTGCCTCAAGCTTGGGGAGGGGTTGGTTTTATAGGCTTTAAGGGAGGGGGGGGGGGGGAAGGTAGCCTCCAAGTGTCGGGCCAGCATGATTTCCTCCCATGCATGTAAGAAGCTGGGAATACTTAGAATGTTAATAATATGCCATGTCACACTGACACTGGTATATAAGGAGAGAAGTTGTAATTTTTCACATCTTTTTGACATATCAATACATTTACAAACTTTCTCTCCCTTCTTGCTCCAAGCTTCCATGGCTTCTTCATCTTTCCTGTCTTTCTCTCTCCAATTCTAGTCTTTCTCTCTCCTCATCACTCTATTTCTCTCTCTTCCTACAGTCTTTCTCTCTCCTCTGCAGTCTTTCTCTCTCCTCTTTCTCTCTCCCTAGTTCTCTCTCTGACAAGTGGTATCAGAGCTTCAGTCTTTGATCCATTATTTTCTTCCATTTTCACTCCTATTTTCCTATTTCAAAACCAATTTCAGACAAAAAAATGGTACAAGACAGTGACTAGTGGAGTGCTGCAGGACAACTACAGTTAGCAATGACTACATCTGGAGTTATTCAAGGTCAGATATGGCGGGTAAAGGCTTAAATGGCTGGACGTCATCAAATTTTATGCAAAAATGGAGGTAACTAGGGTAAAGGATGGTTAACCGGGCTTAGTTTGAGAACAAACTGTGGTTACTTTCAAAAGAGGGGTTTCTCTTTCCCCTTTCCTGGAGTTTCCTGCAGGTTTCATGGAAGATCAGCCCTAAAGATCACTTCATCTCTCTCAAACCCCTGAGTTTCTTGACAAACCATTACTTGGAATAGCTTCCCCAGATCAAGACCTTCAGAATGAGCACAAGGTTGCTCAGTGTTGCCTCAGCCATGGAGCAGGAAACAGCCCCGAAAATTGCGGCGCAATTTTCGGGCTGATTCCAGCCTGCATCCTGCTCAGGTTGCTTCCTCATCAGCCCTTGGCACTCTCCCTGATCCCTTGGCAAGTAAAATCTTCAGCAAACAAGGGAGGATTCAGCTCCCTTTCATGATTCTTCAGCATCTCTTGAACTTTACATGAACAGTCCATGGGCAGCCATGAAAGCTTCAGCCCAAGCTTCCATTTCTTGACAATTTCTTGAAGATTCTTCATCCTTTTGGCCCGTGGAATCATTTCAGCAAGGATTCTTCAACAAATTGCAAGGATTAAGCACGGGATGGCTTAAGATTGAAGATCAAGAGCTTCTATGGAGCAAAAATTTGGGGGAAACGGGTTTAATGCTTCAATTTCAAGCATTTGAAGCTTCAAGATTGGTCTCTACCATCAGATAAGCAAGCTTCTTGGATTATTTTGCTAACATTGGACAACCGGGAGCCCTATCAAGCATTTGGCAAGTTATTTTCAGCCATGTCAAGGTATTTCTCTTCAATTTTTAATCTCTCTCATCAATCTAATTGCTGAGCTTAAGCCATTTGACTGAGAGATTAAAGAATTGAACATTTTCATCAAATTCTCAGCCAACCTTTGCTTGAATTCATCTATTCATGAATGCAATGCTTGTCTAATGCATATTAGTTTCAATCAGTGAATGAAGGGCCTCAATCTGAGATTTCAGCATAACATTTGAATCCTATGGACTGAATACATTCATTGATTCCTTTGCTTACTCTAATCCAATTGATTGGTTGATTCTCTTTTGCCTAAATTGGAAAATTGTAAAGGGTAAGTACTAGCAATCAGTGAGTCACTGAATTGCATAGGTAAAACCCTTCTCCCATCTCAAGTTCTTTTATCTCAATCAATTGCATCTCATGAAAGGCTGAATGAATATTTTCCAAATGCATATCATGCTGATTGCTTAGTACACTAGCCTCTGCCATGTTGATATTCCCACCGAGGAAAAAGGTGGATGCCGGGGGAGATAGTGGGACAAAAGAGAGGTGACCCTCCCTCACTATCGAAGATCCCGAAGGGGTGCAACCAACCGACCCGGGGGGAACTTTGCCCACCTCCCGGTGATTCGGAGCCCGTGTAGGGAGCCCGTCCTGCCGTTTTATCCCTCACACAGGTACAGCGAGTGGAGAATTGAAGATTGAAGACTTTCCAACGACTCAAGTACCTATTGGAGTAAAACAGGGTAAAACAGGGCATTTTCAGGTTACCCACAGGGTATTTACAGGTGGATACAGGGTTTGGTAGCCTTTGGAGGTTACTTTCTTGCATTACAGGGTCAAAACAGGGCACTTACAGGTCTAAACAGGGTGCAGGACTGGACAGTTCAGACTCTGAAAGTCAGTTACAGAATTTTCTGTCCTAAACCTGTTATAGCGTGCTATAGCTCATCTCGAAGAGGGCATTGTAAGCTTCGATTCGCACAAAAAAGTTTTGCAATCGGAGTTTTCTAGCCAAAGTTATAGCCGTTTTACTGACAGGGGGTACTGCAGGACTGCACTAGTATGGCAGGGCATAAAGGCAAAAATAAGGTCCAGGAGGATTATGCACAGCAAATCAGGGATTCTATGATGGAAAGCACACTTCAAGAGAACCCTGAAGAGCCTCAACAAGGAGAGATTAGTATTCTCAATGACGCTTTGTGTGCCCATGAACTAAGACATAAGGAACGTCATGAAGCTATTTTGTCAGTAATGGAGCATATGGTTTTATCTCATGGACAAACGAAGTCTACGCTTGATAAGTTGATGGAATCAACTACCCAAACCAAGGCTTCCATTGATAAGTTGGTAGAATCTAATGCCCAACTTATGGCACAATTTTCTCAACTCATGCAGTCACAAAAGGGATCAAAAGAAGCAAATGAGAAGGCTTGTTCAAATAGTGACCCCTCAGTTCCACTTCAGCCATCCAACCAAAATGGTTATGGGGATGGGATAATAGGAAGAAGAGGCATACCCAATAGTCAATATGAAGTGGGAGAAGCTTCACAAAGGCATGATGACTATTTGGGCAGTTTGAACGGCGCCAATACTCAAGCTTTTGGACTGCATACTCAGCATTCTAGGGGTGCTTTACCAACAGGAAGATTACAGGGTAATTCTCAGCCACCTGTTGGAAGATTTCAATCTCATTTTGGGGGTTCTGTACTTAGAAATTCCGATCAGCCAGTTTTGGGACAGCAACCTTTCCATGATAGAGAATTCAAGGATAAAATTGTTTTATCCAAATTCAATGGCCAGTCATCTTCACCATCAGAATTAGAGGAATGGACTTCTAAGATGGAGTCTTATTTTGACATATTTCCTAAAACTGATGACATGAAGATACATTTTGCCTCCCTCCACTTAGAAGGATTTGCTCACACTTGGTGGAGGTATATCAAGAAAGAGAATGTACTTATTGAGAATTGGGAAGCTTTTAAGGCACTTATGGCTGAAGTCTTTGTTTCACCTCTTGAGAAAGAGAAGTTAGAACGAAGATGGTACAACTTGGAACAAAGGAGCCTAAGTGTAAGAGATTATACAAACCAATTCCTTAACTTGACCATGTATGTGGAAAACATCAGTGATGAGGCCAAGTTACACAAGTTCATGTATGGTTTGGAACCATCCTTGTCAGCTGATGTTATGGCGCAAAATCCTACTTCACTTTTCAAGGCTATTGAGCTTGCAGAGCGCTTTGGAAGGAAGTATAGGAAAGAGTCTTCATTTCAGCCAAGTTATGGACAGCCAAGGACTGTTTTAAAGCAAGGGCAAGTTGGTAACAATTATGGCAGCAACCATATGCCTAGTGGGAGCTTACGGATACCAACTTATCCCCCATTTAATGCTTCTAGGCTTCAAGGCAATTTCAGGACAGCAAACAGTCCAAAGGTTGAATTTAAGCAAGGTGACAATAAGCCTAAGTCTACTTCAGCCAATACAAATTCTAGAAATATTCCCATGGATCTTTACAAGGAAAGAAAGGACAAAGGCTTATGCTTCAAGTGTGGAGAAAAGTATACTCCTGACCATGCTTCAAAGTGTGTATACAAAAATGCCAAGCCAAAAATTCAGAGTATGCTAGTTCTTGAGGACCTTGAAAATGACATAGATGAAGTTAATACAGTCCCAATCAATGCTGAAAATGAAGATTTCGAGGATGATGGTGGACATGAGTACTTCTATGATCCATCTGACTCTTTTCCTTTTGATCCAGGCGGTGATATCCCATTTGATCCTGGTGGATTTTGTAATGAGTTGCCTGCTGCCACTAATTGTTCTATCTCTATGGATGCTTGGACGGGATCTAAGAACCCTAATACACTTCGTATGAAGGGAAGCATATGTGGAAAGCCAGTGTTCATCCTGATAGATAGTGGCAGTACCCACAGTTTTGTCAATAAATCCATTTTGTACAAGTTGAATTGTGTTCCCACCGACTTACAGCAGCCCATTAGAGTACAAGTGGCTAATGGTGAAGAGGAAATCAGCACACAGATTTGTCCACAGGTTTCTTTGCAAATGGCTGAAAATTTTGAAGTCAAAGTAAACCTGATCACTTTGGAAATGGGGCCCATAGATATTGTACTTGGTTGTGACTGGTTGATGACCTTAGGCAGGATTACTATGGATTTCTCACAGTTATATATGGAGTCTTTCTCCAATGGACAGCTCATCCGTTTACAGGGGATCCCTAGTAGATCTGATTTTCAGCTTATCACCATTCAACAACTCAAGAAAGAGTACAAGAAGCGCTCACAGATATTTGTATTGCATTTGAACAAAGAAACACAGGATCAGCCCAAAAATTCAGCAAACCATCCAGCCTTGACAGCTCTTCTTGAGGAGTACAGAGATCTATTTGAAGTACCTACTTCATTGCCTCCTAAGAGAGCGGTGGATCACCCCATTGATTTGGAACCCAACTCAAAGACGATCAATAAGCCACCTTACAGACTATCAAAATGCGAACGAGAGGAAGTAGCCAAGCAAATCAAAGAGCTTCTTGAAATGGGATTCATTGAACCAAGTTCTTCACCGTATGCATCCCCAGTCCTGTTAGTCAAAAAGAAAGATGGATCTTTCAGAATGTGCATTGACTACAGGGATCTTAACAAGATAACAGTGAAGAACAGATATCCTATACCCAGGATAGATGATTTGCTTGATGAGCTTAAGGGGGCTCGATTCTTCACGAAGATTGATTTGAGATCAGGGTATCATCAGATTCGCATGAGAGAGGGTGATGAGGTCAAGACTGCTTTTAGGACTGATCGTGGGCTTTACCATTTCTTGGTGATGCCATTCGGCCTTACAAACGCTCCAGCTACCTTTCAAAGCCTGATGAATAAGATTCTACAACCTTTCCTCTTTCAGTTTGTTTTGGTATTCTTCGACGACATTTTGATCTACAGCAAGACTTTTCAGGATCATTTGTCGCATATGAGGAAGGTTTTTGATGTGTTGAGACATCATAGGCTTTTTGCTAAGGAGAAGAAGTGTTCTTTCATGCAGACTGAAGTGGAATACTTGGGACATATAGTCAGTGAAAAAGGAATACAGGCTGATCCCAAGAAGGTGCAATGCATAAAAGATTGGCCAACGCCTACTACTACTACCTCTCTTAGAGGTTTTCTTGGTCTCTCTTCATTCTATCGCAGATTTATAAAGCATTATGCGGCAATTGCAGCCCCTTTAACTGACAGGTTGAAGAAAGAGGCTTTCTTTTGGGATTCTCTTGCAGATAGCAGCTTCAAAAAGTTAAAGGAATTACTTACCTCCGCTCCTATTCTTGTATGCCCGGATTTCTCTAAAGAGTTTACTATACAATGTGATGCTAGTGGCCGTGGCATTGGGGCTGTTTTGCTTCAGGAGCATGGAGTAATTGCATTTGAAAGCCGTAAGCTTACTGATAAGGAGATGGCCATGAATGTTTATGATCAGGAAATGTTGGCTATTCTGCATGCAATCAAGAAATGGCACCATTACTTATATGGCAGCCGATTCAGAGTGCATAGTGATCATCGCGTACTCAAGTATTTCCTTACTCAGTCAAATCTTACTCCAAAGCAACGACGATGGGTAGCAACATTACAAAATTATGACTTTGACATCACTCATACAAGGGGCAAAGATAACATAGTGGCTGATTCTCTCTCTCGTATGTGGGCCTGCAAAGTATCAGCCATGACGGAATTACATAGTGATTGGATTGAAGAGCTACAAGAGGCATATCTCTTAGATGAGGAATTCAGCCAAATCTTTCAGAAATTACAGCAAGGTCTCATGGAAGAAAACTCGCACTACCAGCTTAAAAATGGTCTTATTTGGTGGAAGGGCAAGATTGTTATTCCTTCTACTTCTTCCTTCAAGCGAAAAATTATGGAGGAGATGCATTCTTCGCCTTTAGCTGGACACTTGGGAGTTTTCAAGACTTATGACAGGATCATCAAGAGCTTTTATTGGAAAGGACTGTGGAAAGATGTTAAGGACTTCGTTATGAAGTGTATGCCTTGTCAGCAAAATAAGGATAGCACCCATAAGCCAGGAGGTTTATTGCAGCCATTGCCTATTCCTACGGGTAAATGGACTCATATTACTATGGACTTTATCACTGGCTTACCTACTACCAAGAAGGGGTGGAATAGCATTTATGTGGTGGTTGACAGACTCACCAAAGCAGCTCATTTTATCCCAACAAAAATTCAGTTTACTGCTTCTCAGGTGGCCAACCAGTTTATGGAGCATATTTTCAGATTGCATGGATTACCGCAGGTGATTGTCCATGATAGGGACTCAAAGTTTATGAGTAACTTTTGGCAAGCGGTATTTACATCTATGGGTACCAAGTTGGCTCCATCTACGGCTTATCATCCCCAAACTGATGGACAGACAGAGAGAGTTAATAAATGGTTGGAGACTTATCTTCGCCATTTTTGCTATGATGTCCAAACCTCATGGGATTCTTGGTTACACCTGGCTGAGTTTGCTTATAATAATTCCACTCATGCGAGCATAGGAGTTTCACCCTTTGAGGCTTTGTATGGTTACAAGGTGCCCCTACCCACAGTCATTTTTAACGAAAAGATCAACCCTCATGGGAAGGAAGAGTTGGATAGAATGCAAACCCTTCTTCAGCAATGCAAGGTGAATCTAAGGAAGGCTCAAGATCAGATGAAGATGTATGCTGATGAGAAGAGGAGGCCTTTAGAGTTCCAGGAAGGAGAGCTGGTTTTGTTGAAGGTGCCCAAATCCAAGTATTCTACATTGAAAGATGGATCCAGTAATAAGCTTGCCCACAGATTCTATGGCCCTTACAGGATCCTTAAGCGGATTGGAGATTTGGCTTACAGACTAGAGCTTCCCTCTTCTACAAAGATTCATAACGTCTTCCATGTTAGTCAGCTCAAGCCCTATTATGGTGATCCAGTGGATTTAGTTGATGAGCTGCCACCTATTGATGAAGATGGTATTGTTCAGTACATCCCAGAGGCTGTTATAGGTCAGCGTGAAAAGAAGCTTCGATCACGTTCTATTGTGGAATATTTGATTAAATGGAGAGGTTTACCCTCTGAAGAGGCTTCTTGGAGACCTGATTCAATATTGGATGAGTATCCATACTTGAAGGATACATTAGTGGCTGAAGCCTATTGCTTATGGAGCTAGTATTGGTGCAGACTGGTTCAGGACAGCACGCTGTTTTAGAACAGTTTTTGTCGTACTTCATTTTCAGAATTGAGCTATCTACATGAGCTTAAAGTACTCTTCAAGAGCTTCGTTTTGATATGTGGTACACTTCATTTGGACACTTCTATCAAAAGTTATGGCTGATTTGGTCCAGCAGGGACTGTTATTCCAGCAAGCTGTCTACTTTCTTCTGGAACTATTTGTTGAAGATTCTATGGCTCCAATGGCTTCTAAGGTTCTTCAAATCATGTATATAGCAGGGTCCACTTTTCGTACTTCAAATTCAGCCCTTGTAATGATAAATTCTTCACTCATTCCCTATTTGTTAAGCTGTAAAACAGAGTAGTACTCTGTTCTATCCATCTTTTCTTTAGCTCTTTCTAGTTTTGTTTTTGGGGACAAAAACTTTTGGGAAGGGATGGATTGTAAGAAGCTGGGAATACTTAGAATGTTAATAATATGCCATGTCACACTGACACTGGTATATAAGGAGAGAAGTTGTAATTTTTCACATCTTTTTGACATATCAATACATTTACAAACTTTCTCTCCCTTCTTGCTCCAAGCTTCCATGGCTTCTTCATCTTTCCTGTCTTTCTCTCTCCAATTCTAGTCTTTCTCTCTCCTCGTCACTCTATTTCTCTCTCTTCCTGCAGTCTTTCTCTCTCCTCTGCAGTCTTTCTCTCTCCTCTTTCTCTCTCCCTAGTTCTCTCTCTGACAATGCATCTTCTCAATATAACTCTCCTTGCACTCATACTCCCTCTCCCTGCCATGCATCGACTGAGGGGAGGGGGTAAATAATAAAAACATTTGCACCAAAATTACCCATTATCCCCTTTTTCCCTCTAGAAGATGTGTTCTCATGCGAGCTTGTGGTCTTCAAGCTGCGGCCTCTTATGTACCATACGGGCGGAGTTTATTAACGTGTGAGGGTGGAGCATTTAGCCCAGGGTTCTTATAGTCACGGGGAGATTATTTTAAGCTTCTCTTGCGCGGGGTGTGTAGTGGTCAAAATTCATTAATATTTCGTGCGGAAATATTACATTCTCTCCCCCTCAAAGGAATTGAGAGGTCCTCATCTCGAGAAGAACTAGGGGTATTGTTGGTTGAGAGCACTTTCATCCATCCAAGTGGCATCCTCTTCGGGATAATCTTTCCACTGGATGAGATATTCTCTCAAGGTCTTGGATCTCAAATGCATGTCCCTAACATCTAAGATCCTGTCAGGCCATAGCTCAAGGACTCCTTGGCTAGGCATTACAACTTGTTGATCATTAACTACGTGACTAGGGTTAGGTACATAATTTTTCAATAGACTGATATGGAATACATTATGAACCTTTCGGTTCTCAGGGAGTTGCAATCTATAAGCATTAGGCCCTAGGCACTTGAGGATCTTGTAGGGTCCACAATACCTTGGACTTAGCTTTTTGCATTCACCCGGGGATAGGAAACTCTTTGGACGTACGCAAATGAAGACCATGTCACCTTCAATGAAGGATCTATCTTAATGTTTCAAATCTGCATAAGCCTTTTGTCTATCCTTGGCGGCCTGGATGTCCTGTCTTATTGACTTGATTTGGTCATCCATATCTTCCAGCATCTTCTTTGAAGCTTCAACCCTCAAGGTTGGATCCGAGAAGTTTAAAGGACTACGGCAATCATGCTTGTACAATGCTTGAAAAGGGGTCATCTGAATGCTTTGTTGGTAAGAAGCATT
Source organism: Lygodium microphyllum (assembly GCF_053477565.2). Classification (NCBI taxonomy): domain Eukaryota; kingdom Viridiplantae; phylum Streptophyta; class Polypodiopsida; order Schizaeales; family Lygodiaceae; genus Lygodium; species Lygodium microphyllum. The sequence goes on from NC_141156.1 coordinate 40,927,491, forward strand.
GTAGGCAAACTCAACCAGTGGAAAATATTGAATCCACTTTTTGGGTTCACGACAACAGTGTGCCCTTAGCATATCCTCAATGACTTGGTTGACTCGCTTCATTTGGCCATTGGTTTGGGGATGGTAAGCTATACTGAAACAGAGTTGAGTCCCTATGGCTTCGAAGATAGCCCTCCAAAAATGTGATGTGATGAGAGAGTCACGATCACTAATGATTCTTCTGGGTAACCCATGCAGTTTGAATATCTCCTTGATAAATAACCTTATGATGTCTGAGGTTTTATAGTTTGTCTTAATAGGAATAAGATGTGCAATCTTGGTAAGCATATCAACCACAACCTTAATGGAGTTGTAACCTCCCCGAACTTGGGGCAGGCCAACAACAAATTCCATACCGATGAATTCCCATTTCATTTGGGAAATGTCGAGTGGTTGCAATTTCCCTAGCATTTTGACATGTTCAGCCTTAATGCATTGACAAGGCAAACATTCAGTGACATATTTGAGAAGGTCACCTTTAAGCTTCTCCCAATAATAGCTCTTTCTGACTGCATTGAGAGTCTTGGCATAGCCAGAATGCCCTGAAAAAGGGGAGTCATGAGCTTCCCAAAGTATCTTTTGCTTAAGTGATTGGCTTGCCAGTATACATAATCTCGTTCTATAGTAGAAAAGTCCATTATTGATAGAGAATTCTAGATACTTTGCCTATAGCTTCGGGTCTTGATCCTTGATGGGGATCTCCCTTAGCAATTTCTGATAGGTTGGGTCATGGCATGCCTCTTCTCTAGCTAGCTCAAGTATTGGGTTGTTTGGCATGGATACCTTTGTGGCTAAAGACCTAGCTGTTGATGGATCTTGTAAAATCAGAGAATTCAAAAATGCCTTGCGACTGAGTGCATCGACAACTACATTCTCCTTTCCAGACTGGTACTTGATTTCAAAATCATATTCCTCCAGCACTTCAATCCATCGACATTGCCTCATGTTGAGCTCATTTTGGGTAAATATCCATTTGAGAATTTTATGATCCATCACTAAAGTAAACTTGCTTCCCAACAAGTAGTGTCTCCAAAGCTTGAGAGCATGGATGACAGCTAACAGCTCGAGATCGTGGGTAGCATAATTCCTCTCATGGCTCTTCAATTTTCTTGAAGAGTATGCTACAGGATGACCTTCTTGCATAAGCACACATCCTAAGGCAAGTGTGCTAGCATCAGTTATCACTTCAAACTCCTTACTAAGGTCTGGAAGTTTTAGGATAGGTGCTGATACCAAGCTTTGCTTTAGTTTATCAAAACTAGATTGTTTAGCAGTTGACCATACAATTGATGTTTGCTTCTTCAGTAGATTGGTTAGCGATGCTGCAACAATCAAAGCATAGTTTTTGATAAAGACCATGTACCATCCTGTCAATCCAAGAAAACTACGTATTTCTTTGACAATTGTTAGTGTTGGCTACTCCAGAATGTTTATGACCTTGGCTGGATCCACTGAAATTCCTTCCATTGATACGATGAATCCCATATATTCAATCTGTTGCTTGAAGAATGCACACTTCTTCTTTTTGGCATAAAGCTTATGTGCCCTCATTGTCTCAAGGATGATGCGAAGCTGGGGTTCATGATCTTCTTCCTGCTTGGAGTAGACTAGGATATCGTCAAAGAAGACAAGTACAAAGTCATCAAGATATGGCCTAAAGATATCCTGCATTAGCCTGTTGAACGTAGCAGGTGCATTTGTCAGCCCGAATGACATGACCAGGAATTCAAAGTGTCCATATCTTGTGCTGAATGCCGTCTTTGGGATATCTTCTTCCTTGATCCTTATCTGATAATATCCAGACATGAGATCAATCTTAGAGAAGATCTTCGCACCTTGAAGATGGTCAAGAAGTTCATCTATTCTTGGAATGGGATATTTATTCTTAATGGTTGATTGATTCAACCCTCTATAGTCAATGCATAGCCGAAGCATTCCATCTTTCTTCTTCTGGAATAGCAGTGGAGCTCCCCATGGTGAACTGCTAGGACGAATGTAGCCTTGGTCTAACAGTTGCTTGAGTTCCTCCTTCAGCTCAATCGCTTTCGGGATGGACATTCTATATGGTCTCTTTCCAATTGGTGTAGCTCCTGGTACTAGCTTGATTTCATGATCAACTTCCCTTTGAGGTGGAAGTTCTGTCAGCTCTTCAGGAAATACGTCTGCGTACTCCTTTAGCCACGAAGGTTCTTCTCTAGACTCCTGATTCTGATCTAGCTTATTTAGCTTAATCAAACAGATAGGTCGCCCCTTTCTAACTCCTTTTATTATCCGAGATGCTTTGGCCAATTGAATTTTTGGCCTACTAGCCTCTCCTTGAGTTGTGACCAATTCCCCTTTAGAATTTTGAAAGGAAACTTGGCCCTTTCCACAGTGAATGTGGGCATCATTAGGTTTAAGCCAATCCATTCCAAGCAAACACTTGTGGATAGCTAGGTTCATAACCCTGAGTCTAACCGAAGTCAACTTTCCTCCCAGTAGGAAATCTCACATTACATTACATGCCCAATTCAGCTTTTAAACAAGTGACCTAATCACTTTAACTCCATTACCCACACTTACAGCCAAGACAATCGTTGATAAGAAAAGTCTATTCCATTCATATGGGCATAGCCCTTTTGAGTATAATTATTCTTGGAAAAATGGAACAAGTTGATACATCAATTCGGGGAGAATAAGATTGTGTTACATTCAGCTATGTGAACTGAGTAATAGTATGGATTGGGGTCATGGATTTTCAGGAATCGATAGGTCATTGGAAGATTAGGATATCCTTTCCTTTGATACCCATTGTTCTCATAACATCCCAACACCTTGATTCTGTCGGCAGGGATTACTCGAGTCACTTCCTTGTACACATACTTGTTCTGCTTGACCTTTCGACCGCCGACATGTAGGGTTGCGTTTGCGTGAGCTTCAACAAAAATAAACAGCTTCACGATCTTTAAGTCTTCCATCTGCTTGATTCTCTTCAAGTTGGTTCGAAGGTATGCAAGTCTGTGGGTAGCTATGTAATAAATTCCCGAATCACCCGTCCATCTTCGTTCCACGTATAGGGTTTAAGGATTGTAGATGCGGTTTAGGATATACATCATATCGAGTCTTCGTCAATAATCGAAAGCACGCATCGCAGTCATAAACATAACCTGGAATACCAAGAATCTATTCCATGCTTCGTGACTCTGCAAGTCAGCATCGATAAGTAAGTAAGGAAATGTTCTTAATAGCAACATTTGCTCTACTTTACCTCAATAAGTTTCCTTGAAAATATTAAATCCTCATTGGTTCGCTCTGATACCAACTGTAACGTGTCCACCTATTCACTTATAGGACACGTCTTAGCAGCACATCAGGAAGAGAGTCCAGAAAGCACCGCCCGGCACTCCCACGGAATGACACGGGGTTTGCGATCTAGGTCCTCCCGAGTCTGCCACAAAGCGGAAGCATTCCGGCCATTCCCACTTAGGATCGACCTGAATCAGGGTTTCCCTAATGGTCAAGTTCCTAGAGAGTAACTAGTGTCGAACCCCAAACGAACTACTTTACGCAGAAACGTCAGGGTCGAAGCGGATTCATATTGCACTTGGCTCAAGGAGAATGGGAAACGAGAGGGATGCAAAGCTCAACCTCTCTGCCCTAAGGCATAGTCCTATTCCGTTCCCCTAAAACAACATAAATCAAGACTCTAGTACTCTAGATTCCAAGTCATCATTCCTTGCTGTCAATTTCCTTCGAGAAAAGTTTCCGGCCAACTGGGACCACCCATCCGTAGGACGGACCCATGGCCACATCCTCCGCACTTTCCTCGGGATTGCTTTAGTTATCTAATTACCTATCACATTTAGTTTGACACACAAAAAGAGCTTCCTTAATTAGCCAATTAATCACCGGTTCCTTCACGTAATCTTAGCACTGACATAGAAAAATAATGTCAAACAAGTTCCTTTTCAACAATCAATCTTATTTATCAGTCTTTGGAATACATCATAATAATCCAGCCCAAAGGCAATCCATAATCCGCCTGAAGGAAATCCATAATCCGCCCGAAGGAAATCTAGCAATCCTTAGGGATTACTAATCCAAGTTTCCACCTGTAGACTAGTATGCGGGCCTCGAGATCCAATCTCGAGTCACGTCGGCCTCTTGTGTAGGACTCGGAGGCAAGGGATTTACGACTAGAGCCCCCGTGGCACCCAAGCGTCCTCCTACTCCAAGTAACACCCACGGAGAGACCTCTCATGGCGGGTTCAGTCCACGTACCCGGCGCGGCTAACAACCCCCTTGGTTAGGGTTAGCCAGACAATCGGGGGTAACTAATGCTGCCTCTCCCTCCAGGCCTTCAACCTGAAGCATTAATTATTTTTCCATCACTAGTTCCTTGAGCAAAGAATACAAACACTACTCCTAATTGTACAAACACAATCAATCCATGATCGTTTATTTGGCCAACTGCTAAGGTGTGAATCCTTCTCCGAATGCATCTAGCATTCGATCCAAGATCAATTGCGACTTGGCAAGATCCCCAAGGGTTTTGTTGTTTGTTTACCCTTTTATCCTTGGGTTAGGGTTTATACCCTATTAACCCAATTTAACAAACACCTTAGGTTCCTTAAACTAAGACAGTAAATCCTGGGCAACCTCATCGCCCCAACTTGACTGGTCAATTGCTTGCTAGGCAATACATAACTTCCCTAACTTGGCAAATCGGTCCAAAGAAGGGTGAAGTAGCAGGATGAATACTCATCCTCTTGCAAATTAAACTTGTACTTAGAACTTACCAACCTTGTTCCAAGGAGTGGCAAATCTATCTTGTGATTTAAACACAAAGCCATGAGACGTTGTAACTTGTTGCATGAGACAAGTATCACATCTAACTTGTGGGATTGTTTCTCCCATCGCTTGGTATTCCTTGGTCAAGGATACCTTGGTCAAGATGTAGGGTTTGGGAGTCCTCTTGACCCAACCCAACCCTAACCTTGCTAGGCCAATAACGTTTGGCCCTAGGGTTTCTAAATTCAAATGGAAGTCTAGTATTTGGTCAATTGATCCTTAGGGTAAAAACCCTAGATCGTTCTTGCATGGGCATTCAATTAACCCTTACATTGCATGAATGTGGGTAGGACCTTTGAGGTCGGAGTTATCAAGTCGGTTTTCCAAGTGTGATACTAAGCAGAATTTTATCGCGAATTAATTCCACCTAGCACATTGAAGTGGTCATCATTTGAGTTACACCTTACAACGAATTACCTAACTGATCCAATTGTCTTGCGACAAGAGGTGATCTTTCCTTAGAAGAGATGCAAATCCTTTTCCTAAGAGATGTACATAATTGCAAAACATAACATTCCATGCAAATATGCAATTCATAGACTTTTCCTTCTATGCAGCTAAAAGATTTCGATGATCATTTGTTTTCCCTTGCGCTAAAACTATAATGATGCAATGGAATCAAGATTTAATGATTGACAATTTAGGACTAACTCATATAGAAACCTACATTGAGTTTCAACAAGAACTATACTTATAAACCTTTTGTCCAATGCATTGAATTCATGATTTAATATGAAATGCATCTTTTTCTACGATAAAGAAGTTCATGCATGACGAATGTCATAAGACTATTGTTGACTTAACCCATTTAGCGGCACTTAACCCGACTTAAAAATGCAAGCATCCTTGAATGCAACAGGTAAGTTCATGGTTTCCTTTTCATGCAATGCAATTCTTTGGATAATATTCAATGGTGTCTAAAATTAACCTTTATACGAATCATGTCCATGGATTTAAATCATAAGTGCAACATGCGACAAGCTCTATCCTTCTTAGTACAATCCCTCTTCTAATTTATGCATTATACATTCAAGGAGATTGCAACTACCCTTGTTGATGAGAGTGCAAGCAATTTCAATTAATTGGCATGCACTAAACATTATAAATCGAAGGGGTGAGTGCATTTAAATTTTTCTAAAAAACATCATGCTTAAACGCATTCCTTTCATGCAAGAAATACAATTGGAACCTGGGCATGAGGACTCGCAGCAATGTCCACGTGTAAACTTGGGTTGGAGGCTCCCATGTGTGCACCTTGCGTCTTTTGTTTGGGGGTCATCGATGACGTAGACTCTTGACTCCGCAATCTCGTCCTTGCCTTTATCCGATCTATGAACTCCCTCCAGGCTTTGGGAAGTTAGCCTCAAAATCTGCCTACTCCCTCCCTTGCACAGAAATTATCTTTACAAGGCGTGGTTATAAAAATCTGGGAAAAAGCCGTGTGTACAAGGCTTATGAAAGCCTTGTTAGAAGCTTCGAAAGAAAATTCCAAGAAGCTTTTGTTTGGAACAGTATGACGTGGAGGGGGGGAAGAAATGATTGGAAGATGACGGCCAGGGCAATGACAACGAGGAGGAGTATGATGATGATGGTGGTCGTGGCGATGAAGGTGGCGGCTTGGCAGATAGCGTGGTGTTTCTGCAGCAGGGTGGCAATGGCAGGCTACACAGCAACACCTTCTCCCTCTCTTCTCTCCCCCCTACCTCAAGCTTGGGGAGGGGGTGGTTTTATACGCTTTAAGGGGGGGGAGGTAGCCTCCAAGTGTCGGGCCAGCATGATCCCCTCCCCATGCATCTTCCCAGCATAACTCTCCTTGCACTCATACTCCCTCTCCTTGCCATGCTCGGCTGAGGGGAGGGGGGTAAATAATAAAAAATTTGCACCAAAATTACCCATTATCCCCTTTTTCCCTCTAGAAGAGGTGTTCTCGCGCGGGCTTGCGGTCTTCAAGCCGCGACCTCTCATGCACCATACATGTGGAGTTTATTAACGTGCGAGGGTGGAGCATTTAGCCTAGGGTTCTTCTAGTCGCGGGGAGATTATTTTAAGCTGCTCTTGTGCAGGGCGTGTAGTGGTCAAAATTCATTAATATTTCGTGCGGAAATATTACAGAAGGGATTATGCCAGCACACCTTATAGCAGATCAAAGAAGAAGATTGGTAGTGAAGAGTAGAGCATTTCAGGTTATTATGAACACACTCTACAGAAGGGGAGTAGACAGTGTCTTAAGAACCTGTGTTCCTAAATTTGACCAACCAACAATTCTTCATGAAGCTCATTTCAGACTACCTGATGGTCATTTCTTAGGGGAGATTACATGCAAGAAAGTACTGTAGGCAAGTCTTTGGTGAGCTACTGTGTTGAAGGATGCTCATCAGTATGATAGAGAGTGTTTGCAGTGTTTGAAGGAGGGTCAATAGGGACAAGATACAAGATCATCATGTACTACCACTTAAACCATTTCAAAAGTGGGGGATTGATTTTGTTGGGCCTATTAAGCTAGATGCAAAAAGGATAGGAAATCGATATATTTTGGTTTGCATTAACTATGCTACAAAGTGGGTGGAAGCTCAAACCTTGAACTATTATAAAGCATCTAGTGTGGCCAAATATCTGTATTCTAATATTATGGCCAAGTTTGGATGCCCTATAGAGTCGGTTAGTGATAGGGGTAAATATTTTTCAAATCAGGCTATCCAGGAATTGATTGTCAGACACATGATTTTGCATATGAAGTCTACCCCCTATCATCCTCAGGCAAATGGTCAAGCTGAAAGTTCCAACAAGATTTTACTGCACATTTTGAAGAAAATTGTTGAGGATAACAGGGATGATTGGGATGCTAAACTTGATTTAGCATTCTGGGCTTTTAGGAGGACATCATACAAGGTTACAATTGGGCTTACACCCTTCAGACTTGTTTATCGATTAGAAGATGTGGTTCCCATGAAATTTGTGGTACCAAGTTTGAGAATTGTTGGGGGAAAATTTTGCAAAGTTGCAAGAGTTGTTGGATAGGAATAAAATGTCTATTGCCTTGTTTGAGAAATGGACTAACGAGCTTAGGACCAAATGTTTGGATGAGATGCAAATTTTTATGGGAAAGTATGTTAGACTTCAAGTTGATTATCAATTGTTGTTAGAAATATTTCAACTACTTTAGGAGGTTGAAAAGTAGATCTTGCGGAATGTGGAAGTTGTAGTCGATGGTTCTGTGATTTTAAAATTTAAACTTGAAGATATTAGGAATGCTTTAGTTGATGATGTGAAAAATGCATGGTAGATGGTTGCAAATAAGTTTGATGGTATGGTTTCCAAGCCACATCAAATGCTTCATGATATTTTTGTTTCAACAAAATATGATGATGTGGTGCAGGAGAGAGATGCCTTAAAATTGAAAGTGACAAAATTAGATACTAAGTGCATGGATTTGAATGCTAAGTTGGAGAAGGCTTTGGAGGCAAAGAGACAAAGTGATGAATATGTGGCTTCTTTACTTCAGCAAAGGGATTTTCAGCTTAATGTCATAGATGTTGTGCTTCAAGAGGTGCTCCATAAGGTTCATGAGGATTTTAGTGTTATGGATCATGATTTTATTGAAAATCATGTTGTTGATGGTTCAATGTGCCAGCTATCTTCTTGTAGAGATATCATCCTTTATGATCCTGACTCCTTTTAGCTGTTAGCTTTGTTGTAATTTTTGTTGTTACTTATCCATTGACTCTTAGACCCAATTGTGCAATTGCACTAGAGAGCTTTGAGTATCCTAGAGGGGCTCTACTCATTACTACTTATTGTGGCTTGTCAAGGGGTCCAAGGCCTGTGGCAAGGCATAACTGTGTTCTTTGAGTGGTTCTTCATCATACTTAGCTTCCATGATTTTTTATCATTAGCTGTATGCTTGTGGATTTGGGTCCTGACTGTCCTAGTCATCCACTAGGCTATGCTAGATGTTAGGACTCAAATTTCATCGTCTATTTAGTACTCTTTCATACCTTAGTACTTTTATGTATGCATGCTTTTTAAATCAGCATATGTAAAGCAACTTTATATGTCATATGATGTTTCACCTGAAAGTCAGCGCAGGTCCAAAACGTCAAGCAGTTGTATGATCAGGGACAATAGACAATTCATGATAGCGCTTTGATATGTTAGCCGATGTTTGCTCCTATTAGTCTATGTTTGTCTCCTGAGTAATATTGATGTTTTCTTTCAAGCTATTCAATCAAGAATGGCTATAATAATCATAAACTGTGCGATATTCCTATCGATAGTAGTTATGTGTTATTGAAGATGATATGTGTTTTATATCTGAGTGCTTTTCCTAAATATTATGTGTCCATGATGTTCAAGAAGTCTTCTACAATATTCGGGTCAATTCAGGCTGATCAGTGTATCTTGGATTGTTACGATGTTTTGAGGAGCCATAACTATATATATATATATAATTAATCTTGACACTCATATATAACTTGGAAAATTATGAGAGGTTTTAAAGACACTACTATTTACAATGGCGACAATCTCCATGGAAACTAATGTGTCATGGCCTTCCATATACATAGGTAATGTTCATGAGTATTTGTGGCTAAAGATCTTTGTTGGTATTGGCCACATGAGTGGTATGCACCATCGATTGTATTTACAAATGTTAATAATCTTAAGTTCAGAGAAAAGTAAGAAAACAAATAGTCAAGAATACTATTGGAGGGTCTTATTCACTTAAAATGAAATCATGCTCATCATTAGAGGTATTCCCCTTACCATTCGGATTCCTTCCCTCATGACCATAGTTTCTACATCTTCATATTCCTTGAAATATGCTACATCATAACCAAAGAATCACCATAAGAAGTACCTATTTCAATCCACTCAAACTTTCTTAAAATTTTCAGCTCAATACATTTTTCATGTGCCTCAAGATGCATAATGGTAAAAAAAAAACATTTTCTATTTTCAATGCACTCCCCAAAGTAATTGCTACCTACCATGATTGCTTTTGACTCGAAACATTTTTGTAAAGATAGGAATTATATATATATATATATATAATTTTCTATCATGAATCTTGACACTCATATATAATTTGGAAGATTATGTAAGGTTTTAAAGGTGCTACTACTTCCAATGGTAGCAATCCCCATGGAAAGTAATGTTGTCATGACCTTCCACATGCATAGGTAATGTTCACGAGTATTTGTGGCTAAAGATCTTTGTTGGTATTGGCCACATGAGTGCATGCACCATCATTTGTGTTTACAAATTTTAGTAATCTAAAGTCCATAGATAAGTAAGAAAACAAATAGTCCTGACCACTATTGGAGGGTCTTAGTCATTTAAAATGAAATCCTACTCATCATTTGGGGTATTCCCCTTACCATTTGGATCCCTTCCCTCATGACCATAATTACTACATTTTGATATTCATTGAAATATGATACATCATAACCAAAGAATTGCCATAAGGATCTTGGAATCAATAAGATATATATCATTGATGTATGTGTGAGACACAATAAAGAATCTCACATGTACACTAGTCTCTTTGTAGCTATTTTGATCTAGTCAAACTCTCTCAAATTTTACAACTCAATACACTTTTTATGTGCCTCAAAATGCACAATGGTTAAAAAATGACATTTTCTCTTTTCAATGCATTTCCCAAAGTACTTGCTACATGTCATGATTGCTATTGATTCAAAAGATTTCTGTAGAGAGAGGAATTATGTGTGTGTGTGTGTATATATATGTGTATATATATATATATATATATATATATATATATATATATATATATATATATATGTATGTATGTATGTATGTATGTATGTATGTATGTATGTATGTATGTATGTATGTATGTATGTATGTATGTATGTATGTATGTATGTATGTATGTATGTATGTATGTATGTATGTATGTAATCAAGGATCTTGACACTCATATATAATTTGGAAGATTATGGAAAGTTTTAAAGGCACTACTCCTTACAATGGCGATAATCCCAATGGAAACTAACATGGCATGACCTTCCTGTCACGTGCCCGTTTGTCCACTTGCGGGACACATCTTAACAGCCCATCAGGAGGAGGGTCTAGAAGGCTCTGCCTGGCACTCGCAGGGAATGATGCAGGGTTTGCAATTTAGGTTTTCCCGAGTCTGCCCCGAGTGGAAGTGTCCAGCCGTTCCCACTTGGGATCGACTTGATGTCAAGGTTCCTTTCCTATCAGCAAAGTCTCTAGGAAGAAGCTAGCATCGAGCTCTAGTTGTACCACCTTTCGTAGGAACAACAGAGATGAAGCGGTTTCAAGCTGCACTTGGTTCATGGAGAATGGGAAACAAGAGGGATGCGAAGCTCAACCTCTCTACCATACAACATAGTCTCATTCCTTTCCCCTAAAACAGAATAAATCGAAAATTCTACATCTGCTCTGACACTAGGTCTTTATTGTCTTATTCTCTCATCATTTGAATAGTTCCTAGCTAACCGGGACCACCCTTCCGTAGGATGGACCTAAATCACATCCACCACACTTTCCTCAGTTTGCTTTAGTTATCTAATTACCTAACACATTACTTTTTGACATGCAAAATCAGCTTCCTTAATTAAACAAATTAATCACGGGTTCCTTCATGTAACTTAGGCATTGACACAAAAACAATGCCAAACAAGTTCCTTTTTCTCCAATAATTGCTCTTATTTATCAAAAATCCTGGAATACATCCAACATCACGCCCGAAGGCTATTCCAACAATCTACAGGATTGTTGTTCCAAGTTCCGCCCATTGACTAGTACACGGGCCTCGAGATCCCATCTCGAGTCACGTCGGCCTCTTGTACGGGATCCGAAGGCAAGGGATTTATAGCCAGAGCCTCCCCTGGCACCCAAGTATCCTCCCACTCCAAGTAGCACCCACAAAGAGACCTCTTGTGGCGGGTTAGGTCCATATACGTGACGCGGCTAACAACCCCCTTGGATAGGGCCAGGCAAACAGTCGGAGGTAATTATTCCTGCCTCTCCCTCCAGGCTTTCAACGTGAAGCATTAAGTTTTTTCCTTGAATTAGTTCCTTAGCAAAGAGATCAAATAATGTACCTAAGTACAAGCACGAACATTTCGGAGGTCGTTTGTGCGACCGACTGCTAAGGTGTGACTCCTTTTCTTCCCGGATGCTCCCAACATCCGATCTTGGGTCCTTTCGTGGCTTGGCGAGATCCCAATAATTTCAAACAAGATTATGCAAGAAAATGGTCTTGGTAAGTTGACTTATACCTGCCCTTCTCCCTTGGGTTTTACCTTAGGATATCTAGTCCCTAACTCAAGCATTAGCCAGTTAGTCAAGGCAATGGACATGCCTTATTCGCAACCCAACCAAGGGTCTTTTAATCTCTAATTCCAACCAAGCTCAGTTAACACATTTGGCAACACATGATTCTTCGTTTAGACTTTAAAGATGTAGTCTAGATGCATTCAATCCTTTCAATTGTCTTAGTGCGGTTCTATGCAGGGTTTCCCAATCAACCTTAACCATCATGCTCATTGTGTGTTTAGTATAGTTGTACCTCCCAAACGACTTTTATCTCTCTTTATTCCTGACAACGAATACTTGTTTTTAATGCACCGGAACACATGTGACTTGCACCTATGAAAGTCTAGGGTTTTGTCTAACGATGCAAGTGTATCTCATGAACAGGAATTGACATTTCATGTGTTCCCTTTAACCATGATTGCGAAACGTGAATTCCAAATGTCTATTCATGCACTGAGTTGGTTAAAAAGCTATCATTTTATGTGAAGTAAGGTGATAACCTTATCATTTTATGTGAGTAAAATGTATCATTTCATGTGAGGTAAGGTGATAACCTTATCATTTTATGTGAATTTCAAGCTCTTCCATTCGCGCATGCAACTTAGTTATTGGAGTAAACAAAACCCTAAGAGTCGTTCTTGTCCCATGCACAAACCATTTCATCTCTTCCACGAGTAATATTACTTAATTAATTTTTAAGGCTTAGAACTTGGGCTTGATTCGTGTGCGCTGCGTTGGTCGCTCCGCTCGCCCCTCTAGCATTACCAGTGGCCTAGACACAACTTTTCCTACACATATAGAACCTTGGTCACCTTTGTTGAAAGATATGACAAATTATGTATGCTCTACGAAGAGTTGTCCTAAATCTCATATGCAGAATGGAGAAAAAGGGAACTATCATGAGCTTCGCCTACGCTTCCCGCGACTTTCTTCTAGGGGGCCATTCGTCTTGTGAAGATTGGGTAGTCAGGACCTTGACGGGTTTCGGGTTGACAGGTTTGGTAGAAAAGACTACCGGATGGGGGTCCTTTGCCAAGAGGGTGGTTTGGGCATGGCTTCTTGCAGTTACCAACTCTCACTTCTTTCTCTCTCCCTCTCTCTCTTCTTCTTTTTTTTCACTTAATCTCCTACTCTCTCTCTCTCTCTCTCTCTCTCTCTCTCTCTCTCTCTCTCTCTCTCTCTCTCTCTCTCTCTCTCTCTCTCTCTCTCTCTCTCTCTCTCTTCTTCTCCTTCTCCCTCCTCCACTTCTTTTCTCCTTCTGCTCCTTCCCTCTCTTTCTCTCTTCTCCTCTTTTCTCCTTCTACTCTTCTTCTTCTTCTTCTTCTACTACTTCTTTCCTCTTTCCTTCTACCTCTACCTCTTGTTCATCTACCTCTCTCCTTCCCTCTCCTACTCCTTCTTTTCTTCTCTCCTTCTCCTTCTCTCCCTCCTCACTCCTTCTCTACCACTTCTTCCCTTCTCTCTCTCCCTTCTTCTTTCTCTTTTCTCCTTTTTTTCTGTTCTCCCCTTCTCCTTCTCTTCTCCCTCTTCTTCTCTTCTCTCTCTCCCCTCCTTCTTTCTCTTCTCTCCTTCTCCTTCTCTCCCTCTTCTTCCCTTCTCCCTCTCCCTTCTTCTTTCTCTTCTCTCCTTTTTCTTCTTCTCTCCTTCTCCTTCTCTCCCTCTTCTTCCCTTCTCTCTCTCCCTCCTTCCTCTTCTCTCCTTCTCCTTTTCTCCCTCTTCTTCCCTTCTCCCTCTCTCTCCTTCTTCCTCTTCTCTCCTTCTCCTTCTCTTCTCATGGCTAAATTAGATGACGCTCACGGGGGGAGACGGCTTGTTTGGAGGGCCCAGGGAGGGTCCCGCAACGTTTAATCAATAGGTTGACTATGGTCGGAGGGCCCAAGGCCCATTTCAGTATGACGACGGGGGAAAAAGGTGGGCTAAGTTGTCCCCTGGGTGGTGACGCAATAAGTCCGCCCATGGCTGCCGTTGTAGTGGAAACGCAGGGGGACAGCGCCGTTTGGAGGCCTAGGCAGTGACTGGCGATTATGGATGAAGCCCAGGGGAGGGGTGTGTGCATCACCAAAAGAAGAGGGGGGAAACCTTCAGTCGACGGCCTCAAGGCCCTGTAGCAGCTGACGAGGGGCGGTGACATGCATGGAAGGGTGTAGCTTCCTCTCTCTCGTGCCCAAGAAGGGGAGAAGTCCTCCCCTTATATAGTGGAGAGGAGGAGATAGGTGGCATGGCCACCCCTCCATGTGGAGGTTGCATGCCTCCCCCCCATCATCCACCACTCCCACTCTCTCTCCCCCTCCCCTAACTGCTATTGGCAGGGAGAGAGGGGGAGTTAAAAAAAATTTGAACTGGTAATATATATTAGAAAAATTTTCCTTGAAATTGAAAAGAAAGGGGGGTTCCTATGGGATGTCACATCCTCTCCCCCTTAGAGGAATCGAGATGTCCTCATCTCGAGAGGACATGGGGGTATTGTTGGTTGAGATTATCTTCGTCCATCCAGGTGGCATCCTCTTTGGGATAATCTTTCCATTGGATGAGGTATTCTCTCAAGGTCCTTGATCTCAAATGCCTCTCCCTAACATCTAGGACTCTATCAGTCCGTAGCTCAAGGACTCCTTGGCTAGGCATTACAATTTTCTGATCAACAAGTACATGATTTGGATTAGGTAGATATTTTTTCAATAGGCTAATGTGGAATACATTATGAACCTTTAGGGTTGCGGGCAGCTGTAGTCTATAAGCATTAGGTCCTAGGCACTTAGTGATCTTATAAGGTCCACAATACCTTGGACTTAGCTTCTTATACTCTCCCAAGGATAGTGAACTCTTTTTAGGGTGTACGTAGATGAAGACCATATCACCTTCAACGGAGGATCTATCTTGCCTTTTCAAGTCCGCGTAAGCCTTCTATCTGTCCTTGGCAGCTTGGATGTCTTGTCTTATTGATTTGATTTGATCATCCATGTCTTCCAACATATTTCTTGAAGATTCTACCCTCATGGTAGGATCCGAGAAGCTCAAAGGAGTATGACAATCATACCCATACAACGCTTGAAAAGGGGTCATCTAAATACTTTGTTGGTAAGAAGCATTGTAGGCAAACTCAACCGCTGGCAAATATTGAATCCACCTTTTGGGTTCGCGACAATAGTATGCCCTAAGCATATCTTCAATGACTTGGTTGACTCGTTCCGTTTGACCATCAGTTTGGGGATGGTAAGCTGTACTGAAACAGAGTTGAGCCCCAATGGCCTCAAAGATAGCCCTCCAGAAGTATGATGTGAAGAGAGAGTCACGATCACTAATGATTATTCTGGGTAACCCATGCAGTTTGAATATCTCCTTGATGAATAATCTTGCAATGTATGAGGCTTTATAGTTTGTCTTGACAGGGATGAGATGTGCAACCTTGGTGAGCATATCTACTACAACCATAATAGAGTTGTATCCTCCTTGAACTTGGGGTAGGCCAACAACAAAGTCCATACTAATGAATTCCCATTTTATTTTGGGAATGTCAAGTGGTTGCAATTTCCCCAGCATTTTGACATGTTCTACCTTAATGCGTTGACAAAACAAACATTCCGTGACATATTTGAGAACGTCACCCTTGAGCCTATCCCAACAATAATAGCTCTTTTTTACCGCATTAAGGGTCTTGGCATAGGAAGGATGTCCCGAGAAAGGGGAGTCATGGGCTTCCCAAAGTATCTTCTGCTTGAGACATTGGCTTGCGCGAATACATAATCTTGTCCTAAAGTAGACAAGTCCACTACTGATAGAGAATTATTGGTACTTCGTTGTTAGTTTTGGGTCTTGATCCTTGACGGGGATCTCCCTTAGAAATTTCTGATAGACTGGGTCATGACATGCCTCTTTTCTAGCTAGCTCAAGAATTGGGTTGTTTGGCATTGATACCTTTGTGGCTAGAGATCTTGCTATTGATGGATCTTGCAAAATAAGAGAGTTTAGAAATGCCTTGCGACTGAGTGCATCAGCAACTACATTCTCTTTTCCAGGCATGTATTTGATTTCAAAGTCATATTCTTCCAGCACTTCGATCCATCAATGTTGCCTCATGTTGAGCTCATTTTAGGTGAAGATCCATTTAAGACTCTTGTGGTCCGTCACTAAGGAAAATTTATTACCTAGCAGGTAATGTCTTCAAAGTTTGAGAGCATGGATGACAGCCAGCAGCTCCAGATTGTGGGTAGCATAATTCTTTTCATGGCTCTTCAATTTCCTTGAAGAATATGCTATGGGATGACCTTCTTGCATAATCACACATCCTAAGGCAAGTGCGCTAGCATCACTTACCACTTCGAACTCCTTACTAAGATCAGGTTGTTTCAAGATGGATGCTGATACTAAGCTTTGCTTTAGCTTGTCAAGGCTGGTCTATTCGGAAGGTGACTATACAATTGCTACTTTCTTCTTTAGTAGATCAGTCAGAGACGCTGCAATCAAAGCATAATCTTTGATGAAGATCTTGTACCATCCTATCAATCCAAGAAAGTTGCGTATTTCCTTGACAAAAGTTGGTGTTGGCCATTCCAGAACGTCTCTGACCTTGGCTGGATCTACCGAAATTCCTTCCGCTGATACAATGAATCCCAAATATTCAATCTGTCGCTTGAAAAATGCACACTTCTTCTTCTTGGCATAAAGCTTGTGTGCTCTCATTGTTTCAAGAACAATGCGAAGCTGAGGTTCATAATCTTTTTCCTGCTTAGAGTAGACTAGGGTATCGTCAAAGAATACGAGTACGAAGTCATCAAGATAGGGCCTAAAGATATCCTACATTAACCTGTTGAAGGTAGCCTAGTCTAATCGATTACTAGGAATTACTAGGAATTACTTAGAGTAGACATTACTAGGAATTAGGGTTTTGAAGCTTTTATCTTCATAATCTGATGGAGTTTGGATCACCCAGAATTGGCGATTCGGACCCTTCTTGTGAAGAGCGGTGTGAACCGTTGCCCTCTCAATGTCAGCATCCATGGATGGATCTTCTTCATCGCCCAACTCCTTGTTGGCAATATTGGAGGTTATCCCTCTGGCCAGCTCCTTGTTGGCAACACTGGAGGTTCTTCCTCTAGCCATGATGGTGGCTCCTTGGCCATGGGCGGCTCCTTGGAATGGCCCTTGGCAATATCCTCTGCTAAGCTTGGGACACTGCCTCTTAAAGTGTTCAGGCTCGTTGCAATGGAAGCAACGTAGATTGTGGCCAGTACCTTGTGTAGGAACAAAGTTGTTGACAGCATTAGTCCTAGATTTCTTCCTTTGTCCCTGATTCTAACACTGTGCTCTCTTAGCCTGAGCCCTGTACATTCCCTTGTTCTGATCCCTATAAGGCCAAGTCCTGTTGTTCCTTGGCTTGGTCTGCATCTCCTGTATTATTGGTGCAGCTCGAATGAGTGCATCTTGTAGGTCTGTTGGGCGCATTGATTCCAAGCGGATGTTTATGGGGAGATTTAACCCAGCACAAAACTTTGACACCTATTGTGTCATATTCATTGGAGGCGCGTACTTTAAGAGAGAGATGAACTTTGAATAGTATGCATCAAGGGATAGTCCAAGCTGCTTCAATTCATAGAATTCGTTCATCTTCTGTGTGCGGTAGGCAAGTGGCAGATACCTCCCTCGCACAGCTTCCTTAAGCTTCTCCCAAGTGACTGTCCCTTTCGAGATCCCTTGGTCTCTACATCACTGTTTCCACCAAAGTCTTGCTTCGCCTGTAAGCTTAAGTTTGGCGAGCATAGCTTGGTTAGCAGGTGTAGTTCCTGTTGCCTCAAAATAGTCCTCCATGGACTCGATCCAGATCTCAGTGTCAGTTTGAACAGTCCTTCCCTTGCCATCGAATTCAAGTGGCTTGATTTGTTTGAGAAGGAACTTCTTCTCTTGAATCACAGCTGTACTTAGTGTAGGGGTTGGACTTGGAACCTGCACTTGGGGTCGCTCCTGGACAATAAGATTCTTTATGTTAAAAAAAACTTATCAAGTATTTCCCATATTATGTTATCATGACCAGCACAGCTTTTAGTCAAGTGACCTAATCTCTGAACTCCTTTTCCAACAGTTACAATCAGGATAGACAATAGTAAGAAGTCTTATTCATTCATGAGGGCATAACCCTTTGTGTACATTTTATTTTGGAAACGTAGGACAACTGATTGATACATCAGTTTGGGGAAAATAGGATTGTGTTACAATTGGCTACATGGACATAATAATAATATGGAGTAGGGTCACGGATTTTCAAGAAACGATAAGTCATAGGAAGCTTGGGGTATCCCTTCCTTTGATACCCGTTCTTCTCATAGCGCCCTAGCACTTTGATTCTGTATGTAGGGATCACCTGAGTCACTTCTTCATACACATATTTGTTTTGCTTGACTTGCCGTCCGCCAACATGCAAGGTTGGTTTGCGTGAGCTTCGACAAAGATGAACAACTTCACAATCTTTAAATCTTCCATCCACTTGATTCTCTTCAAGTTGGTCTGAAGGTACCCAAGTCGATGGGCTGTTATGTAGTATATTCCTGATTCTCCTGTCCATCTCCGTTCTACATACAAGGGTAAAGGATTATAGACGGGGTCCAGAATATTCATCATGCCCAGCCTCTATTGATAATCTAAAGCACGCATTGCAGTCATAAACATAACTTGGAACACCAAGATTTTGTTTCATGCTTCGTGACTCTGCATCCCAGCATCCATAAGTGAGTAAGGAAATGTTTTTAATAGAAAACACTACTCTATTCCACTCACCTTCCCCAAAAACATTGCTCTATTCCACTCACCTTCCCCTGGTTGTCCCCTTATTCCCTTTACTTTCCTCCTTTAAGTTCCTTTGTAAATCTTAGATCCTGTTGGTTCGCTCTAATACCAACTGTCACGTGCCCATTTGTCCTCTTGCGGGACATGTCTTAGCATCCCATCAAGAGGAGAATCTAGAAGGCTCCGCCTGGCACTCGCAAGGAATGATGCAGGGTTTACGATCTAGGCCTTCCCGAGTCTGCCCTGAGCGGAAGTGTCCAGCCGTTCCCACTTGGGATCGACCTGATGTCAGGGTTCCTTTCCTATCAAGAATGGAAAACGAGAGGGATGTGAAGCTCAATCTCTCTGCCATATGGCATAGTCCCATTCCTTTCCCCTAAAATAGAATAAATCGGAAATTCTACATCTACTGATACTAGGTCTTCATTGTCTTATTCTCTCATCATTTGAACAGTTCCCAGCTAACCGGGACCACCCTTTCATAGGACAGACCTAAATCACATCCACCACACTTTCCTCAGTTTGCTTTAGTTATCTAATTACCTAACACATTACGTTTTGACATGCAAAATCAGCTTCCTTAATTAAACAAATTAATCTCACGGATTCCTTCACGTAACTTAGGCACTGACACAAAAACAATGCCAAACAAGTTCCTTTTTCTCCAATAATTGCTCTTATTTATCAAAAAATCCTGGAATACATCCAACATCACACCCGAAGGCTATTCCAACAATCTACAGGATTGCTGTTACAAGTTCTTCCCGTTGACTAGTACACGGGCCTCGAGATCCCATCTCGAGTCACGTCGGCCTCTTGTACAGGATCCGGAGGCAAGGGATTTATAGCCAGAGCCTCCCCTGGTACCCAAGCGTCCTCCCACTCCAAGTAGCACCCACAAAGAGACCTCTCGCAGTGGGTTAGTTCCATATGCCCGGCGCGGCTAACAATCCCCTTAGATAGGGCCAGGCAGACAGTCGGAGGTAACTATTCCTACCTCTCCCTCCAGGCTTTCAATGTGAAGCATTAAGTGTTTTCCTTGAATTAGTTCCTTGAGCAAAGAGATCAAATAATGTATCTAAGTACAAGTAAGAATATTTCGGAGGTCGTTTGTGCGACCGACTGCTAAGGTGTGACTCCTTTTCTTCCCGGATGCTTCCAGCATCCGATCTTGGGTCTTTTGGTGGCTTGGCAAGATCCCAATAATTTCAAACAAGATTACGCAAGCAAACGGTCTTGGTAAGTTGACTTATACCTGCCCTTCTCCCTTGGGTTTTAC